>NC_134354.1:465830590-466202465 GCF_048569485.1 Anomaloglossus baeobatrachus
GTTCTCATGTAATCCACACAAGGTCCCATAATAATTCCACTCAGTTGATATGCTGTCACAGCTGGAAGTTCCAACGGTACCCCACCTGTGACCGCAGGTACACTTACCTCAGGTGACCTCATTAAACTCAGTGACCTCACCTCAAGTGAACTGAGTTCACAGACCTGCATCTCCTTGCAGAAAACCGCATTTTTTTGCCAAGAAATGCAGATTTGGTTCTGAAATTTATACATCATATTCCTGCACTAAATCTCCATCTTTTACCAAAAAAAGCATCAAAACACAATGTAGTTTTGATTAGAGATGAGCGAACCTGTTCGATAAAGATTCGCCAATTTCAATTTTGTTACGAGCCTTAGCCTGTTCAGCTACAGCTCGGTAAACCGTGCACTTTCTTCGAAAGTCAGCAATGTTCGGTTTTGTTCGATCACTGATCGCATTTTCAAAAAATGCTTTTTTAATAATATGTTATACGTTTGGAAAGGGTGGTGGTGCTGTATGGTGAATGGGATGATGTGTTTAATGGAGTGGAGGTGGTGGGGACTTGCCATTTTATTTTTTTTTAACTTTAATTGCGGATTTTCCTGCAGCCAATCACGGCGCAGCAAACATCCACAAGGTTCAGACACAAGGGCTTGTGTCATTGGCTGCCTAAGTCACATGTTCATCTGCATATAAAACGAGGATATGTGGCGTCGGCGCCATTTTGTGAATGTTAAACATTAGGGAAGGTGGTGCCACTGGTGCTGTTAGACAGTTAGCTTAGTTAGGGGTAGTTAATGCTAGGTAGTTGAGATCGATAGGAGAGCGATAGTGTAGAGTAGGGCAGTGTAGTGCAGGGAAAGGTGTTTTCCACAAATCACCATTTCATGAGAGAAATAGGGATTGCTACTTGTGAGTTGTGAGTGCTTGCTAAACAGTTGCCAGTGAATGATGTAAATAGGTATTGCTACTTATTAATGCCTACTCCAAATTAGGCAGTGAAACACATTTCTAGGTATTGTTAGTTATTACTGCATGGTGTAAATTTGCTAGTAAACTAGCTAAATACAAATACGTCTTGGTGCTTTTGAGTGCATGATACAAACTACGCATTCACCCACATTCTTAGGTATTGTTAATTAGTGGAGCCTGCTGCAAATTTGCTAGTGAACTAGTTAAAGGGTACATGAACCATGAGTGGTAAATCACAATGAGGTTGTGGTGGAAGGATGAATAGACAGGAAGTTTGGGATGCATGTGTGGGAAGTTCTGTTTCTCAAAGCTCTAGTGAGCAAATACCGCCTCATCCTATCACAAGTGAAATGAGAACAACTTCTGTTACTGGACAGCCTACTCCACTACATTTCTTTGGCAGCCATACATTGCTTCAACTGCAAAATGAGGCTGATAAAAAGAATGTGCTAAAGTGGATGGCAAGTGCTGCATCAAGTGGCCTCTCCTCCTCTTCCTGCACCTCAACATCACACACAGTTCATTCCTCATAGGTGCTGCCCCAATTACACTTGTTTCTGCTCACATCACAAATCTGCAACCGACAAGCTGACTGTGGGGCGTCACACATGTTTGAGTCTGCAAAGCTGTTCACATAACTTATCACATAGGCATCAGAGGTCTGCTCCAAAGATTAAAAAACTCAAGTGGAGGATAGTATCTGCCCAAAATCTTTGTCAGTTGGATCCTGGTCTGGACAAAGTAGGATCCGAGCAGGATCCTGACCCTCGTCAACCGACGTTAACCCCTGGGGGTGGAGGTGATATTGATGAGACTTAGAAAACTGAGCCACACACCTACTGTCCTGTGATGTCAGATCAGGAAGAGGAGGACTGCAACAACATAGAGCATGACGATGAAGTTCTAGATCCCACTTGGTGTGAACCCAGAACCAGGCAGCTGTGTACCTCAGCAGATGATGAGGAGGAAGACGAGAATGTTACATTGGCAATTCCCACGCAAACACGTAGTAATGCAACCATGATAAGCACTGCATCCTCAGCCACAACTCTGGCTGTTGGCAGCAGCGGTCGTAGGTCAGTAAAGGATGACACAAAGGATGACACAACTTTAGTTATTTGCCGATGTTGAAAACAATGACTCAATAGAGGCAAAAATTCAAATAATTTGAGTACTACATGCATGAACCACATGTTCAGCCAACATGCATTATTTTGGGAATCTTACTGTGGTAAAATGCAGACTACCAGGACTACTCAATCACCGGCCGCCAAATTAACTGCATCTGCTGCTTCTTCCTCCTCTAGCTTCACTGTCGAAACTATTCTGACACAGGTCTCCAACCGCAGAACTTTCACTTGCTTACCCGCTACACTCTTGGCGAGTGAGAGCCCATCACCTGTTGCGGAAGTGACCATACCTGGTGTTTTTGTCCCATGTTAGACAACAAGGCCACATCCTGTGTGTTGCATGGACCATACCTCCCTGGTGTAGAGACACTACGGAAAAATGGGGGGGACAGTTGATGTCCCTGTCCTGCTGTCTGGCTGCAATGTTTTTAAATATCAAGACTCCAAGATGGGCCTCCAACTTGTGTCCTGTCTGTACTGGCAGAGGGATGGGAGCAAGAGGCCTAATCCTGTCACTCGCCCAACATTTTATTTTTAAAAATTGAAATGCCATGTCACATCCTGTGTTTTGCATGGACTATACCTCCCCGCTGTGCAAAGACACTGCCTGCAATGTTTTTAAATATCAAGACTCCAAGATTGGTCTCCAAGCTACATCCTGTGTGTTGCATGGACCATTTCTGATGTGCAAAGACATGATGGGGGGTAATTGATTCCACTGTAATGCTGTCCTGCTTTCTGCCTGAAAGGTTTGCAAATCTCAAGACTCCAAGATGTGTCTCCAAATTGTGTCTTGCTTGTAGTCCCAGGGTTCTGGGAGCAGTAAGCTTACACCTGTCTGTCATCTTGTTATCTCTAGTGAAGGTAGAAATGCTGGATTAGGCCATGCTACAGGGCCAGTTCCTCACATTCATCTTACAGCAGTCCACTTTTCTTACTCTGTGCCAATTGTTGCCACTTTTTCTGTTGCTTAACCTTAATTTTTGTAAGTGTGGAAAGGGGTCTCCAAATTGTCTTTTATCTGTAGTGCCAGGGTTCTGGAAGCAAGAGGCCTTTGCCTGTCACTCATATATCTCTTGATTTTTAAAATGAAAATGCCAGGCGACATCCTATATGTTGCATGGACAATACCTGCCTGCTGTGAAAACACACTATGGGGAAATTGGAGGGGGAGGAATTAATGCCACTGTCATGCTGTATGCCTGAAAGGTTTTGAAATCTCAGGAGTCCAAGATGGGTCTCCAAGTTGTGTCTTGTCTGCCAGGTTTCTGGGAGCATGAGGCCTACGCCTGTCTGTCATCTTGCTGTCTCTGGTGAAGGTAGAAATGCTGATTCAGGCCAGTCCCATGCATCCATATTGTGGCATTGGACTATTTGTAGCCTGTGCCAATTATTGCTACTTTTTCCGGTTGATTGACCGTAATGTTGAGAAATGTGGAGACTAAAGTTGAGCGATGTTTGAGGTTCACCAATTTCATGTTCGAGTGATTTTGGGGGTGCTCAAGATTGAACACGAACGTGAGCTTTATGCTAAAAGCTCGATAGCTAGAGTTACGTTTGAGAACGGTTCGATCAGCAAAAAGCCTAGCTATTTACTAGCTGGCTTTTCACTGTAATAGTGTGAGTCACTCTGTGATTCACACTATTATCTAATTTCAGCATATAGTGTGCGGGGGTGGCGCGTTTAGATCAGTGCTGCTGGGATAATGGTGATCGCCATTTTTTTTTTCTTCCTAAGCGCGCGTGCAGCGGGGTGGGCCAGCATATCAGCCAATCCCAGACACACACACAGCTAAGTGGTCTTTTTTGCCAGACAAGCAAGGGCATGTGTCATAGGCTGTCCATGTCACATGTCCTTGCATTATAAATACGGCCATTTTCCCTCACGGCGCCATTATCTGCTTTCTGCGTGTAGGTGACTGTCACCGCTCATGCAGCTCCTGGCGCCGCTCCGGCTGTGTACGCTATACACACAGCGCTCTACAGATTAGGGACAGAAGTTTATTTCAGCCCTTTTCAGGACTAATTTTCTCGGGCTCAGAGAAATAGGTGACAGTCAGGTCCGTGGAAACGCTGTATACAGCTTCAGATAACAGCGTCTGTGTACCTAAGCTCAGGAAATTCCTTGCTGCATTTCACCATTAGGAGGGATAGAAAGTGTGGCTTCCTTTCATGTCCACTGACCCAGAGAACCCGCCACTGTACCTACCTGCCCACTTTTGCCACGGTATTTTTATATCAAACAGTGCTGAAACTTAGTGGCATCCAAACAGTGGCTGCTATACTAATTTTGTGTCCCACTGGTGCCAAGCATTTTCCAGCACCTCTGCATTAAACCCTCATTCACATTTTGCTACGCTATTTTTATAGCAAGTAGTGCTGGACATAAGTGGCATCCAAAAAGTGGCTGCTATACTAATTTTGTGTCTCACCGGTGCCAAGCATTTTCCAGCACCTCTGCATTAAACCCTCATGCACATTTTGCTACGCTATTTTTATAGCAAACAGTGCTGAATATAAGTGGCATCCAAACAGTGGCTGCTGTTGTGAATGTCAGTTATGCTTTGGCTGCTGGGAGGCTCCCTATTGTGGCCAGGAATGGTTTGGACATAGACCAGGTGTGTTGAGCAATGGGCGTTTCCATTGCTAACTCTCTGCTTATTTAAATCCTGGTCTGATAGCAGGCTATGCCGGATGTCAGTTGTTCTTTGTTCACCAGTCTGCTTCATTCTGCTCCACACCACATCTACCCCAGATAAGTGCCTTGCTCTTTATTTGTTGTTTGGTTCTTTTATCTGAGTTTGTCATTTGCTGTGGTTGTTTTCAGTTTATTGCATGCAGGGATCTTCCCTCTTAGTTGCTTAACTGGGAAACTCCCTGCAGTTTTGTTTGGAGTATAGCTCCTAATAGTCCATGTGTTTGTGGCTTTTTGAATTTGTAATCATTCTTGTTTTCTGTTCATTGGTATGACAAGAGCGCCTGGTATAGGACGGAGTGCAGATCGTGCGATCTGAGGGCCTTTTTGTACTATCAGGAATTTTGCAGGGTTTTTCTCTGGCCACCATCAGCCCCTTTCCTGTCCTTTCCTATTTTAGTCAGTGGGGGCCTCACCTTTTGGTAATCCTATCATCTATCTGTGTATTGTGTTTTCCTATATCACCGCAGTCTTTGAATATGGGGGGCTTGCTATTCTTTATCTATTTTCTGAGGCAGAGAGTTATTCATCTTTCCTTCCTTTAGGATAGCTAGTTCTCCGGCTGGGTTCGCGGTGCACAGGATGTTAGTTCAACCCTCGGCTACTTCTACTGTTGATGGTTAGTAAGGGGATGGCGGCCAGATTAGTTGCCAATGCTCTTGTCACCTTTTACCAATGAATTATGGTGGTCTTCCATGGTTCCGGATCATAACAGGCTGCTATACTAATTTTGTATCCCACTTGTGCCAAGCAAGTCCCCCCACCTCTGCATTCTACCCTCATGCACATTTTGCTACGCTATTTTTATAGCAAACAGTGCTGAACATAAGTGGCATCCAAACTGTTATAATAATTTTGTGTCCCACCGGTGCCAAGCATTTTCCAGCACCTCTGCATTAAACCCTCATGCACATTTTGCTATGCTATTTTTATAGCAAACAGTGCTGAATATAAGTGGCATCCAAACAATGGCTGCTATACAAATTTTGTGTCCCACTAGTGCCAAGCAAGTCCCACCACCTCTGCATTCTACCCTTATGCACATTTTGCTACGCTATTTTTATAGCAAACAGTGCTGAATATAAGTGGCATCCAAACAGTGGCTGTTATACTAATTTTGTGTCCCACCGGTGCCAAGCATTTTCCAGCACCTCTGCATTAAACCCTCATACACATTTTGGTACGCTATTTTTTATAGCAAACAGTGCTGAATATAAGTGGCATCCAAACAGTGGCTGGTATACTAATTTTATGTGCCACCGGAGCCAAGCATTTTCCAGCACCTCTGCATTAAACCCTCATGCACATTTTGCTACACTATTTTTATAGCAAACAGTGCTGAATATAAGTGGCATCCAAACAGTGACTGCTAAACTAATTTTGTGTCCCACCAGTATCAAGCATTTCCCAGCACCTCTGCATTAAACCCTCATGCACATTTTGCTACGCTATTCTTATAGCAAACAGTGCTGCCAGTTTTAGGGCCATAGTTGCATTGTCAGGGATAGTCAGTGTTGGTTCTTCAGCTGTCAATAAAGTTAGACCACCTCTGCAATCTACACCATCTCTCAATTTTAGCTACCACATTTTAAGTGACTAATCTTGTCGCTAAGAAAATGAGTGGCAAAAGGACAGATGCTGGTGGAAAGGGGAACAGGTGTGTTGGAAAAGGAAAAAAAGTCCGTGGGGAAGGTGGCAAAGCTACATTAACATCCGCTGAAGATAAGCAATCTTCCAGCAAAAGTAAGATGTCTACTACTTTCCGTGGACAATCCTATGTGCTCCCTTTTTTATGGACCCGAAAAACTGTAAGAAAGGTAGATGATGCACAAAAAAAGAACATGCTTGAATGGATCTCAAGTGCTCCAACAAGTGCCCTCTCCTCCACCTCAACTACCACATCCAAAAAAAAACAGTCCTCTGAGTTGTCATCTCAATCCCAATTGCTTTCTCCCAGATATCAAGTCTCCACCCACCCTGCACAGTATGGTGTACCAGAGATGGCTGAGTCTGCAGAGCTGTTCAGTCACACTATAGGGTGGGAATCAGAGGTCTGCTCCCAAGCTACAGTGAGTACAGACCAGGAAATGGTCTGCAGTGATGCCCAGAACATTTGTGACTCAGATACAGGCCCTGATGACCAAGTTTCTGAACATAATGTAGATCCTCATTCCCAAACTGTAACACCTGTTGGTGGAGACAATGAGGAACATACTGATGACGATGAGATGCAGTAACCAGATTGGGATGACAACTTAAATATTAGGTCAGGGCAGGAAGAGACTAGGTCTGAGAGCGAGGGAAGTGCAAACACAACGCTTGATGATGAAGTTCTAGATCCCACTTACTGTCAACCCACAGTCAGGCACTTGAGGAGGTCAACAGAGGCGGTGGAGGAGGTTGCAACTGATGACGAAGTTATCTTGCGCCTTCCTGGACAGAGTCGGAGTACTGGTAGCACGTCTACAACTGCATCTTCAGCCACCACTCTGCCTCTGAGCACAAGTTGGGGTCGCAGGTCCTCTAAGCCTTGCCTAGCCTGGTCCTTTTTTGACCTTGCAAAGGAACTCCCAAATCATGTGATCTGTAAAATTTGTCGGGAATCTATAAGTAGATGCAAAAAGCTCACCAGTTTGACAACTTCTTCCATCAATCATCACATGAACACCAAGCATAATTCCCAGTGGGAAGCTCACTGTGCTGCAATGCGGCCTAGCGTAGCGGCCCAACCACCGCCTGTCCCTTCCAGTGCATCCGTGCGCTCTTCATCTTCTATTACTGTGGGGACAGCTGTCACACTTGGTTTTCCACGCACACCTTCCACCACTGTAACCGCAACAGGCAGTTTGCTTGGTAGGTCGTCAGTTGGTTTGGAAGGGGAAACAAGTGCGTGTGTACAGCTCTCTCATACATAGATATCACCAACGTTGGATGAAGGCAACATCATGTCTACGCCTGCACTTTCCTCACAAACCTGCATTTTTCCAGGGACACCCTACTCCCCACCGTCTACACACAGCAGCCAGATCTCTGTCCCACAGATGTGGACAAATAAAAGGCCATTTTCTCCAACCCATGACAAAGCTAAGAGGTTGACTTTATCCCTCTGTAAGCTCTTGGCTACGGAAATGCTGCCTTTCCGCCTGGTGGACACAGAGGATTTTCGAGACCTTATGTCCGTCGCAGTGCCCCAGTACCAGATGCCCAGTCGCCACTACTTCTCCAAGAAAGGTGTGCCTGCGCTACACCAGCATGTCGCACACAATATCACCGCTTCCTTGAGAAACTCTGTGTGTAAACGGGTGCATTTCACCACTGATACTTGGACCAGGAAGCATGGACAGGGGCGAAACATGTCGCTGACTGGGCACTGGGTAACTATGATGATAGATGGAGAAGGGTCTGCTGCACAAGTCTTGCCATCCCCACGACTTGTGCGTCAATTCTCTGTATGTATAAGTTCCTCCAACGCTTCTGCCTCCTCAACCTCGTCTGGGTCCTCCACCTTCGCCCCAAGCCTGCCTGGTCAGGCCACCAGCGTTGTAACTGCACACAAGGAATCACGCACACCTCCTTACTATGTTTGCAGCAGAGAGCAATGGCATCAGGCGGTCTTTAACTTGAAATGTCTTGGAAATAAGAGTCACACAGCGGCTGAGTTGTGGTCAGCTCTGCTGTCCGAGTTTCATAAATGGTTGTCTCCACTCAACCTGCAGCCAGGAAAGGCCGTGTGCGACAATGCTGCAAACCTGGGTGCGGCCCTTTGCCTGGGCAAGGTGACACACGTGCCTTGTATGGCTCACGTGTTGAACCTTGTTGTCCAGCAATTTTTAACACATTATTGTGGCCTAGATGGCCTTCTGACCAGGGCACAAAAACTGTCTGCTCACTTCCGCCGTTCAAGCGCCGCAGCTGAGCGACTTGCATCGCTCCAGAAGTCTTTCAGCCTGCCAGTTCATCGCCTGAAATGCGATGTGCCGACACGCTGGAATTCGACTCTCCACATGTTACAGCGACTGTGGCAGCACCGCCGAGCACTGGTGCAATACGTCATGACGTATAGCCTGGGCCAACGAGATGCAGAGGTGGGGCAGATCACCCTAATGGAGTGGTCTCAGATCAAGGACCTGTGCACCGTTCTGCACAGTTTCGACATGGCAACGAATATGTTTAGCGCTGACAATGCCATTATCAGCATGACAATTCCAGTCATTTTCATGTTGGACCACACGCTAAACACTATTCGGAGTCAGGGGGTGGTTCAACAGGAAAGGGAGGAAGTACATGAGGATTCATATGCGTAAGGGATAACAACATCACCAAGGTCCAGACGGTCATCATCACCAAGGCGGCAGGCATGGGACGGTGGGGGAGAGGGATTAACAAGGGCGCATGGTAGCAGGCAAAATGTTGAGGAAGGTGCAGGAAAACATGAAGAAATGGAGGACCAGTCTGTCCATGGACATGGAAGACTCAGCAGATGAGGGAGACCTTGGTCACATTTCAGTTGAAAGAGGTTGGGGGGAGATGTCAGAGGAAGAAAGAACAGTTAGCACCTCTATGTCACAAACACAGCAAGGACTTGGCCCGCATGGATGCGCAAGACACATGAGCGCCTTCTTGCTGCACTACCTACAACATGACCCTCGGATTGTCAAAATTAGAAGTGATGATGACTACTGGGTTGCCACACTATTAGATCCTCGGTACAAGTCCAAATTTTGTGAAATAATTCCAGCCATAGAAAGGGACGTACGTATGCAGGAGTATCAGAAGAAGCTGTTACTCAATCTCAGCTTGGCTTTTCCACCAAACCCCAGTGGTGAATGGAGTGAATCTCCCAGTTGTAACTTGACAAACATGGGACGGTCTCGTCATCAACAGTCTAACCGTACCAGCAGCACCGTATCTGGTGCTGGTAACAGCAATTTTATTGAATTGTTTCATAATTTTTTTAGACCATCCTTTGCAAGGCCAACAGAGACAAGAAGTCTGACACATAGTCAACCGCTGCAGAGGATGATACAGGAGTATCTCCAAATGAACATCGATGCCACGACTTTTCAACTGGAGCCTTGCTCATTTTGGGCTTCAAATCTTGAAAAATGGCCTGAACTCGCCACTTACGCCTTGGAGATTTTGTCGTGTCCAGCTGCCAGCGTTGTCGCTGAACGTGTCTTCAGTGCTGCTGGGTGTGTGCTGACAGATAAGCGCACGCGTCTGACCAGTGACAATGTGGACACACTAACATTCATCAAAATGAACAAGTCATGGATCCGCAAGGAATTTACTACCACTGTGTCATCCTGGGGAGAGTAAATGCTTGTGGATTTGGAATCTGCTTGATGCAAATGTACCTGTCAAGTTTGCAACTGGGGCACAAGTGCTGCCACTGAAGGGGTGTCTGTGGGGCCCAATTTTTGGAAAAAAGGGAGACTCTGCTTGGAGTAACCCTTGCGGTGTTTTTAAAAATTAACCAAGATGAACAGATCTGGGATCAGCAAAGACTTTGCTAGACCTTCCCCGGTGTCATCCGGTTGACAGCTAAGGCTGCCGTATTTTGGAATGTGCTTGATGCAAATCAAAACATCCTGTTTGCAACTAGGGCACAAGTCTTGCCACTGAAGTGGTGTCTGTGGGGCCCACTTTTTGGAAAAAAGGGAGAATCTGCTTGGAGTAACCCTTGCAGTGTTTTTAAAAATGAGCCAAGATGAACAAGTCATGGTTCAGCAAAGACTTTGCTACCTACCCCGGTGTCATCCTGGGGACAATTAAGGCTGGCGTATTTTTGAATGTGTTTGATGCAAATCGACCTATCCAGTTTGCAACTGGGGCACAAGTGCTGCCACTGAAGTGGTGTCTGTGGGGCTCAATTTTTGGAAAAAAGGGAAACTCTGCTTGGAGTCTCCTTGCTGTGTTTTTTACATGACTTTAGAAGGGCATGCCATACCAATATCTGTGTCTCCTCCTCTTTTTCCTTATCCAGCTGTTTAGTTTTCACATGAGTATTTGTCCTTTTCACTTTCCCATGTGTTTGTGTTGTCTAGGGAGTAGTTTGGCACCGTTTGGACAACTTTGAGGGTGTTTTCCAGGTGTTTTTATGTGTTTGTGATTGCCTCCCACTGTTTCCTATGGGGTTCAAGAGTTCGACGAACGGTTCGTAGAACGGCTCGTCGAACGGGGCACCATTCGGCAAACCAAACCGAACTCAAACTCTAGGGGGGTGGCTCATCTCTAGTGGAGACTGCAAGTACCGTCTCCAAATTGTCTTTTGTCTGTAGTGCGGGGGTTCTGGGAGCAAGAGGCCTATGCTTGTCACTCATTCATCTTTTGGTTCTTAAAATGAAAATGCCATGCCATATCCTGTGTGTAAGTTAACGCAATCAGTCAGTGTTTAAATTAAAATGAATTGGAGAACCCAGTCAAAAAGCTGCAGGATTGTGAACCACAATCCAGACCCAGTTTGATCAATGGCTGTCTCCACTGTACCTGGAGACAGGAAGGCTGTGTGTTTGCGGTGCAAACCTGGTGGCTACATTACACCCGGGCAACATCACATGTGCATTGCAATTCATGCCACTGTACTGCTGTGTTCCTGAAATGTTTTTAAATTTCAAGCCTCCAAGCTGGATCTCAAAGTTGTTACTTGTCGGTACTGGCAGAGGTATGGGAGCACAAGCCCTACACCTGTCTCTCATCCATCACTATATTTCTTATGTCAATAGACTTCTCTGGTTTACCTTGGCTGCTTATCAAAAATAGAGTCGACCCCAGGCCTTTTTTAAATTATTTATTTATAAATAATTAAATAATTTTAAAAAAGTGTGGGGTAGCCCCCATTTGGAATTTTTGATAACCAGCCAAGGTAATGCAGACAGATTCATGCTGTTTTTTAGGCTGGGAAGATCCATGGTTATTGAGCCTTTCTCAGACTAAAATTAGGAGCCAGCATCTAAAATATGGGGGGTGATGACTCAAGAATAGTGCTCGAGCACCCACGATACTCAATCGAATAACAAGAGTGGTGAAGCACCCCAGTGCTTAATTCAGTATTGAGCAGCGGTGAGCACGCTCGCTCACCACTTGTCAGCACTACTGAACTTATCTTTTTTTTTTTACAAAATATTAGAAATATAACAATTGCACATAATTTATCAATTTATGAACATCTATTCTTAGAATTCTGCATTCTGCTATTTTTCCTCAATGATTTTACCAGCACTCTTTTGGAAACCCAGTTTTATATACAGGCTTATTTTCAAGGCAAACACATATTTGGGCTCTTCAGTGGGAGCCCATACGCCTTTTTAAGCTGCATCTAGTCATCTCATTCAATCAATTAATACATTGATCTTCACTGAAGAAGGGCAGAAACGTCATTGCAGTGCTGCCTACAAATGGGTCTCTGGTTGAGTAACTTTCCTATTTTTCTGTCATTCTTTTTAGAAAATTAAGAATAAATTGACATCTTGGTATTAGCAAGTGAGGGTACATCCTTTCTAAAGATGAGCGGATCAGTCAAAATTCATATTTGCCTGTTGCATTCATTCAGGAAATTAAATACTGGTCCCTTTACAACTCATCGCTAACCTTCGGGTCCTAATTGCAGCTTCTTATAACCGCGTGATGGCTGAATCCCAGGGCCACTTCACACTAGGCAAGGTCTTCCCACTCCTATGAGGCCTAGGATGGTTCTGGACAAGAATCACCATGTCATGAAGGGCACCATGAACTTGAATGGAAACATTCCTGGGCCTCATTAGAGTTAGAAGCCATGGCCTAGAGTAAAGAGGCCCAGGAATTCATTGCTTGCAGTGATGCTAGGATGATGTGATGAAGAATTTATGGGTGATGGTGAGGTGCAGAGGGGTCAGAAATGAAAACTTTAAGATTAATGTTTTGTTTTGTTTTTTAACTTTTTGACAGCCATTTTGCTGAATCCAAATTACACAAAAGCCAGTTTTTGGTGAATGCACATTTTTGTAAAATTTGATTAAAATTCAGTTGAACTGGAATAAATTCACCCATCTCTATTCCCTCCTAATGGTGATATTGTCCAATCTGTGCTGACAGTGTAAAGAGGTGATGTGTAAATTTATGGGTGATGGTGAGGTGCAGAGGGGTCAGAAATGAAAACTTTAAGATCAATGTTTTGTTTTGTTTTTTAACTTTTTGACAGCCATTTTGCTGAATCCAAATTACACAAAAGCCAGTTTTTGGTGAATGCACATTTTTGTAAAATTTGATTAAAATTCAGTTGAAGTGGAATAAATTCACCCATCTCTATTCCCTCCTAATGGTGATATTGTCCAATCTGTGCTGACTGTGTAAAGAGGGCTTTACATGCTACGATATATCTAACGAGATGTCGGCGGGGTCACGTCGTAAGTGACGCACATCCGGCATCGTTAGTAATATCGTAGCGTGTGACAGCTATGAACGAGCAGAAATACTCATCTCACGTCGCTCATTTTCTAAAAATCGAATGTCCGGTTGTTCAATGTTCCCGAGGCAGCACACATCGCTCCGTGTGACACCCCGGGAACGATGAACTGCAGCTTACCTGCGGCCGCGGGCAATGCTGAAGGAAGGAGGTGGGCAGGATGTTTACGTCCCACTCATCTCTGCCCCTCCACTTCTATTGGCCGGCTGCTGTGTGACGCCGCTGTGACGCCAAACGTCCCTCCCCCTTCATGAAGTGGATGTTCGCCGCCCACAGTGAGGTCGTTTGGTAGGTAAGTACGTGTGACGGGGGTTACAACATTGTGCGACACGGGCAAGAAATTGCCCATGCCGCACGAACGATGGGGGCGGGTGCGATCACAAATGCGATCGCACAAGAAATCGACACATGTAAAGCAGCCTTTTGCCTGTGTAAAGACACTCCTTTCTCGATAAATTCTATCACCTAGTTGTTATTTCATTCATTTATTAATTGCTAAAACAATTAGCAAAGGAAAGCTAGGACACAAAAAAGTACAAGAAAATATGCTACAAATTGTTGTTTAATGGAAAGTGCATATATTCATTAAGACATACATGTTAGTGAGGCTCCTTCATTTTTTTATGTAGATGTAAATACTATGCTGGTAATGCGAAACTAAATAATATTGTTATAGGAAAAGAACACGTGAATGATTTATCTATTCATTGCATTTTAAAAATACATTTGATTTGCAATTTTGATCCTTTCACATATTGACTTTGCTTCCCTGAATCAGGTTCATTTGCCATAGCTCCCAAGGCATTATAATTTTAGTGTGCACTAGAGAATTCTACCCATTCACCTGAAAGCTTTTATGATACTTTTATGACAACTACATTTCAAATCTACTATAAATAGGACTTCTAAAAGAATAGGCTTTACAAAAGAAAACGTCTTCCATGTGCTAGTTTCCGATGTGTTCAGACTTCATATTTATAACCATCTCCAATGTCATACAGTATGAATATTCAACAAAGATAAGCAATTGCTTTTAACAAAAACCTTCTTGCATTTGTTGTAAATTATAGAAACACTAAATGCATTTCATTATTAAGTTTAAAATATTAGCTTAATAAATAATAAAAAGAAAAATCTACTTTACTTATATAATGATGAAGGGGGTTGTACTGGAATTTAAACATTGATAACGCATCCCTCAGACAGAACATCAATGTCTTATCAGTGGGGATGCAACAAACGGCACCCCTAAAAATTAGATGTTCCTGTTGCTGCCATCATATGGAGCTACTTAGTTGCAGAGCTACACAACACAGCTTCAGCAACTAAATAGTGGCTGCATCGAGGTACTGCACATCCACGCCCTGTTGATTCAAACTTCTCATCTGAGTCATTCTGGCCGGTGGAGGCACCGTGAACAGTAGATTGGCAGGGGTAACGAGTGTCAGCGATCAGGCATTGATGAGCTATCCTAAGTATAGGTCATCAATGTTAAAGTACTGGACCACCTTCTTAATTATTATATAACTAAAGTAAATTTTCCTTTTGATTTCATGATTTAATAAAGTAACATTTTAGACCTAATAATGCACTGCCTTTTACATTGTTTCAATAATTTCTAAAACAATTAATGCAAAAAGTTTTTTGTTAAAAACATTAAATATATTTTCTTTTGTAAAGCTTGAAGGTAATCTATCATCGTTTGGAAAAGCCAAGTGATGCAAATTTCACAGCTTTATAGAAAAAAAACAGCCAAAAAACAGTAGCCATGGGCTCTTCTAAGCAGCTGACTAGCACTCCGAAAATAAAAATGGTGGAGGCCCACAAATAAGGCTAAAAGAAGATAGAAAAGTGTTTTCAAGTTGCCCTATTCTTAGCTTGAAATGTAGTTAAGAAATGGCAGCTAACAGGAACAGTGGAGGTCAAAATAAGGTCTATCATATCAAGGAAAATTTGTATGAAAGCTGCTCATAGGATCGCTAGAGAGGCAAATCAGAACCTCTGTGTGACTGCAAAACACCTTCTAGAAGATTTATCAGACACAGGAGTTGTGGTAAATGTTTCTACTGTTCAGAGACACCTCACAAATATGTCCTTCATGAAAGAGTCATCAGAAGAAAACCTCTCCTACGTTCTCACCATAAAATTCAGAGTCAGGAGTATGCAAAAAAGAACATCTAAACAAGCATGATCCATTTTCGGAAAAAGTTCTGTGGACTGATGAGGTTAAAATAGAACTCTTTGGCCACAATGATCAAAGGTAAACATCGAGAAAAAAGGACAGGCTCTACCAAGAGGGCAGCGGCACCCAGAGACTTGGTTCATCTTGTTGTCAGAGTCTGCTTTGCAGCCGCATCATCACCAACACTGCCTGAGTGAGTACATGGTCTTCCCTTGCTTCCAGCCCACACCCCGCTCCCCAACTCCACCATCCAGCGTCCCGGGGTCTTTCCTACCCGTGGACGGAAACGTCATCTGGCTGCCTCCACTCCATCTCCCCCAGGTACTCCCATTGGCAATGGCCGTACTCCCGTTACCGCAAACCACGGGTGGCATCACAAACTCTTATCCCCTGTAAATAGTACCCATTTCATTTGAGTGGTCGCAAGCCCCCGGGTCCGGAGACCCTTGAGCCACAGCTGACCCCCCCCCCCCGGATCCAAGCGGTTAGATCGCTGCAGGGGTGGTACAAATACATACTTTTCAAATTTAGCATATAATTTGTTCTCTCTTGGAATTTGCAAAACCTATTTAAAATGTTTTTAATGTGACCCTACATCCTGGGAATAACTGAGAATGTCATCCAAGTAAATGGTAACAAATTTCCCAACAGGTGAGCAAATACATCATGAATAAAGTGTTGAAAAACCGCAGGCGCGTTGGTAAAAACCAAACAGTATCACCAGATGTTTTAAGTGACCTCCTGGCATGTTGAATGCTGTCTTTCACTCAGCTCCTTGTCGAACCTAAATCTGTTTATAGGCCACCCTGCGATTGAGTTTGGAGAACCATTTGGCACTGGTAATCTGACTGAATAGGTTCAGAATGAGTGGGATAGCATTGTGGTCCCCAACTGTAATCTGGTTACACTCACAAAAATCCTGGCATAGATAAAGTTCGACATACTTCATTTGACAAAGAAGAAACCCGCAGCCTCAGGGGACAAAGATGTCCTAATGTGACCAACTGGGTTATATGATGAAAACCAAGGAAAGCCTAACATAATTTGTGCAGGAAGGTACGTGAGCAACTAGGATGAAATTTGCTCTGGATCGAGTACCTCTATTCGGAGTTCAAACCCCTATACATACTCCATATGGACCCGTTTGGAGAGAGGGGATGAGCCAATAGTAAAAATCTGGACTAGATAACACACTAAACCCGGAGGAGTGAGCAAACTGTTTGTCGAATTATGTGTGCCCAAGAACTACTATCTAGAAATACCTTAATACCTTAGAACGTCCCAGTCCCTTATGTTAACCCTGGCACGTATAAGAGACTACGACACCATGGTGGAGGAAATACGTAAACCCAGAATGGAATCCCACAATGCACCAGGGTCTAAAAGTTTTTCTGACTGCTGTTTTTTTCTTAGACAAGAGACAGATGCTAATAAAGTGTCTTTTTTTACCATAATAAAAACAGATTTTTCCCCCTCCTGGGACATACCTCTATGCTGCATGGGCCCATTTAAGGCCTTCAGAGGTAAAGTAGGTACAGTAAACCCCTCCCAGTGAGTGTTGGTATTATGAGACTTGTATCGGAAACGGCAATCAATACGGTAACCAGCAGACTAGCAAACATTATCTCCTCTTAGTCCGATTCCTAATGAGCACACAGATGGTTAACGCCCAAGCCTGCCTGTGCAAATCAGAAACACCAGAGAAAGTATAGTGAGTCATAGTATGCTATGACTAAGGGCACCTCTGTGCCAGAAACGCATCAGCGAATGCTTATTTCTGCTTTTTAATGTAGACCAATAAATTGGATGGTTTAATATACCGGATGGATTGAGCTGCACTCCTCACTCCTCCTCTAATTGCCTTCAATGTAATGACTATTGTCAGAGTCTGTGATCTGAACAGCGTCTGATGCTGCCATAACACTTGGCAAGTCTAAAGCAAAGCGCCGTGCACCAATGGTGTAGGTGAAAAGATCCTGAATCCAACAATGTATCACTTTAATTACTGGGTGCAGCCATTCTGATACAAGCATGTAGCAGAGCTTAAAAAGCTGCCCCCACCCACACTAGGTTTTCAGAGCCAGTTTCTATAGACAGAGGCTGTTAAACACAGAGGGAGGCAGAGTTGGATTTGAGCGCATGTGCACCTCAGACTGACTAATGATAAAGCTACTGAAGCTTAAACTAATATTGCAGGTAAACAAAAACACACTTTATGATAAGAGACACATAGCTGAAATCTCTATGTTAACCCTTACAGCATGCTGTTATTGGATTACATAGCAAAAACCTTTGGACAAATTCCATTTAAGTTCACCTGAAAAGCTCAGAGTGCATTTTAAGATCATCGTGAAATTTCATCCAAAAGTCAAATGTCCCTATTTTTTTGTGAGTAGTGTATCTTACATTAAGTACTTTTATTAACCCCCTTAGCGACCCATGAAGTACTGGTTACGTCATGGATCATGTGAGGTTAATCCCCGCGGCGATCCGCACACATATCAGCTGACTTCAACAGCTGACATGTGTGCCTGCTAGTTGCGAGTGGAATCACTTCCACCTGCAACTATTAACCCCTAACATCTCGCTGCCAAAATCTCACAGTCATTATGATGAGTTACCCCACCCCCATCAGACTTCCGTGACTTCCGGTGGTTGCCATGGTATCACAGGGTCATGTGATGACGCATGTAGCTAGCATGAGTCACTTGCTCTCAATGCCGGAATAGTGACGGCATTGAAAGTAAAGCAGCATATCTGCAGATCTCACCTCTGTAGCTGTGATCTGGAAATATGGAAGAGCGATCAGATTGCTGATTCATATAGTCCCCTAACGGACCTAGTAAAATAAAAAAAAGTTAAAAAAAAGTTTAAAAAAAAATAAAAAAAAAACTAAAAGTTCAAATCAACCCCAATTTGCCCCATTGAAAATTAAAGGGTTAAAAAATAAAAAAATATACACGTTTGGTATCACCGCATTCAGAAATGCCCAATCTATCAAAATATAAAATCAATTAATCTGATCGGTAAATGGCGTCGCGGCAAAAAAATTCCAAACGGCAAAATTACGTTTTTTGGTCTCCGCAAATTTAGCACAAAATGCAATAACAGGCGATCAAAACATAGCACTTGCGCAAAAATAGTATACAGTTAAAAACGTCAACTCGAAATGCAAAAAATAATCAGTCACTGAGCCAAAGATCTAGAAAAATGAGAATGCTACGGGTTCTGAAAAATGGCACAAAACGTGCACCACTTTTTTTGGACAAATTTGTGAATTTTTATTACCCCTTAGATACAAGTAAACTTATACATGTCTGGTGTCTACAAACTTGCACCGACTTCAGGCATCACACCGATACATCAGTTTTACTATATAGTGAACTTGGTGAAAAAAATATCTCAAAAACTATTGTGCGTTCACACTTTTTTTGCAGTTTTTCCATACTTGAAATTTTTTTGCTTTTTTTCAGTACACTATATGGTAAAACTTATGATTTCATTTAAAACTACAACTTGTCCTGCAAAAAACAAGCCCATATATGGCAAGATTAACGGAAAAATAAAAAAATACGGCTCTCAGAGGAAAGAGAGGAAAAAAAACAAAACGGAAAAACGCAAAACGCCCGAGGGCTTAAGAGGTTAAACAGAAGTTAGACAGAACAGAATCTAATGAAAAGGATTTTTTGTGATCCCTTCTAGAAAGCGAGCTTCTCCATCCTTATGATGTGCATATGTTCTAATATGAGTCATTAAGTACCTTACTAAAAGCGTAATATTGATACTGTAAAAACAAATTACCTTTATTTTAGCAAACGTTGAAATTATTACAAATAAAACAATAATAATTAAGTTTTTAGAATGATGAAACTTCACAAAAGTATTATTTAACATAAAATCTATTTTTTTAAGTTATGCAGTATGCCATGCATGTAATGCTTTACCACATCATTTACTCCTTTGCTTCATTGAGTTCACACATTTAATCTGCAGATAGTTCATCTCTGATATTCTAATTTTCTCTTTGATCATTAAACGTTAAAGCAATGGATTTCAACACTGCTATCCTTCATGCATCAATCTGCATTCACAGAACTCACTGTGATGATAGTGGTAATGGCATGAAATGTTCTTTCTGGCAAACTAACTATCACATGCTAGAGATTAATACCTTCATGAGGTCAGGAGAATGTGCCAAGACAATGTCATGGATTAATAAAAACACAAACAAGTGATATTTAGGATCTTTCAGAAGAATTTTTCTCATGCTTTAATGAACATGTGATTTAGTATGTGTCATCAAGTGATATTATGTTATCATAAAAAGGTCCTGTTTCATAAGATTGTAAATGAGCCATGTGCCGGGTGAAGTGTGGATGCAGAGATGTATGTCAATGTGTGAAATATTTATGCATATGAACTGGAATATTTCAACTTACTATAAAAGTTGAAAAGTATGTTTACATACTGTAGTATGTGCATAATACATGCAGTATTTTGCACTTTACTAAGTGAATATGGGAAAAAACAAATGTATAGGAGATGTGTATCAGAAGTATTAGAACTGGGTTTATTATTAGTTATTATTTGTGATGATGGAGCATTAAAATTCTTGAGTGCTCATTACTCTAATAGAGTAAGTCAGACTCTCAGACGGGCCCGATTCCAGTAACAAGTATAATCGAAGTCAATGGGAACCTCAAGCATACAAAACTGAAGTTAAAATGGATTTTTACAGGAAAAAGGTGTTAGGAAACATTATTTCCTGTATAAAGACTTGTATATAAGACAAATAAAAAAAAGTGAAAGAAAAAAACCCACCTCCACACCTTAGTGTTATGAACTGGTAACCGTGGACGATCACAAAAAATCCCATTAATCAGGAAAAACCACAAGAGTAATTGGAAACTAAGCTGACCGAAATCCCTTATCAATCGGACAACACTGGAAGTAGCCGTGGGATGTTCCTAACACACCTAGACACTTTGTCACTGCCGGAGAAACTTGTTATACCTCAAAGATAAAAATGAGGAATCCTAACTTGCCTGGAGCAGTCTTTGAAGGAATAGCAAGTCCCCAACATGTAACGACGGTGATGTAAGAAAACACAATACACAGATAGAAAATATACATTAGCAAAGGTGAGGCCCGAATTACTAGATACAATAGGACAGCAAAGATAAGTGAATGCGGCCAGCAAAAAAACCTAAACTCCTGATAGAAAAAAGGCCCTAAGACCACATGGTTTTCCCCCGCTATATCAGGTACTCTTGTGCCAGACACTTTGAACAGAACTGCAGATATAATAGGAAGAAACAAAATCACAGAACACATACATTTTTAAAGTGCAAATAATCCAAATCAGAACAGGGAGAAACTCCCTTTCTTGCTGAAGGAACTGGCCTCCCAAAATAACAGAGAGCCAGATCCTCACATACAAGAAAACAGACACAGAACAAAATGGAGAAAAAAAACACAAACACCCGTAAGTGCAAAAACAGCAATTAAGCAAAGAAAACCTGCAGACTTATCTGGAGTGAATTCTGGCGCAGGATAAATTGAGGAAACTGAAAGACAAACTCCAAGCCATCTTCAGAGACAGAAGAAAACATTTATCCCCGGCAGCAGCTAAGCAAAAACTGCTTTCCTATATACACCAGACTGGTCAGCAATAGGACTTCCTAGATTCCCAATTAATACAAACAGCTGTTTGAGTCACAGATTCAGAATCAGCTTCATTACCATTCCTGGCCACCAGAGGTAGCTCCAAGCCAGCACCCACTCGGATGACATTCACATCATTTTAGGCCAGGTGTCTCAAACTCAGCTGGGTATATGGGCTGCACAAAGGAAAAAAAATTGAGAGGGCCGCATTCCTTGCAGGACAAAGTGACATTTTTAATGATTCCATAGTTTTTTCTATACACCTTTGGATCACTTTTTTGAAACATTTTTTGCCTGCTTATTATGACAAACCTGCACTTTTTTGTTAAGTTTATATATATATAAAAAAAAGCATTTTAATGACTAAAAAATTCATGCTTTATTTTGATTTTTTTTTTACATTTTATCACCATCTTGTAATATTGTTTTACAATTAGCAGCATCGTATAGTAATCTTAGCTAACATCTTGTAATAATGTCCCCATGCTGCAGTAATGTCCCTCATCCGAGTGCCCTGTAGTAATATGCTCATCCTTGTAGTTTTGTGCCAATGCTTGTGCCCTGTAGTATTGTGCTCATCCTTGGGGTATTGTGCCCATCATTGTGCCCAGTAGCCTTCTGCTCATCCTTGCGCCCTGTAGTATTGAGCTCATCCTTGTAGTATTGTGCCAATCCTTGTGCACTGTAGTACTGTGCTCATTCTTGTGCCCTGTAGTATTGTGCTCATCTTTGTGCCTTGTAGTACTGTGATCCTCCTTGTTCCCTGTAGTATTGTGCTCATCCTTGTGCTCTACAGCATTGTGCTTATCCTTGTGCCCTGTTGCATTGTGCTTATCTTTGTGCCCTGTAGCATTATGCCCATCCTTGTGCCCTGTAGCATTGTGCTCACCCTTGTGCCCTGTAGCATTGTGCTCATTCTTGTGCCCTGTGGTATTGTGCTCATCCTTGTAGTATTGTGCTCATCCTTGTGCCCTGTAGTATTGTGCTCTTCCTTGTGCCCACTAGTATTGTAGTCATCTTTGTGCCCTGTAGCATTGTGCTCATCCTTGTGCCCTGTGGTATTGTGCTCATCCTTGTATTATTGTGTAAATCCTTGTGCCCTGTAGTATTGTGCTCATCCTTGTGCCCTGTAGTATTGTGCTCTTCCTTGTGCCCACTAGTATTGTAGTCATCCTTGCACCATGTAGCATTGTGCTCATCCTTGTGCCCTGTGGTATTGTGCTCATCCTTGTAGTATTGTGTAAATCCTTGTGCCCTGTAGTATTGTGCTCATCCTTGTGCCCTGTAGTATTGTGCTCTTCTTTGTGCCCACTAGTATTGTAGTCATCCTTTTGCCCTGTAACTTTGTGGTCATCGTTGTGCCCAGTAGCATTGTGGTCATCCTTGTGCCCAATAAAATTGTGCCCATCCTTGTGCTCAGCAGCATTGTGCTCATCCTTGTGCCCTGTAGCATTGTGCTCTTGCTTGTGCCCTATAGCATTGTGCCCATCCTTGTGCCAAATAGTACTGTGCTCCTCTTTGTGCCTAGTAGTATTGTGCTAATCCTTGTGCCCACTAGCATTGTGCTCATCCTTGTGCCCACTAGCATTGTGCTCATTCTTGTGCCAAGTAGAGATGAGCCACCACCCTTCGTCAAACGGCGGGTGTGTTCGTCGAACGTTCGAGGAACGTTCGTCGAACACCGTCAAATCCCATTGAAAACAATGGCAGGCAAACACAAACACATACAAATACATAGAAAACACCTTCTAAGGTGTCCAAAAGGTGACAAACAACTCAGAAGACACCACAAACACATGGAAAAGTGACACGTACATATACTCATGCTGAAAGAAAGGAGCTGGACGAGTAAAAGGAGGAGAAGACACAGATATAGGTATGTCTCACCCTTCTAAAATTATTTAAAACACAGCAAGTGGACTCCAATAAGAGTATCCATTTTTCAAAAAATTTGGGCACAGACACCACTTAAGTGGCATCAATTGTCCCACAGTTGCAAACTTAAAATGTTGATTTGCATGAAGCACAGTGAAAAATACACAAGCCTTTACTCTCCCCAGGATGACACAGGAGTAGAAAAGTCTTTGCGGATCCATGATTTGTTCTTCTTGATGAACGTTAATCTGTCCACATTGTCACTGGACAGACGCGTGCGCTTATCTGTCAGCAAACCCCCAACAGCACTGAATACACGTTCTGAGAGAACGCTGGCTGTGGGACATGACAGGATTTCCAAGGCGTCAGTGGTGAGCTCAGTCCATTTTTCCAGATTGGAGGCCCAAAATGAGCAAGGCTCCAATTGCACACTCATGGCATCGATATTCACTTGGATATACTCCTGTATCATCCTCTCCAGGCGTTGACTATGTGTCAGACGTCTTGTGTCTTGTGGCCTTGCAAAGAATGGTCTAAAAAATTCATGAAACGATTCCATAAAATTGCTGTTACCACCAGATACGGTGTTGCTGGTACGGTTTGAGTGATGATGACTTGACAGTCCCATGGTTGGCAAGTTAGAACTTTGAGATTCACTCTGTGCAGCACTGGTGTTTAGTGGAAAAGCCGAGCTAAGATTGCGTAACAGCTTCTGCTGATACTCCTGCATACGTGCGTCCCTTTCTATGGCAGGAATTATTTCGCCAAATTTTGACTTGTACCAGGATCTAAGAGTGTGCAACCCAGTAGTCAGCATTACATCAAATTCTGAGAATCCGAGGGTCATGTTGTAGGTAGTGCAGCAAGAAGGCACTCATGTGTCTTGCGCATCCAGGAGGACCAAGTCCTTGCTGTGTTGGTGGTGGCGAGGTGAGAATCATGCTTCCTTCCTCTGCCCTCTCCCCCCAACCTTGCACATCAGAAATGTGATCAAGGTCTCCCTCATCTGCTGAGTCTTCCATGCCCATCGCCAGTTCGCCCTCCATTTCTTCCTGGGCTCCTGGACCTAACTCAACAGTTTGGCTGCTACCATGTGCCCTTGTTAATCCCTCTCCCCCACCGTCCCATGCCTGCCGCCTTGGTGCTGCTGTATGGACCTTGTAGATCTTGGTAGCCCTTCCGCATATGAATCCTCCTGTACTTCCTCCCCTTCCTCTTGTCCCACCACCTGACTCCAAATACTGTTTAGAGAGTGCTCCAGCATGTAAATGACTGGAATTGTCATGCTGATAATGGCATCATCAGCGCTAAACATCTTCGTCGCCATGTCAAAACTGTGCAGAAGGGTGCATAGGTCCTTGATCTTTAACCAGTCCAGCAGCGTGATCTGCCCCACCTCTGGATCTCGTTGGCCCAGGCTATACATCATAACGTATTGCACCAGGGCTCGGTGGTGCTTCCACAGTCGCTACAACATGTGGCGAGTCGAATTCCAGCGTGTCCGCACATTGCATTTCAGCCAGTGAACCAGCAGGCCAAAAGTCATGCAAGTCATTCAGCTGCAGGGTGTGAACGGTGGAAGTGAGCACATAGTGACCGTGGCCTCTGTAGAAGCACATGTAGGATGGGATAGTGGGTTAAAAATCGCTGGACAACAAGGTTCAACACGTGACCCATACAAGGCACATGTATCACATTGCCCCGAGAAGGGCCGCACCCAGGTTTGCAGCTTTGCCTTCCCTGGCTGCAGGATAAGTGGAGACAACCATTGATGAAACTCGGTCTCCAGAGCTGACCACAACTCTTCAGCTGTGTGACTCACATTTCCCAGACATTTCAACGTAAAAACTGCCTGATGCCGTTGAGCTCTCTTGCCAGCATAGTAAGGAGGTGTGCGGGATTCCTTGTGCGCAGTTATAACACGGGCGGCCTGACCAGACAGGCTTTGGGTGGAGGATCCAGACACAATGTAAGAGGCAGAAGCAGTTGAGGAACTTCTACATACAGAGGATTGACGCACAACTCGTGGGGATGGCAAGATTTGTACAGCAGACCCTTCTCCATCTCTCACCATAGTTACCCAGTGCCAAGTCAGCGACATGTAATGCCCCTGTCCATGCTTACTGGTCCAAATATCTGTGGTGAAATACACTCTGTCACACACAGAGTTTCTCAAGGAAGCGGTGATGTTGTGTGCGACATGCTGGTGTAGTGCAGGCACAACTTTCTTGGAGAAGTAGTGGCAACTGGATATCTGGTACTGGGGCACTGCGACGGACATAAGGTCTCGAAAATCCTGTGTGTCCACTAGTCTGAAAGGAAGCATTTCTGTAGCCAACAGCTGGCAGATGCTGAAAGTCAACCTCTTAGCTTTGTCATGGCTAGAAGGAAAAGGTCTTTTACTTTTCCACATCTGAGGGACCGAGGGCTGGCTGCTGTGCTGAGACGGAATTGAATAGGGTGTCCCTCGCAAACTGCTGGTCGGTAAGGAAGCTGCAGGCAGAGCTAGAATGTTACCTTCATCCAAAGGTGGTGCTCTCAATGTCTGAGAGAGCTCAACACCAGGAGCTGTTTCCACTTCCAAAACAACTGACGACCTGACAATCACACTGCCTGTTGCGGGTAAAGAGTTGGAAGGTCTGCGTCGAAAAGCATTTGTGACTGCTGTCCCCACAGTCACAGAGGATGAAGAGCTTGTGGATGCACTTGATGGGAGGTGGTTGGTCCGCCCCGCTAGGCCACATTGTAGCACAGTGAGCTTCCCACTGCGACTTATGCTTCATATCCATGTGACGGTTCATGGATGAAGTACTAAAACTAGTGAGTTTTTGGCCTCTACTTAGACATTGGTGACAAATCTTACAGATGACATGAATTGGGTGATCCTTTGCGATGTTAAAAAAGGCCCAGGCTAGGCAAGGCTTAGAGCCCATGCGACCTGCAGAGCCACCATCACTTCTGCTCAGAGGCAGGGTTGTGGATGAGGATGCAGTTATTGACGTGCTTCCAGTACTCCGTCTCTGTCCAGGAAGGCACAACCTAACCACGTCATCACTAGCATCCTCCTCCATCTCCTCTGCTGATCTCATCGACTGCCTGACTGTGGGTTGACAGTAAGTGAGATCTACAACCTCATCATCACCCTGTGTGTTCTCACTCCCCTTGTCCTCAGAGCCAACCTCTTGCTGCCCTGACCGAATAGTTAAGTTGTCATTCAAATCAGGTATCTGAGTCTCATCAGCTTGTTCCTCATTGTCTCCACCAAGAGGAGTTACAGTTTGGAAATGAGGGTCTACATTATGCTCAGAACCTTCTTCATCTGGGCCTGGATCCGACTCACAAAGCTTCTGGGCATCAGTGCAGATCATTTCCTTGTCTGGACTCACTGCAGCTTTGGAGCAGACCTCTGATTCCCAGGCTATAGTGTGACTGAACAGCTCTGCAGACTCCACCATCTCTGTTACCCCCATACTCAGCAGGGCGGGTGGAGACTTGAGAGCTCGTAGGAAGCAAGTGCGATTGGGGTGACACTTCAGAGGCCTGGAGTATTTGGGATGTTGATAAAGTTGAAGTGGAGGAGAGGCCACTTGATGGAGCACTTGAGAGCCATTCAAGCACCTGCTCTTTTTGTGCCTCATCTACATTTAATAGCGATGGTCGTGTCCGGGATCATATCAGAATGTCCAGGAAAAGAAGTAGACATCTTATTTTGGCTGGAAGATGGTCTTTCTTCAGCAGATGTTACTGTTGCTTTACCACCTACCTCACGGACACAAACTTTTTTTCCCTTTCACACACGCCTGTTCCCCTTTCCACCAGCATCTGGCCTTTTACCACTCATTTTGTATGTGAACAAATTGGCAACTGTTTGTTGCAGTTAAATTTTGGCTACTACAGATGGAGAGGTGGGAAGCTTTCTTGACAGCAGTGCTATACCACTGACTATCACACACTGATACTATGCCCAAGGGATTGCCTGGACTAGCTGCAGTTAAAAATTGTCTAGGAGAAATGGAGAACTGGGCTATGTTTGTGGAAAGCAGTGGTACGTCATTGACTATCACACACGCTGATACTATGCCCCAAGGAATAGCCTGCACTTTTTGCAGTTACAAATTGTCTACAGAAATGGAGAAGTGGGCTATGTTTGTGAAAAGCAGTGGTACGTCACTGACTATCACACATGCTGATACTATGCCCCAAGGAATAGGCTGCACTTTTTGTAGTTACAAATTGTCTAGCAAAAATTGAGAAGTGGGCTATGTTTGTGGAAAGCAATGGTACGTCACTGACTATCACACACACTGATACTATGCCCCAAAGAATTGCCTGGACTACCTGCAGTTAAAAATTGGCTAGTAGAAATGGAGAGGTGGGGTAGCTTTCCTTACCTGCGTCCCGCCTGCAATGAGGAAGGAAGGAGGTGGGCAGGATGTTTACGTCCTGCTCATCTCCGCCCCTCCGCTTCTACTGGCCGCCTGCCGTGTGACGTCGCTGTGACGCCGCACGACCCGCCATCTTAGGAAGGAGGCGAGTCGCCGGCCAGAGCGACGTCGCAGGGCAGGTAAGTGCATGTGAAGCTGCCGTAGCGATAAAGTTCGCTATGGCAGCTATCACAAAAGATCACATCTGCGATGGGGGCGGGGACTATCGCGCTCGGTATCGCTACAATCAGCTAGCGATGTCGCAGCGTGCAAAGTACTCCTAAGCCTTGCCTAGCCTGGTCCTTTTTTGACATCGCAAAGGATCACCCAACTCATGTCATCTGTAAGATTTGTCGACAATCTCTAAGTAGAGGCCAAAAAGTCACTAGTTTGAGTACTTCATTCATGAACTGTCACATAGATATGAAGCATAAGTCGCAGTGGGAAGCCAACTACCGTCTGTCCCTTCAAGTGCATCCATGTGCTCTACATCTTCTGTGACTGCGGAGACAGGAGTAACACATGCTTTTGGACGCAGACCTTCCACCTCTTCACCTGCAACGTGATTGGCAGGTCGTCCGTTGTTTTGGAAGTGGAATCAGCTGCTGGTGTTGAGCTCTCTCAGACATCGAGAGCATCACCTTTGGATGAAGGCAACATTCTATCTCCACCTGTAGCTTCCTTACCGACCAGCAGTTTGCGAGGGACACCATACTCAATGCCGTCTCAGCACAGCAGCCAGCCCTCGGTCCCTCAGACGTGGACAAGTAAAAGACCATTTCCTCCTAGCCATGACAAAGCTAAGAGGTTGACTTTCAGCATGTGCAAGCTGTTGGCTACAGAATTGCTGCCTTCCCACCTGGTGGACACACAGGATTTTCGAGACCTTATGTCCGTCGCAGTGCCCCAGTACCAGATGCCCAGTCGCCACTACTTCTCCAATAAAGGTGTGCCTGCGCTACACTAGTATGTCGCACACAACATCACCGCTTCCTTGAGAAACTCTGTGTGTGACAGAGTGCATTTCACCACAGATACTTGGACCAGTAAGCATGGACAAGGACATTACATGTCGCTGACTGGGCACCAGGTAACTACGGTGAGAGATGGAGAAGGGTCTGCTGTACAAGTCTTGCTGTCCCCACGAGTTGTGCGTCAATCCTCTGTATGTAGAAGTTCCTCAACTGCTTCTGCCTCTTACACCTCATCTGGGTCCTCCACCTATGCCCAAAACCTGCCTGGTCAGGCCACCCGCGTTGTAACTACGCACAAGGAATCCCGCACACCTCCTTACTATGCTGGCAGCAGAGCTTAACGGCATCAAGCGGTCTTTACGTTGAAATGTTTGGGAAATGTGAGTCACACAGCTGAGGAGTTGTGGTCAGCTCTGGAGACCGAGTTTCATCAATTGAGTCTCCACACCTGCAGCCAGGGAAGGCCGTGTGCAACAATGCTGCAAACCTGGGTGCGGCCCTTCGCAGGGGCAATGTGACACACGTGCCTTGTATGGCTCACGTGTTGAACCTTGTTGTCCAGCAATTTTTAACCCACTATCCCGGCCTAGATGGGCTTCTGATGAGGGTATGGTCACTATGTGCTCACTTCCGCCGTTCACACCCCGCAGCTCAATGACTTGCATCGCTCCAGAAGTCTTTCATTTTGCCGGTTCACCGGCTGAAATGCGATGTGCCGACACGCTAGAATTCGCCTCTCCACATGTTGCAGCAACTGTGGCAGCACCGCTGAGCCCTGGTGCAATACGTTATGGCCTATAGCCTGAGCCAACGAGATCCAGAGGTGGGGCAGATCACGCTGCTGGAGTGGTTTCAGATCAAGGACCTATGCACCCTTTTGCACAGTTTTGACATGGCGACGAAGATGTTTAGCGCTGACGATGCTATTATCAACATGACAATTCCAGTCATTTACATGCTGGATCACACTCTCAAAATTATTCGGAGTCAGGTGGTGGGACAAGAGGAAGGGGAGGAAGTACAGGAGGATTCATATGTGACAGGGATATCAAGATCTACAAGGTCAAGAGAATCAGCAGCACCAAGGCGGCAGGCATGGGACGGTGGGGGAGAGGGATTAACAAGGGCGCATGGTAGCAGCCAAACTGTTGAGGGAGGTTCAGCAGCCCAGGAAGAAATGAAGGATGAACTGGCCATGGTCATGGAAGACTCAGCAGATGAGGGAGACCTTGATCACATTTCAGTTGTGCGAGGTTGGGGGGAGAGGGCAGAGGAAGGAAGCATGATTCTCACCTCGCCGCCACCAACACAGCAAGGACTCCTCCTGCTGGATGCGCAAGACACATGAGCGCCTTCTTGCTGAACTACCTACAACATGACCTTTCAGATTCTCAGAATTCGAAGTAATGCTGACTACTGGGTTGCCACACTCTTAGATCCCCAGCACAAGTCAAAATTTGGTGAAATAATTCCTGCCATAGAAAGGGACGCTCATATGCAGGAGTATTAGCAGAAGCTGTTATGCAATCTTAGCTCGGCTTTTCCACTAAACACCAGTACTGCACAGAGTGAATCTCAAAGTTCTAACTTGCCAACCATGGGACTGTCGAGTCATCATCACTCAAACCATACCAGCAACACCGTATCTGGTGGTAACAGCAATTTTATGGAATCGTTTCATGAATTTTTTAGACCATTCTTTGCAAGGCCACAAGACACAAGAAGTCTGACACATAGTCAACACCTGGACAGGATGATACAGGAGTATCTCCAAGTGAGTATCGATGCCATGACTGTGCAACTGGAGCCTTGCTCATTTTGGGCTTCCTATCTGGAAAAATGGCTTGAGCTTGCCACTTATGCCTTGGAGATCTGGTAGTATCCCGCAGCCAGCGTTCTCTCGGAACGTGTATTCAGTGTTGCTGGGGGTGTGATGACAGATAAGCGCACGCGTCTGTCCAGTGACAATGTGGACAGACTAACGTTCATCAAGATGAGCAAATCATGGATCCGCAAGGACTTTTCTACCCCTGTGTCATCCTGGGGAGAGTACAGTCATGGCCAAAAGTTTTGAGAATGCTACAAATATTAATTTTTACAAAGTCTACTGCTTAAGTTTTTCTAATGGCAATTTGCATATACTCCAGAATGTCATAAAGAGTGATCAGCTTAACAGCAATTACTTGCAAAGTCAATAATGGCTAAGAAAATGAACTTTAACCCCCAAAACACATTTCAACATCATTGCATTCCTGCCTTAAAAGGAGCAGCTAACATTGTTTTAGTGATTGTTCCATTAACACAGGTGTGGGTGTTGATGAGGACAGGGCTGGCGATCAATCAGTCATGATTAAGTAAGAATGACACCACTGGACACTTTAAAAGGAGGCTGGTGCTTGGTATCATTGTTTCTCTTCAGTTAACTATGGTTATCTCTAAAGAAACACGTTCAGCCATCATTGCTCTGCACAAAAATGGCCTAACAGGGAAGAGTATCGCAGCTACAAATATTGCACCTCAGTCAACAATCTATCGCATCATCAAGAACTTCAAGGAGAGAGCTTCCATTGTTGCCAAAAAGGCTCCAGGGTGCCCAAGAAGGACCAGTAAACGCCAGGACCATATCTTAAAACTGTTTCAGCTGCGGGATCGAACTACCAGCAGTGCCGAGCTAGCTCAGCAATGGCAGCAGGCTGGTGTGAGTGCTTCTGCACGCACTGTGAGGCGGAGACTCTTTGAGCAAGGCCTGGTTTCAAGGAGGGCAGCAAAGAAGCCACTTCTCTCCAGAAAAAACATCAGGGACCGACTGATATTCTGCAAAAGGTACAGGGAGTGGACTGCTGAGAACTGGGGTAAAGTCATTTTCTCAGATGAATCCCCTTTTCGATTGTTTGGGACATCTGGAAAACAGCTTATTAGGAGAAGAAGAGGTGAGCGCTACCACCAGTCTTGTCTCATGTCAACTGTTAAGCATCCTGAAACAATTGATGTGTGGGGTTGCTTCTCAGCCAAGGGAATCGGCTCACTCACAGTCTTGCCTAAAAACACAGCCATGAATAAAGAATGGTACCAGAATGTCCTCCAAGAGCAACTTCTCCCAACTGTCCAAGAGCAGTTTGGCGCCCAACAATGCCTTTTCCAGCATGATGGAGTACCTTGCCATAAAGCAAAGGTGATCACTAAATGGCTCATGGAACAAAACATAGAGATTTTGGGTCCATGGCCTGGAAACTCCCCAGATCTTAATCCCATTGAGAACTTGTGGGCAATCAGCAAGAGACGGGTGGACAACCAAAAACCAACAAATTCTGGCAAAATGCAAGCATTGCTTATGCAAGAATGGACAGCTATCAGTCAGGATTTGATCCAGAAGTTGATTGAGAGCATGCCAGGGAGAATTGCAGAGGTCCTGAAGAAGAAGGGTCAACACTGCAAATATTGACTTGCTGCATTAACTCATTCTAACTGTCAATATAACCTTTTGGTACTCATAATATGATTGCAATTATATTTCCGTATGTGATGTAAACATCAGACAAACACAATTAAAAACCAGAGGGCAACAGATCATGTAAAAATATAATTTTGGTGTCATTCTCAAAACATTTGGCCAGGACTGTAAAGGCTTGTGTATTTTTGATTGTGCTTCATGCAAATCAACATTTTAAGTTTGCAAATGTGGGACATTTGATGCCACTTAAGTGGTGTCTGTGCCCACATTTTTTAAAAAAATGGATACTCTTGTTGGAGTCCCCTTGCTGTGTTTCAGATGATTTTAGAAGGGCATGACATGCCTATATCTGTGTCTTCTCCTCATTTTACTCGTCCAGCTCTTTACTTTCAGCATGAGTATATGTACTTCTCATTTTTCCATGTGTTTGTGGTGTCTTCTGAGTTGTTTGTCACCTTTTGGGCATTTTAGAAGGTGTTTTCTATGTGTTTGTGTTTGCCTGCCATTGTTTTCAATGGGGTTCGATGATATTCGACGAACGTTCGTCGAACGTTCGACGAACACACCCGCCGTTTGACGAACTGAACCGAACTCGAACACTAGGGGGGTAGCTCATCTCTAATCTCTAGTCTGGGCTAGATGTAAAAGATAGAAAAGGTGAACAATTCCATCCAAAAGAACTTCAGCTGTAAGTCACCATCTACAGTCATGGCCAAAAGTTTTGAGAATGACACCAAAATTATATTTTCACATGATCTGTTGCCCTCTGGTTTTTAATTGTGTTTGTCTGATGTTTACATTACATACAGAAATATAATTGCAATCATATTATGAGTACCAAAAGGTTATATTGACAGTTAGAATGAGTTAATGCAGCAAGTCAATATTTGCAGTGTTGACCCTTCTTCTTCAGGACCTCTGCAATTCTCCCTGGCATGCTCTCAATCAACTTCTGGATCAAATCCTGACTGATAGCTGTCCATTCTTGCATAAGCAATGCTTGCATTTTGCCAGAATTTGTTGTTTTTTGGTTGTCCACCCGTCTCTTGATGATTGCCCACAAGTTCTCAATGGGATTAAGATCTGGGGAGTTTCCAGGCCATGGACCCAAAATCTCTTTGTTTTGTTCCATGAGCCATTTAGTGATCACCTTTGCTTTATGGCAAGGTGCTCCATCATGCTGGAAAAGGCATTGTTGGGCGCCAAACTGCTCTTGGACAGTTGAGAGAAGTTGCTCTTGGAGGACATTCTGGTACCATTCTTTATTCATGGCTGTGTTTTTAGGAAAGACTGTGAGAGAGCCGATTCCCTTGGCTGAGAAGCAACCCCACACATGAATCGTTTCAGGATGCTTAACAGTTGGCATGAGACAAGACTGGTGGTAGCGCTCACCTCTTCTTCTCCTAATAAGCTGTTTTCCAGATGTCCCAAACAATCGAAAAAGGGATTCATCTGAGAAAATGACTTTACCCCAGTCCTCAGCAGTCCACTCCCTGTACCTTTTGCAGAATATCAGTCGGTCCCTGATGTTTTTTCTGGAGAGAAGTGGCTTCTTTGCTGCCCTCCTTGAAACCAGGCCTTGCTCAAGCAGTGGATAAGGAAAGGAAAGGATCCGGCACAACCTCTTCTTAAAATAAAATCATCATAATTTTTATTTTGAAGTATTAAAAATACCATCCGTGAAAACCGAAAGAGATGTTAATCCATGGGAGCTTAACACGTTTCGGACTTAAAAACAAAAAAAGAGTCCTTAATCATAAATGTGTTTTGGGGGTTAAAGTTCATTTTCTTAGCCAATATTGACTTTGCAAGTAATTGCTGTTAAGCTGATCACTCTTTATGACATTCTGGAGTATATGCAAATTGCCATTAGAAAAACTTAAGCAGTAGACTTTGTAAAAATTAATATTTGTAGCATTCTCAAACCTTTTGGCCATGACTGTATATCTGTACTATAATCTCTTGTATGTGCTGCAGCACCGATATCTACCACTATAAAGTCACCATATAGCCCTAATATCAGCGTCATGTGCTGAGGTTCCACTATAACCACGATTAGTCTGTGTCACCGTAGTTATCAGGGTTACCTGGTTAGGGGTCCACTCAGATGCTTCACTTCCCCTGAGTTGAACCCTTAGCTATGCCACTGGTTTGCACCCTTGACATTTTTCTTTAAAATGAAGTATTTCGTGCTTCAAATTATTGTAATAGCACTTGTTTATTTCCTTTTTTTGTATTGGAATAAAGTAAAAAAAAAAAGAGGGTAAAAAAAGGCAAATTGGACATAATTTCACACAAAACCCCCAAAATTGGAAGGACAAAATTGTTGTTTCCCTTCCAAAATTATTGGTAAACAATATTGTTTCAAGCTTTTCTTGATCGTTCAAACCCACCTGTAACAAGTAACAGGTGTGGGCAGTATGAAAATCACACTAGGTAAAACGGGGAAAAGTTGACTAAATCATTGCAGCCCCAATCAAGTTCAAAGCAATTCAAGCTGTCCTGCAGGCTCAGGATGCATCATTCTTAGCAAAACTATCCGTCAACAATTGAGTGAAATGAAACGCTATGGCAGGAGAACCAGGAGGATGCACTACTCACACAGAGCAATAATAAAGCTAGACTGTAGTTTTCCAAAATTTTTATAAGCCAAAATCCTTCTGGGAAAGCGTCTTGTGGACAGATGAGACCAAGATAGAACTTTTTTGTAAAGCACATCATTATGTTAACCGAAAAAAGAATTAGGTTTCCAAAGAAAAGAATGCAGTATCTACAGTCAAATAAAGAGGATATGGAAAGTATTCAGACCCCTTTAAATTTTTCACTCTTTGTTTCATTGCAGCCATTTGGTAAATTCAAAAAAGTTCATTTTTTTCTCATTAATGTACACTCTGCACCCCATCTTGACAGAAAAAAACAGAAATGTAGAAAATGTAGCAAATTTATTAAACAAGAAAAACTAAAATATCACATTGTCATAAGTAGTCAGCCCCTTTGCTCAGTATTGAGTAAAAGCACCATTTTGAGTTAGTACAGCAATGAGTCTACTTGGGAGTGATGCAACAAGTTTTTCACACCTGGATTTGAGGAACCTCTGCCATTCTTCCTTGCAGATCCTATTCAGTTCTGTCAGGTTGAATGGTGAACGTTGGTGGACAGCCATTTTAAGGTCTCATTAAAGATGCTCAATTGGGTTTAGGTCAGGGCTCTGGCTAGTCCAGTCAAGAATGGTCACAGAGTTGTTCTGAAGCCACTCCTTTGGTATTTTAGCTGTGTGCTTAGGGTCATTGTCTTGTTGTAAGGGGAACATTCGGCCAAGTCTGAGGTCCAGAGCACTCTGGAAGAGGTTATCTTCCAGGATATCTCTGTACTTGGCCGCATTCATCTTTCATTCAATTGCAAGCAGTCGTCCTGTCCCTGCAGCTGCCACCACGTTTCACTGTTGGGATTGTATTGGGCAGGTGATGAGCAGTGCCTGGTTTTCTCCACACATGCTGCTTAGAATTATCACCAAAAAAGTTCTATCTTTGTCTCATCAGACCAGAGAATCTTATTTGTCATAGTCTGTGAGTCCTTCATGCGTTTTTTGCAAACTCTATGCAGGCTTTCATTTGTTTTGCACTGAGAAGAGGCTTCCTCTGGGCCACTCTGCCATAAATGCCCGACTGGTGGAGGGTTGCAGTGATAGTTAACTTTGTGGAACTTTCTCCCATCTCCCTACTGCATCTCTAGAGCTCAGCCACAGTGATCTTGGGGTTCTTCTTTTCTTCTCTCACCAAGGCTCTTCTCCCACAATTGCTCAGTTTGGCTGGACGGCCAGGTCTAGGAAGAGTTCTGGTGCTCCCAAACTTCTCCCTTTTAAGGATTATGGCGGCCACTGTGCTCTTAGGAACCTTGAATACTGCAGAAATTCTTTTGTAACCTTGGCTAGATCTGTGCCTTGCCGCAGTTCTGTCTCTGAGCTCCTTGGGCAGTTCCTTTGACCTCATGATTCTCATTTGAATCATTCTCATTCTCATTCTCGTCTGAAATGCACTTTGAGCTGCAAGGTCTTATATAGACATGAGTGTCCCTTTCCAAATAAAGTCCTATCAGTTTAATTAAACACAGCTGGACTCCAATGAAGGAGTAGAACCATATCAAGGACGATCACAAGGAAATGGACAGCATGTGACTAAAATATGAGTGTCTGAGCAAAGGGTGTGACTGCTTCTGACCATGTGATATTTCAGGTTTTTCTTGCTTAATATATTTGCAAACATTTCTACATTTCTGTTTTTTTCTGTCAAGCTGGGGTGCAGAGTGTACATTAATGAGAAAAAAAATAAACTTTTTTGAATGTACCAAATGGCTGCAATGAAACAAAGAGTGAAAAATTTAAAGGGGCCTTGTCACGCTCCCGGTCCGCTCACCACCCGTCGTTCCAACCCCTGGGGTACCCACTCCCCGCCGAGCTCGCTCTCCTGCTACCCCGTACAGACCTTTTCCCTGTCGGCCACGGCTCCGCGCCGCTCACTCACTGCAGCCACCTGCACTCCAGCATCCTGCCTCTCCTTCTGTGGTCTCGGCTCTGACTTCCGGGTTGCGGCCCTCACACATGCACACTAGGGGGCACGTGCCTGCACTCACCTAGACTTAAAGGGCCAGCACACTGTCCGGAATGTCACTAATAAGTAACCTTGGGTATTTAAGACTTGCTACTCCCCATGGCCAGTGCTTGTTCAACATGTCCCTGTAGCTTGTCTCATGTGCTAGTTGTGCAGGTCCCTCTATGCCTATGCTTGGTGTAACTCTGTCTCTGCTTACAGATCCTGAGTACCGTTCATAGCACACACTCCAGCCTGTTTCCAGTAACATGCACCAGTCTCCAGTTCTGGACTTCAGCCTGATCCCGTTAACCTGCACCAGCCTCCGCCGCTGGAGCTCAGCCTGATCACATTAACCTGCACCAGTCTCCACTCCTGAACTTCAGCCTAATCCCTGTGACCTGCACCAGTCTCGGTTCTGGACTTCTGCCTGATCCCGTTAACCTGTACCTGGTTCAGATCGGATCTTGCTTCCAGTGACTTTTGCTGATCCCAGCTTCCGTGCATCTAGGCCCTTTACGGTTTCACCCAACAGTCCCTGTATAGGGGTTCGCTCGAAGCGGAGTCGCAGGGGAGTCCGGTGCATGATCCAGTGGGTCCACTCCCAGGACTATCCTTACCGGTCTGCATATTTTCTGTACCCACTGTATGCTAGGAATTCAAAGATGTTTTGGGGTTGTTTTGCACTGGATGCCTTGAATGTGTGCAAGGCAACATGAAATCTGAACATTACCGAAAGATTTTGGGTTGCAGTGTAGTAACCAGTGTCATATAGCTGGCTTTGTGTCCTAGGTTATTGGTCTTCCAGCAGGACAATGACCCCCAAACATATTTCAAGAAGCACCCAGAAGTGGCAGTAAACAAAGCCCTGGAGAGTTATGAAATGGCCAGCAAAGAGTCTGGATCTAAATCACATTAAACACCTGTCAAGAGATCATAAATTTACTGTTGGGAGAAGGCACCCTTCAAATATGACAGACCTGGAGCAGTTTGCAAAAGAAGAGTGCTCAAAAATTCCAGTTGAGATGTGTAAGAAGCTTGATGGTTATCAGAAGCAATTGATTTCAGTTATAATCCAAAGGGTGTGCAACCAAATATTAAGTTTAGGGTGCAACGAATTTTAGCCAATTTTTGGGTTTTGTATGAAATTATGTCCAATTTGCCTTTTGCTCTGTTTTTTTGTGTTGTTCCAATATACACAAAGGAAATAAATGAGTATAACAAAAAAATCTAAAATTGCAATCATTTTATTTGAGAAATATTTCATTTTCTGGAGCAATTTCAAGGATGCCAACACTTTTGGCCATGGCTATATTTCAAACATGAACTTTGTGTATCTCCATATAATTTCCAAGTTAAAAGGTATATATCACATTTATTCTTTTTAATTAAAGCAGTTTTCCAATTATAATTTTCTTTAGCATAAAAGCTTTCACAAGTTAAAGCTATAATATCAACTTTATTCACCTTCCCCTTCACTAGAATTAGTAGCACTGCCGATGTAGATTGCTGAGCTCAGTGATTAGGTGCAGAGGTCATGTGAACTGCAGTTGTGATGTCGGTGTAGCTCGCTTGAGACTGGGTGCTGCAGGGTATTGTAATGTATGTACAGTCATATGAAAAAGTTTGGTCACCCCTATTAATGTTAACCTTTTTTCTTTATTACAAATTGGCTTTTTGCAACAGCTATTTCAGTTTCATATATCTAATAACTGATGGACTGAGTAATATTTCTGGATTGAAATGAGGTTTCTTGTACTAACAGAAAATGTGCAATCCGCATTTAAACAAAATTTGACCGGTGCAAAAGTATCGGCACCTCAACATAAAAGTGACATTAATATTTTGTAGATCCTCCTTTTGCAAAAATAACAGCCTCTAGTCGCTTCCTGTAGCTTTTAATGAGTTCCTGGATCCTGGATGAAGGTATATTTGACCATTCCTGTTTACAAAACAATTCCAGTTCAGTTAAGTTTGATGGTCGCCGAGCATGGACAGCACGCTTCAAATCATCCCACAGATTTTGAATGATATTCAGGTCTGGGGACTGGGATGGCCATTCCATAACATTAATAATGTAATTGTTCCTCTGCATGAATGCCTGAGTAGATTTGGAGCGGTGTTTTGGATCATTGTCTTGCTGAAATATCCATCCCCTGGGTAACTTCAACTTCGTCACTGATTCTTGCACATTATTGTCAAGAATCTGCTGATACTGAGTTGAATCCATGCGACCCTCAACTTTAACAAGATTCCTGGTGCCGGCATTGGCCACACAGCCCCAAAGCATGATGGAACCGCCACCAAATTTTACTGTGGGTAGCAAGTGCTTTTCTTGAAATGCCGTGTTTTTTTGCCTCCATGCATAATGCCTTTTTGTATGACCAAACAACTCAATCTTTGTTTCATCAGCCCACGGGAGCTTCTTCCAGAATGTAACTGACTTGTCCAAATGTGCTTTTGCATACCTCAGGCGACTCTGTTTGTGGCAAGCTTGCAGAAACGGCTTCTTGCACATCACTCTCCCATACAGCTTCTCCTTGTGCAACGTGTGCTGTATTGTTGAGCGATGCACATTGACACCATCTGCAGCAAGATGAAGCTGCAGGTCTTTGGAGGTGGTCTGTGGATTGTCCTTGACTGTTCTCACCATTATTCTTCTCTGCCTTTCTGATATTTTTCTTGGCCTGCCACTTCTGGGCTTAACAAGAACTGTACCTGTGTTCTTCCATTTCCTTACTATGTTCCTCACAGTGAAAACTGACAGTTTAAATCTCTGAGACAACTTTTTGTATCCTTCCCCTAAACAACTATATTGAATAATCTTTGTTTTCAGATCATTTGAGAGTTGTTTTGAGGAGCCCATGATGCCACTCTTCATAGGAAATTCAAATAGGAGAACAACTTGCAAGTAGCCACCTTAAATACCTTTTCTCATGATTGGATACACCTGCCTATGAAGTTCAAAGCTCAATGAGGTTACAAAACCAATTTTGTGCTTTAGTAAGTCAGTAAAAAGTAGTTAGGAGTCTTCAAATCAAGAAATTAATAAGGGTGGCCATACTTTTGCACCGGTCAAATTTTGTTTAAATGCGGATTGCACATTTTCTGTTAGTACAATAAACCTCATTTCAATCCAGAAATATTACTCAGTCCATCAGTTATTAGATATATGAAACTGAAATAGCTGGTGCAAAAACCCAATTTGTTATAAAGAAAAAAGGTTAACATTAATAGGGGTGCCCAAACTTTTTCTTTTGACTGTATCTTTAGTTATTTTATAATGTCCGTCCACCCTGGCAGGCAGAGGTTCAAATCTTAGTAAGTTTCATTTCCTGTTTCACACAGCTTCACACACAGGCAGAGGGAACATTTCTTAGGTGGGGGCACGTGCAAGAGGGAGTTACAAAAAGGACAGTTTAGCTTAAGTTACTTCAGAACACCTTGTGAAAGCAGAGAGAGAACATGCAGTGATCAGCTCTCTAAGAGCTCTCTCTCAGGGAGGCAGAGCAGAGGAACCACCAAGTCCAGACCGGTTCATACACCCTTTCCTTACCTGGGACCGGGCGAGTGGATAGCTGAGGACCCCTAAGCTGAGAGAGCGGACAGCGCCAGTTAGGAGGCTCCATGTCCATTAGCCGGCAGAGACCTAGAATGGGGGAGGTGGCTAGCCGGGATGAAGTACATAGCCTGGGACTGGTAGTTGTGTGGCATAGAGGAGAAAAGGGTTACAGAACCCCGCAGCTTCGGGTGGCAGAGTAGTGGATCCCAAGAGCTCAAGAGACAAGGAGGGGACCACCACATGAGCGCACAAGAAAGGGAAAGCCCACAGGCTGCTCTACCAGACTTTGACCTCTGTTCTGCCTGGGAATGGCCGGAGTCATTCCATTAGTGAAAGAACTGTGAGTAAACAAGATCTGAAACCCACAACCCAGTGACTCTGACTCTGTTTGTCATCGCTTTGTGATCTGGCGATTCCCAGTTTCCCCGTTCTCCCTCCCAAGGGCTGCTCCACCTGTGGGGAGCGATATCATCCTGGCTGCACCTCTACATCTCCCCAGGCGAGGTACCCTGCAGCGGTGGCCTTATCCCTGGCCGTATACCCAGGTGGCGTAGTCAACATCATCCGTTCTACTCCTGGAGGAGGAAAGGTCAGAAGAAGGGTCCGCAGCGGAGGAGGCCGGGACCCCAGTCACCACCATAACCAGTGACTACCTCTCCAGGAACAGTCCTTGCTAGCCTCCCCTTTTCTGTGCACCACAGGGCCATGGAACCAGGTCAGGCCACGACTTCTACAAAGCACTGGCCAGGCGACGGGTATACAAGGTACGGAGGTAAGCTCCTGTCTTGAGCTCTGTGGGGTATCACAACTGGCATAGTCGGCAGGATTGCGTGACCAATCCAATGAGTACTGCGGGCCTTTACTGGACTGTTGTATGCTTATTTTGTGCACGTAGCTGTGGGCATCATGACTACCGAACTGGGACTGTAAAAATGGCATCCATTGAGAATGGGATGGGTCCATACTTACCAACAGAGACTGGACTGACCTGCCCTTTATGGGTGGGATTGTAGTGGGGCGTGAAAACCAGTGCCCACCCCCTTTGTTGGACATTCACTATTAGCTAGGAACCCTGCCTCCCCAGGACCAGGAGAAGATGGGGAGATGACGTAGACTGCCCGGGTGCGAGCCTTGGCGAGTGGTGGCCGGAGGGTGAGCCCAGCACCTCAGCCTACACCGGGATCGGACTACCGTTCTAGTTCCCCAAAACTGGATCCCTGGAGGGCCCTGGAGCGTCGCAATGAGGCCTGTTCCAGAATGTTTAATGACTTGTTTTTTCTGATTCATGCCAAATGTTTCTATTTTTGTTTCTATTCTTCTACTTCTTCTTTTTCCTCTTGCTTCTTCCTTTCCTTTATTGGGTCCCGGTAAAAGGGACCTGTTATTTGTTGACTATGACATTTTTTTATTTGCGGTGTAATTTTCACTTGCAACCAAGGAGTGTTGTGTTTCGCTCTGAAGGAATGTAGCGCCCCTGAGGCTGGGTGCTACTGGGTATTTTATTGTATGTATTTTTATATATTTTATAATGTCCATCCACCCTGGCAGGCAGAGGTTCAAATCTTAGTAAGTTTCATTTCCTGTTTCCCACAGCTTCACACACAGGCAGAGGGAACATTTCTTAGGTGGGGGCACGTGCAGGAGGGAGTTACAAAAGGGACCGTTTAGCTTCAGTTACTTCAGAACACCTTGGGAAAGCAGAGAGAGAACATGCAGTGATCAGCTCTCTAAGAGCTCTCTCTCCGGTAGGCAGAGCAGAGGAACCACCAAGTCTAGACCGGTTCATACACCCTTTCTTTACCTGCGACCGGGCGAGTGGATGGCTGAGGACCCCTAAGCTGAGGAAGCAGACAGTGCCAGTTAGGAGGCTCCATGTCCATTAGCCGGCAAAGACCTGAAATGGAAGAGGTGGCTAGCTGGGATGAAGTACAGAGCCTGATAATGGTAGTCGTGTGGTATGGAGAAGAGGGTTACAGAGTCCCGCAGCTTTGGGTGGCAGAGTAGCGGGTCCCAAGAGCTCCAGACACAAGGAGAGGACCACCACACGAGCGCACAAGAAGGGGAAAGCCCACAGTCTGCTCTACCAGACTTTGACCTCTGTTCTGCCTGGGAACGGCCGGAGTCATTCCAGTAATGAAATAACTTTGAGTAAACAAGATCTGAAACCCGCAACCCAGTGACTCTGACTCTGTTTGTCGCCACCTTGTGATCTAACGATTCCTAGTTCCCCGTTCTCCCTCCCAGGGGCTGACCCACCTGTGGGGAGCGATATCATCCTGGCTGCACCCCAACATCTCCCCCAGCGAGGTACTCTGCAGCGGCGGCCTTATTCCTGCCGCATACCACAGGTGGCGTAGTCAACATCATCCGTTCCACTCCTGGAGGAGTAAAAGTCGGAGGAAGGGTCCGCAGCGGAGGAGGCCGGGACCCCAGTCACCACCGTAACCGGTGACTACCTCTCCAGGAACAGTCCTTGCTAGCCTCCTCTTTACTGTGCACCACAGGGCCAATTAACTGGGTCAGGCCACAACTTCGACAAACCACTGGCCCGGCGACGAGTATACAAGGTACGGATGTAAGCTCCTATCTTGAGCTCTGTGGGGTGTCACATCAGCACTGCAAACTGTAAACAATCACCAAGAGAAGCTTCAGAGACCCAATGCCAGAGTATAGTAAAATAAGTAATGCTGATTTGTTCATTTTTAGCTAGTGCAAGTATATGGTCTGCAGGAAGGTGAAGGCAGGAAACCCCTCTAACTAAAAGTAGAAACTCATATATATATATATATATATATATATATACATACTAGCTGTACTACCCGGCTTCGCCTGGGTTAATAACTAGAGTTGAGCGCGGTTCGCGGTTCGAGGTTCTCCAGTTCGCGGCTCGAGTGATTTTGGGGGCTGTTCTAGATCGAACTAGAACTCGAGCTTTTTGCTAAAGCTCGATAGTTCTAGATACATTCGAGAACGGTTCTAGCAGTAAAAAGCAGGGCTTTTTACAGCTACAGTGTGCAGGAGCCATCGCTGGCAGCCTGCCAGAAGCTGGTAACCAAGATAAACATCGGGTATCCAAGCAAAGCGCTTTGGTTAGTAACCCGATGTTTATCCTAGTTACGCGCAGGAAGCCAACACTTCCCCGCTCAGCTCACTCCGCCCCCTCATGCACGCGGCATGTACACACACACACACGTCCCCAGCCATGCAGTCCACGACACTGACGTCCTCCTGGCACTCTGCACACATGGTCCCGCTCGGCTTACCTGCGGTGATGAAGTCCCGACCTCAGCGCTGTCACTGTCCTCCATGGCCGCCGCTTGTCACATCACCTTCTCTCGCTTCCGACCCGAGACTGACTAGCGGTGACGTCACGGGCCTCTCGCGATACTTGGCTGTGAAGGCGGCGGTCATTGAACTCAGTGACAGGTGCTGTCAGCAGTGCAGGAGATCAGCGCAGGTAATGTACCTCGCTGACAGCAGCACTTGTCATCCCCCTGCAGTGACCTGGGCTGACCCATTGATGTTAGCTCAGGTCACTGCACTGCTCTCCCAGCCAATGGGGAACATCCTGCTCTTCATTGACTGGGACAGTATGGATCGTCATGGCAACCCCTTGGATTACACCAGACCTGGATTTGTTTTTCTTTCTAATAAATTGGTTAAAGAGGGAATGTATTGGGGAGTGTTTTTTCAAATAAAAATGTGTTTGTCGTCTATTTTTTTTTATTACTGACTGGGTTGGTGATGTCGGGTATCTGATAGACGCCTGACATCACCAACCCCAGGGCTTGATGCCAGGTGACATTATACATCTGGTATTAACCCCATATATTACCCCGTTTGCCACCGCACCAGGGCACGGGATGAGCTGGGGCGAAGCACCAGGATTGGCGCATCTAATGGATGCGCCACTTCTGGGGCAACTGCGGCCTGCTTTTTTTAGGCTGGGGAGAGTCCAATAACCATGGACCTCCCTAGTCTGAGAATATCAGACCCCAGCTGTCTGCTTTACCTTGGCTGGTGATCCAATTTTGGGGAGACCCCTACGTGTTTTTTTTTTTTAATTATTTATTTAATTTAAAATAACAGCGTGGGGTGCCCTCAGTTTTGGATTACCAGCCAAGGTGAGGCTGCCAGCTGTGGTCTGCAGGCTGCAGCCGTCTGCTTTTCCCTAGCTGGCTACAAAAATAGGGGGAACCCTACGTCATTTTTTTTTCATTTTTTTGGCTAAATACAAAGCTAAGCACCCCTTAGTGCCACATGAAAGGCACCAAAGGGTGCAAAATTACAAAATGCAGGAGAGTGGGACATTATCTGTCTTTCTGCCATTATAATGACAGAAAAGACTGATATGAAGTGTACAAGCACAGGAAAATCACCAGAGCGCTCTACGCTGTGAAAAGCAGTAGAAAATGGCACTGGAGTGAACATGTGACCGCCTCATGTAGGTTGAAGCTAAGGATCCTAGGTAAATATATGTATTTTCCCTCCTTCAGTTTTTTTGCAGTACACAAAAAAAACGGAAGGCACACGGATGACAAACAGATGACATACGGACCGTCTACGGAACGGAAACGGATGCCACACGGATGCACCCGTGAAAAAAAACGGACTGTTTTTTGCAGACCACAAAAATGGATCGGTCGTGTGAATGTAGCCTTATTCTGATCTGCCGTTTATAAACAGCAGGCAGAAATAAGTGAATAACGCCCCCCAGCGTCAGAAAATCTCCGGGGTTTCAGGGCTAGCTGAGACCCTGGAGATCATGATTCAGGACGGTTTTTCTGGTCCCCGCTCACGTGATCACAGGTATACACCGTATACCGATGATCACGTTACAGTAAATGACAGCGCCGGTAAAAAATTATTTATCTCCCATCTGGCATGAAGAAACATGATAAATCTCCTCCCCGGTCCCCTCCGGTCCCCCGGTGTCGCCAAAGTGCCCCCCCTGATGCCCTCCCAGAAATCCAAGATGGCCACGCGCACAGCAGCGCGCCGGCCGCATTCACCCTACTCCTCTGATTTCTGTCGCATGTGCCAAGACACATGCGACAGAAAACTCCTCCCCAGGCCCTGCCAGGTCACCCCCTATAACCCCACCGGTGTTCCCCGGTGTTCCACGGTACCTGTGCAGCGTTGATCCCCCCACGGCCCTCTCCTTCACAATAGACGCTGCCGCATGCACAGAGCGGCTGTCAGCTCAGATTCCTGTGTTCAGACACAGTGAGTGGTGGTTATGCATCTGTAAGCTAAATGGGCGGCACGGTGGCTCAGTGGTTAGCACTGCAGTCTTGCAGCGCTGAGGTCCTGGGTTCAATTCTCACCAAGGGCACCATCTGCAAGGAGTTTGTATGTTCTTCCCGTGTTTGCGTGGGTTTCCTCCGGGTACTCCGGTTTCCTCCCACATTCCAAAGACATACAGCGCTATGGAATTAATAACGCTATATAAATGAATATATTATTATTATTACTGCAATGCCCTGCTCATGAGGTAAGGAACATAATTGATCAGGAGAGCTATATACTACATTTCCAAATGGAGGGATTTGCTTTTATAGTTTCCCTGCTGAACGACTACCAAACATGAGAGTCCGTTATACGCCACAAGAAAACACATCTAAATAGCGAGCTCTGTTGTTAAGTATTCATTCAGCTGGATAACTGGACTTAAAGGGGTATTTCATCTCCAAGATCCTATCCCCAATATATAGTAGGTGGAATAGCAATAATATCAGCAAATACCAAGATTTGGAAATGTAGAATAGTTCTCCTGATTAGGCATGCCCTTACCTCATGAGCAGGGCATTGCAGCTTTGGTAGAAACTATTACGACATGGACTCTGCTGCTGTGGACCCGGGGAGAATGAGTGCAGATTCATTGCACCCACACTCCTCACATGAATGGTGTGCACTCCTAGAAAATGGGGGATACGTTCCCTGAGTGTCTCCTCCCCATATTCTAGACAGTCCAGAGTCGTTGTGGGACCCCTTTATTTTTTTTCTTACAATAAATTGGTGAAAGAGGAAATGTTTTGGGGACTGTTTTTTCAAATAAATTTCTTTTGTCGATTTTTTTTTTGTTAGTACTGACAGTTTATGATGTTGGGTATCTAATAGACGCCATGACATCACAAACTGCTGGGCTTGATCTCAGATGACTTTACAGCTAGTATCAACCCGATTTATTACCCCGTTTGCCACTGCACCAGGGCACGGGATGAGCTGGGGTGAAGCGCCAGGATTGGCGCATCTAGAGGATGCGCCACGTCTGGGGTGCCTGCGGCCTGCTATTTTTAGGCTGTGAAGGCCCAATAACTATGGACCTTCCCACCCTGAGAATACCAGACCACAGCTGTCCACTTTACCTTGGCTGGTGATCCAATTTGGGGGGGATCCTACTTTTTTGTGTAATTATTAATATTTATAAAATAATTATAAAAAAAGAGCCTGGGGGACCTCCACATTGGATCCCCAACCACGGTAAAGCTGCCAGCTGTGGTTTTCAGGCTACAGCCGTCTGCTTTACCCTAGCTGGCTATCAAAAATGGGGGGACCCAACGTCATTTTTTTTTAACTATTTTTTAAATAGAAAAAATTAATGGGCTTCCCTGTATTTTGATTGCCAACCAAGGTAACGGCAGGCAGATGGGGGTGGCAACCCATGGCTGTCTGCTTTATCTGCGCTGAGAATCAAAAATACCGCGGAGCGCTACATCATTTTTTTTAAAGATTTATTTTTACAGCACTGTGATGTCCAGCAATCAAAATACAGGGAAGCCCATTTTGTTTTTAGTTATTTAAATAAATAATTAAAAAAAATATATATGGGCTCCCGCTGCATTTTTTGTATTGCTAGCTAAGGGTAATACAAGCAGCTACTGGCTGCTAACCCCCACTGCTTGGTGTTACCTTCACTGGCAATGGAAAATCCAGGGAAGCATTTTTTATTTTTTTTGCCAAAAAACTACAAAAAAAGGACGTGAGCTTCGCCATATTTTTGTATGCTAGCCAGGTATAGCAGGCAGGTGCTGGAAGAGTTGGAAACAGCGCCAGAAGATGGCGCTTCTATGAAAGTGCCATTTTCTGAGGCGGCTGCAGACTGCAATTCGCAGCAGTAGGGCCCAGAAAGCTCAGGCCAACCTGTGCTGCGGATTCCAATCCCCAGCTGCCTAGTTGTACCTGGCTGGACACAAACATGGGGCGAAGCCTACGTCATTTGTTTTCTAATTATTTAATGAAATAAGTGAAATAATTAAAAAAAACGGGCTTCCCTATATTTTTGGTTCCCAGCCGGGTACAAATAGGCAACTGGGGGTTGGAGGCAGCCCGTGGCTGCCTGCTGTACCTGGCTAGCATACAACCGTGAAGGCTGCACGGGAAGCAGCGTGCAGCCTTCACTCCGTGAGAGATCAGTGCTGCTGGCTGCTGGCGGTGACAGACGCATTACCATAGCAACAGGGCTCCGATCATGTGATTCCCGGAGCCCCGGTTAGCGGTGACGTCACCGCTAACTGCGTTGCTATGGCAACGGTGATCTCCGTTAATCACCGGCTGTGTCAGCCGGTCCCTAACGGAACGGGGAGTCGACCGTGTGCTAGAGCATGTCGCCGGTACACGGCGATACACAAATGTGCACCGTGTACCGGAGAGTGCAATGACAGGTCCTACATGACGCGTCATAGTCATGTGACCAGTCTGTAGCCAATGAGATAATAGCCACGTGACTGGTCACATGGCTATTTTGACGTCATGATAGGTCCTGCATCACTGCTGGCAGTGCTGGTCACCGGGAGGATTCAGCGATCATCGGATGGAATAGCGGCAGGAGACAGAGTGCAGGAGGGATCGCGGGGACCGGTAAGTGTTATGGCAATGTTTATTAACTGTATGTGTACATTTATATTGCGTTTTTATGTGTTTGTGATTGCCTCCCATTATATCCTATTGGTTCGAGTTCGGTTCGTCGAACGTTTGCCGAACTGAACTCGACTGAGACCTCCGTTCGACGAACCGAACTCGAGCCGAACCACGGCTGGTTCGCTCATCTCTATTAATAACTGTTAACAGAATAGACTGTATTAACAAAAATGTATTCTGCACACAAAAACCACAAAACAAATATATAGAAATGTAATTATTAAATTGTTGCCTATATTAACCAATCAGAGCTCAGATTAATTAACTGTAGCAAAATAGAGGCTAAGCTGTGATTGGTTGCTATTGCCAGCCTGATAAATCTCCAGGCAACAGAAAGCCCTCCCCCTGACAGTATATATTAGCTCACACATACACATATAGACAGGTCATGTGACTGACAGCTGCTGTATTTCCTATATTTTACATTTGTTGTTCTTGTAGTTTGGCTGCTTATTAATCAGATTTTTATTTTTGAAGGATAATACCAGACTTGTGTGTGTTTTAGGGTGATTATGTGGCGAGGTTGGTGTATGTGTGGTGAGATGTGTTCTGAGGGTGGTATATGTGTTCAAGTATGTGGTAGTGTGTGGCGCATTTTGTGTGTGTTCATATCCCTGAGTGTGGTGAGTATCCCATGTCGGGGCCCCACCTTAGCAACTGTACGGTATATACTCTTTGGCGCCATCGCTCTCATTCTTTAGGTCCCCCTTGTTCACATCTGGCAGCTGTCAATTTGCCACCAACACTTTTCGTTTCACTTTTTCCCCAATATGTAGATAGGGGCAAAATTGATTGGTAAATTGGAATGCGCTGGGTTAAAATTTCGCCTAACAACATAGCACCCGGCGCTCCCCGGGATAGTAACTGTCTCTCTGTTTCTCTCCCATTCTCTGTCTGTCTCCCCCACTGTATATATCTCTCTGTCTCTCTATCTCTTTGTCTGTCTGTCTCTTTCTCCGTTTGTCACAATCTCTTTCCCTATCTGTCTATCTATCTCTTTCCCTGTCTGTCTGTCTCTTTCCCTCTCTTTCCCTTTCTGTCTCTTTCCTTCTCTTTCCCTGTCTGTCTCTTTCCCTCTCTTTCTCTGTCTGTCTCTTTCCCTGTCAGTCTGTTTCTTTGTCTGTTTCTGTCTCTTTGTGTCTGTCTCTTACCCTGCCTATGTCTGTTTCTTACCCTGTCTGTGTCTGCCTCTTTCCCTGTCTGTGTCTGCTCCCTGGCTGCATTGTGACACGCCAACATTCCATATAAGGGCGTGGCTGCGCATTCTTCTGAAGTTCTGGCTGCACTGTGGCTCCCAGCTCCATTCGCTTTAATGGAGGCAGGTTTTTTTGTGAATAACTGTAAAGAGCGGGGTTAAAATTTCCCCTCAAAACATAGCCTATGATGCTCTCGGGGTCCAGAAGTGTGAGTGTATAAAATTTTGTGGCTGTTGCTGCGACGGTGCAGATGCCAATCCCGGACATACACATACACACATTCAGCTTTATATATTAGATAAATATACAGTCATATGAAAAAGTTTGGGCACCCTATATGTTAACCTTTTTTCTTTATAACAATTTGGGTTTTTGCAACAGCTATTTCAGTTTCATATATCTAATAACTGATGGACTGAGTAATATTCTGGACTGAAATGAGGTTTATTGTACTAATAGAAAAATGTGCAATCCGCATTTAAACAAAATTTGACCGGTGCAAAAGTATGGCCACCCTTATTAATTTCTTGATTTGAACACTCCTAACTACTTTTTACTGACTTACTAAAGCACAAAATTGGTTTTGTAACCTCATTGAGCTTTGAACTTCATAGGCAGGTGTATCCAATCATGAGAAAATATATAATATTTTGTAGATCCTACTTTTGCAAAAATAACAGCCTCTAGTCGCTTCCTGTAGCTTTTAATGAGTTCATGGATCCTTGATGAAGGTATATTTGACCATTCCTGTTTACATAACAATTCCAGTTCAGTTAAGTTTGATGGTCACTGAGCATGGACAGCATGCTTCAAATCATCCCACAGATTTTCAATGATATTCAGGTCTGGGGACTGGGATGGCCATTCCAGAACATTGTAGTTGTTCCTCTGCATGAATGCCTGAGTAGATTTGGAACGGTGTTTTGGATCATTGTCTTGCGGAAATATCCATCCCCTGCGTAACTTCAACTTCGTCACTGATTCTTGCACATTATTGTCAAGAATCTGCTGATACTGAGTTGAATCCATGGGACCCTCAACTTTAACAAGATTCCCGGTGCCGGCATTGGCCACACAGCCCCAAAGCATGATGGAACCTCCACCAAATTTTACTGTGGGTAGCAAGTGCTTTTCTTAGAATGCGGTGTTTTTTTTGCCTTCATGCATAACGCCTTTTTGTATGACCAAACAACTCAATCTATGTTTCATCAGTCCACAGGAGCTTCTTCCAAAATGTAACTGGCTTGCCCAAATGTGCTTTTGCATACCTCAGGCGACTCTGTTTGTGGCAAGTTTGCAGAAACGGCTTCTTTCGAATCACTCTCCCATACAGCTTCTCCTTGTGCAAAGTAAGCTGTATTGTTGACCGATGCACATTGATACCATCTGCAGCAAGATGATGCTGCAGGTCTTTGGAGGTGGTCTGTGGATTGTCCTTGACTGTTCTTACCATTATTCTTCTCTGCCTTTCTGATATTTTTCTTGGCCTGCCACTGCTGAGCTTAACAAGAACTGTACCTGTGTTCTTCCATTTCCTTACTATGTTCCTCACAGTGAAAACTGACAGTTTAAATCTCTGAGACAACTTTTTGTATCCTTCCCCTGAACAACTATGTTGAATAATCTTTGTTTTTAGATCATTTGAGAGTTGTTTTGAGGAGCCCATGATGCCACTCTTCATAGGAGATTCAAATAGGAGAACAACTTGCAAGTGGCCACCTTAAATACCTTTTTTCATGATTGGATACACCTGCCTATGAAGTTCAAAGCTCAATGAGGTTACAAAACCAATTTAGTGCTTTAGTAGGTCAGTAAAAAGTAGTTAGGAGTGTTCAAATCAAGAAATTGATAAGGGTGCCCATACTTTTGCACCGGTCAAATTTTGTTTAAATGCAGATTGCACATTTTCTGTTAGTACAATAAACCTCATTTCAATCCAGAATTATTATTGAGTCCATCAGTTATTAGATATATGAAACTGAAATAGCTGTTGCAAAAACCCAAATTGTTATAAAGAAAAAAGGTTAACATTAATAGGGGTGCCCAAACTTTTTCATATGACTCTATATTTATATAAATATATATATATATATATATATATATATATATATATATATATATATATAGAGAGAGAGAGAGAGAGAGAGAGAGAGAGAGAGAGTATAGACCCAACCAAAAGTTTGGACACACCTTCTCATTCAAAGAGTTTTCTTTATTTTCAGGACTCTGAAAATTGTAGATTCACATTGAAGGCGTCAAAACTATGAATTAAAACATGTGGAATTAAATACTTAAAAAAGTGTGAAACAACTGAAAATATGTCTTATATTCTAGGTTCTTCAAAGTAGCCACCTTTTGCTTTGATTACTGCTTTGCACACTCTTGGCATTCTCTTGATGAGCTTCAAGAAGTAGTCACCGGAAATGGTCTTCCAACAGTCTTGAAGGAGTTCCCAGAGATGCTTAGCACTTGTTGGCCCTTTTGCCTTCACTCTGTGGTCCAGCTCACCCCAAACCATCTCGATTGGGTTCAGGTCTGGTGACTGTGGAGGCCAGGTCATCTGGCGTAGCACCCCATCATTCTCCTCCTTAGCCAAATAGCCCTTACACAGCCTGGAGATGTGTTTGGGGTCATTGTCCTGATGAAAAATAAATGATAGTCCAACTAAACGCAAACCAGATGGAATAGCATGCTGCTGCAAGATGCTAAGGTAGCCATGCTCGTTTAGTATGCCTTCAATTTTGAATAAATTCCCAACAGTGTCACCAGCAAAGCACCCCCACACCATCACACCTCCTCCACCATGCTTCACAGTGGGAGCAAGGCATGTAGAGTCCATCCGTTCACCTTTTCTGCAAAGACACAGTGGTTGGATCCAAAGATCTCAAATTTGGACTCATCAGACCTTAGCACAGATTTCCACTGGTCTAAACTCCATTCCTTGTGTTTTTTAAGCCCAAAAAAGTCTCTTCTGCTTGTTGCCTGTCCTTAGCAGTGGTTTCATAGCAGCTATTTTACCATGAAGGCCTGCTGCACAAAGTATCGTCTAAATAGTTATTCTAGAGATGAGAAGGTGTGTCCAAACTTTTGGTATGTTATATATATATATATATATATATATATATATATATATTTTATATTTTTAGTCTGATTGTGTATATTTTAGTTCATTTTCTATACATCGATTCTACTCGACTTACAGGATAGTAAATATTACACCATTATGGAAGCTACACTAACGATAAAGGTATGTTTAACCCCTTCCCCCCGCTCGATCTTCCATTTTTCGTTTTTGATTTTTGCTCCGCTTCTTCCGAGAGCCGTAACATTTTTAGTTTTCCGTCAATATTGCCATATGAGGGCTTGTTTTTTGTGAGATGAGTTGCACTTTTAAATGTAATCATAAGTTTTACCGTATCATGTACTGGAAAACAGAAAAAAAAGTGTGGAACAATTGCAAAAAAGTGTGATTGCATGATTGTTCTGGGGTTATTTTATTCACCACATTCACTAAATGGTGAAACGGATGTGTCGGTGTGATGTCTCTGGTCGGTACAAGTTTGTAGATACCAAACTTGTATAGCTTTACTTTTATATAAGGGGTTAAAATAGTAAAAAAATTGTCCCAAAAAAGTGGCACACTTTTTGCACCCTTTTCCGCGATCCGTAGCATTCTCATTTTTTGGGATATGGGGCTCAGTGATGGCTTATTTTTTGCATCTTGAGCTCACATTTTTAATGGTTTAATTTTTGCGTAGATGCTACTTTATCAACACCTGTTATTGTATTTTGCGCAAAATTTGCAACAACCAAAGAACGTAATTTTGGCATTTGGATTTTTTTTTGCCGCTACACCGTTTACTGATCAGATTAATTGATTTTATATTTTGATAGATCGGACATTTCTGAACGTGGCGATACCAAATGTGTTTATATTTTTTATTTTTTTAATCCTTTCATTTTCAAAGGGGCAAATGGGGGGTGATTTGAAGTTTTAGGTTTTATAAAAATATTTTTTAACACTTTTCCCTTTCCTTTTTTTTATTTTACTAGTCCGCCTAGGGGACAATAAGGATCAGGAGTCTGATTGCTGATTCATTTTTGTTGATCAGAGCTGCACAGCTCTAAGCAGCAGAATTGCTGCTTTCCTGTGACAGGCGCTGCTGGCTGTAACAGGAACTACGTCATGATAGCGACAGATGTAATCACATGACATGTCGTGGCTTCCTGTGATCGCATCGCAAGGCCTCCGATGGCGGTGGGGAAAGGCGTTTTCCCTGCCACATCTATTTAAATTGCGCTGTCACATTTTTGATGACACAATCTAAGGCGGGCTTTACACGCTATGACATCGCTCAAGTGATCTTGTTGGGGTCACGGAATTTGTGACGCACATCCGGTTGCTTTAGCGATGCCATTGCGTGTGACACCTATGAGCGATTTTTCATCGTCGCAAAAATGTAAAAAATCGCTCATCGGTGACATGGGGGTCCATTCTCAAATATCATTACTGCAGCAGTAACGAAGTTGTTCCTCGTTTCTGCGGCAGCACACATCGCTCCGTTTGACACCACAGGAACGAGGAACCTCACCTTACCTGCGTCCCGGCCACAATGCAGAAGGAAGGAGGTGGGCGGGATGTTACATCCTGCTCATCTCCGCCCCTCCGCTTCTATTGGGCGGTGGTTCAATGACGCTCCTGTGACGACGCTGTAACGCTAAACGAACCGCCCCCCTAGAAAGGAGGTGGTTCGCCGGTCACAGCGATGTCGCAAGGAAGGTAAGTCCGTGTGACGGGTCCGGGCGATGTTGTGCGACACAGGCAGCGATTGGCCCGTGTCGCACAACCGATGGGGGCGGGTACGCACGCTGGCGATATCGGTACCGATATCGCAGTGTGTAAAGCGGCCTTAAGGGATTAACAGGCACGGGTAGATCATGGATTCACCTGCGTCTGATAGCTGCACATGTCTGCTGTTCAAATCAGCTCACTGCATCAGCCGGCGTTGGTCACCCCTTCATGATTTAGGATGTACCGGTACATTCTCAGTCGTGAAGGGGTTAATTTAATTTTCAGTAGGAAAATACACACCAAAATGCGATAACAGCAAAGTAGAAAATACCTTACCAATGCTAATCAACACACTATAGACTAAAGCTGCAGCGGAAATTGTTTTAGATTGTGACTTTTCAATGTGCATTTCATCTTTTGCCAGGCATGTAATCCACAAGGATTTTGTCACCAATTTTGCTGACACAACAAATTCTGCTGTGAAAAATTTGCACATCTGCATGCAACCTTAAAGTTCTACAAATATTAAATGCTCCTAGTAGTAAAAATTTTAAAACTGAGAAGTTATCTCAGAAGCATTGAAGAGAGAAATGAGGAGTAAGCTAATTTATTGAACATTTTCTTCACCACTTTATTCACAGAGGAAAATGAAATGTCAAGCGAAATACAGAAGAATGAGCTAAACTTTCTATTAAATGTCACCTGTCTAACCTAGGAAGAAGCAGTCACTTTAAAAAGAATAAAATAGGCAAGATTCCTAGTCCAGATGCCATACATGCCTTAGGCTAAAGTGTTAAAATGAATCTGTCAGTAAGATCAACCCTCCTAAGCCATCTATATGGAAATACAGGTCATAGAAAATACAATACAATGATAACTTGATATCTGGGATCCAACGTCTTAAGGCTGCTTTACACCAGACAATCTATCGTGCGATAGATCGTCGGGGTCACGGTTTCTGTGACGCACATCCGGCATCGCTGTGTGACACCTCCTAGCGACGCAGTATCGCTCACAAATCGTGAGTCGGGTACTGCTCGTTAGGTTTCATAATATCGTTTAATTTGGTTGATCATCGTTTCCGTGGTAGCACACGCCGCTCCGTGTGACACCACGGGAACGATGACCAGCTCACCTGCCTCCCGCGGCCGCCGCCGGCTCTATGTGGAAGGAAGGAGGTGGGCGGGATGTTTACATCCTGCTCATCTCCGCCCCTCCGCTTCTATTGGCCGGCGGCCGTGTGACGTCGCTGTGACGCCAAACGTCCCTCCCACTTCAGGAAGTGGACGTACGCCGCCCACAGCGAGGTCGCACGAGAGGTAAGTATGTGTGACGGGGGTTACTGACTTTGTGCGACACGGGCAGCGATTTGCCCGTGACGCAGAAAGGACGGGGGCGGGTACGATCGATTGTGAAATCGCACAATCGATCGTTCCATGTAAAGCAGGCTTTAATGCAGAGAAATAGAAATCCCCATTTTTCTTGTATGTGAATGATGTTCCAGTCCATGTGGCCAGATCCTGATCTGCTTGAGATTCTGCATCCAGAGACTCTTCCAAATGAAAAGCGGTGTTACCAGTGAAAGGCATGTAACTAACACAGTACAGCAGACATGATCTCTGTCTTCTTATAACCACTTTAGCAGCTGCAGCTCTCACAGCTCTGCTGTATTACAGCAATATTGTAACACTAACTGCCTGTGAGACGGAGGCTGAAGCTGAGAGGAACCTGCAGATGTGTCAGTCACAATCACACCGATAACTTTCCATTCTATTTATAACAAAATCTGGAGGCAGATTCTTATGCAGATCACTGTATAGCCCATAGACTAGAAAAGCTAATTTACATATATCAAAAATGTGGATATCTTTGTAACAGGACATTGCAGCATAGCTCTCATGGTATCATTTTATTCAGCTTACCATGACCTATGGATATCACAAAAGTGAGTACACCGCTCATATTATTGTAAATGTTTTATTATATCTTTTCATGGGACAACACTGAAGATATGACACTTAGATACAATGTAAAGTAATCAGTGTACCGCTTGTATAACAGTGTAAATTTGGTGTGCCCTTAAAATAATAACACGCAGCTATTAATATCTAAACTGCTGACAACAAAAGTGAGTACATCCCTAAGTGAAAATGAAAATGGACAAATTGTGCCCAGTTAGCCATATTCACCCTTGGGTGTTGTGACTCATTAGTGTTACCAGGTCTCAGATGTGAAAGGAGAGCAGGTGTGTTAGATTTGATGTTGTCGCTCACACACACTCTCATACTGGTCACTGGAAGTTCAACATGGCACCTCATGGCAAAGAACTCTGTGACAATCTGAAAAAAAAAGAATTGTTGCTCTAAATAAAGATGACCTAGGTTCAGTGGCGTAACTACCACAGTCGCAGCGGTCGCCATTGCAATCGGGCCCGGGAGGTCAGGGGCCCGCGGCTGCCCAGCAGATCAGCAGCCAGCAACTTTCTGTGAGAGAGGTGCTGCACTGTTCTGCCGCAGACTACACGGCAGCTATGTGACCTGGTCGCCACCGCTGACACCAGGCCCCCCTGCCTGGTGTCAGCGGCGACGGCACTGGGCCCCTGTCATCGCACACTGCTTTGATATTGCATAGAGCAGCCGGAGCCGCTCTATGCATCATCATTCTTCTCCCGTGTCTGCGATGTGACGTCACTCCTGTGCGACTGCTGTGTGTGGTGAGTGCACAGAGCGCAGGATAGGAAGACACCAACCGGAGCAGTGGGGGAACGAAGACAGAGGTGAGGACGAGCAGCGGTGAAACAAGTAGAGGTGAGGATAGAGCAGCAGTGGAAGGAGAAGAGAGAAGAGTACTTGTTTTTTTATTTTCTTTATAAATCAGAGAGTACACGGGGAGGTTGGCTGCATGACACATGGAGACCTTGGGGGGGTGGTTGCATGACTCATGGAGGCCTTGGGGGGGCTGGCTGCATGACACATAGAGGCCCTGGGGGGGCTGGCCGCATGACACATCTCCATGTGTCATAGAGGCACTTGGGGGGTGCTGACTGCATGATCCCTGGGGAGGCTGGCTGCATGACATATGGAGGCCCTGGAGGGGCTGGCTGCATGATACATGAAGGCCTATATGGCTGCATGATACGTGGAGGTCTATGGGGCTGCATTATACATGGAGGTCTATGGGGCTGCATAATAAACATGAAGGACACCTTATACATTGACTGTAGGGGTGCATTATACATGGAGGAGGATGGGACTGCATAATACAAAATTAAGGACACCTTATCCATGGAATATAAGGGTGCATTATACATGGAGGAGTATGGGGCTGCATAATACAATATGAAGATTTATGGGGCTGCATTATAATACATATAGGACTATGGGGGCTACATTATAATATATGGAGGACTATGGAGCCCACCTTATACATAGACTATGGGGGTGCGTTATAAAACATGGAGGACTATGTGGTGCAGTATACTATATGGAGAATTATGGGGTGAATTATAATACATGGAGAACTATGGGAAATTCATTATAATAATTGGAGGGCTATGAGGGCTAGTTTATACATGGAGGACTATGAGGGTGCATTATAATGTATGGAGGGCTATGTGGTGCATTATAATATATGGTGAACTATGGGGTGAATTATAATATATGGAGGACTATGGGGTGGATTATAATACAGTACATGGAGAACTATGGGAAATGCATTATAATACATGGAGGACTATGGAGGTGCATTCTAATAATATATGAAGGGTTATGTGGTATAGTATTTGGAGAACTATATACAAGGGGGGACAAAGATACAAGCATGTGATGGGAATGTTTTGTGCTGAGTGAAAAAGGCTCTTTCCCTCAGCACCCAGCTTTCCCTTGCTCTGCTGTACATCTTCTCTCAGCATCCAGCTTTCCCATGCTCTAATATGAGAAAGCTGGATGCGGAGGGAAAGATGTTTAGCAGAGCATGGGAAAGCTAAGTGCCGAGGACAAGATGGATATCAGAACATGAGAAAGCAGGGTGCTGATAGAGGAATTTCAGATTATGGGAAACCTGGGTGCTGTGGGTAAAAACCAAGTGTTAGCGTCATTATCCTGTACCCCGAGTGTCAATGTCATTATCACATAGTTAAGGGTCGGTGTATGTGGAGGGGGGCCCCGATCCAAATTTTGCACCAGGGCCCATGAAATTCTAGTTACGCCACTGCCTAGGTTATAAAAAGATTTGCAAAGGCTTGAAACTGAGCTGCATCACAGTGACCAAGACCATACAGTGGTTTAACAAGGCAGGATCCACTCAGAACAAGCCTCACCATGGTCGACCAAAGAATTTGAGTGCATACACTCAGCATCATATCTAGTGTATATCTTTTCAAAATAGACGTATGAGTGCTGCCAGTGTACCGCCCCGCGGGCTCGGCTGCGACCACCGAGCCACTCGGATCCGTGCTCGTACGGTGGGTGGTGGCTCGAGCCTGTCACGGACCCGGGGAACATGTCGCTCTGCAAGGGAGGTTGGCACTACACGCAGGGACTTGATGGAGAGGTTCCACGGCCGGGGCCGCGGTGGTTTGGTTTGGGATGTAAGTTCGTGACGCCACCCACGGGTTGTGATGAGTAGATGGACACCACCGCTGCCATTAACTAGGCCTCCCGGGGATGGTGTTGTGCAGCTTGGTGTTGATCCCTCCGTGGGTAGGGGAGTGATGGTCCCGGGGGCCCGAGGGAGGTGGTGCGGCGTGGGAGCGAGTGCGGGCGTATGCTGAAGCGGTGCGGCGTGGTGCGCGGCCCAAAGGCACTGGTGTATCCACTATGACACAATACACTGGAGTCTCTGGTAAACCAAATGTGATGATGACTGGGGCCCGCAGCCGGCTGCAGCTTTTCCTTGAACGGGTTGGTGATTTCCGCCTTTCTCCTGCACCTTTTATATGAACGTTTGACTCCTATGCCTAAGCAACGTTAGTCCGCTTCCCGGATTGCTGATTGTCGGAAGAGCCCTGTTTGCCAGCAGACGCTGGCCCCTTGGGTCTCTATGCCTTGGCGGTGGCTTTACCCTGTATGGTTGGGCTGTTGTCTTCTAACGGGTCTTGTGCGGGATAGGTCCTAAAGTCCAGTCCTCAATCAGTTGATTTGACTCTGCCCTGTCGGTTCGGGGCTTTGTACTGGGTCTGAGTACCCCTCCTGGTGCTCCAGTTTCCAATTGGTTCCCCGGTTCGGTACCAGCGGGCCACTGCCCGACCCCGGTCCCTACGGTTCCACAGGCTGTAATCCCAGCTCCTGCAGGTGGCCACCACAATATGCCTCCTTGCCAAAGGTGACTGGGCTCCGACCCAGCCACCTGAGTAGACTCTTGGCAGGCCTGGTCACAGGTCTGCCCTTGAACTCGTCCTCCCTCCTTCACTGTCAAGGCTACTCCTCACACTGCTCTACAACTTGTGTCTGTACTTGTGTCTTTCCCGCCTCCAGACCTGTGAACTCCTCGGTGGGCGGAGCCAACCACCTGGCTCTGCCCCCCTGATGTGGACATCAAACCTGGAGGGTGGTGACAAGGGTTTCTTGGTTGGCTGCTGTCACCTACTCGGGGAGGGGGTGGGATGTGTGTGTGTGACTACCTGGGATGACCTGACTAGTCCAGGGCGTCACACCAGCATTGCTGCAAAGATTAAAGGGGTGGGTGTCTGCCTGTCAGTGCTCAGACCATGCGCCACACACTGCATCAAATTTGCCTGAATGGCTGCTGTCACAGAATGATGCCTCTTTGAAAGATGATGCACAAGAAGGCCTGTAAACAGTTTGCTGAAGACTAGCATACTTAGGACTACAGCAACCTTGTCCTGTAGTATGATGAGACCAAGATACACTTATGTGGTTCACATGGTGTCAAGTGTGTGTGGCGACAAACAGGTGAGGAATAAAATGACAAGTCTGTCTTGCCTACAGTCAAGAATGGTGGTGGGAATGTCATGGTTTGGGGCTGCATGAGTGCTGCCGGCTGTGGGATGCTACAGTTCATTGAGGGAACCATGAGAGTTAACATGCACTGTGACATATTGAAATAGAGTATGATACTCTCCCTTCAGAAACTGGGCAGCAGGGCAGTAATACAACATGATAACAACCCTAAACAGATCTCCAGAGTGACCACTGCCTTACTAAAGAAACTAAGGGTAAAGATGTTGGACTGGCCAAGTATGTCTTAAACTTAAACAGACTTAAACCCTATAGATCATCTGTAGGGCATTCTCAAACGGAAGGTGGAGGAGCGCAAGGTCTCCAACATCCACCTAGGCTGTGATGTCATCATGGAGGAGTGGAAGGAAAATAATGGTGGCCACACAAAATATTGACACTTTGGGCACAACTTGACCATATTCACCTACGGGTGTATTCACTTTTGTTGCCTGCTTTTTTACATTAATGCCTGTGTTGAGTTATTTAAAGGACATACCAAATGTACACTGTTATACAAACTGTTCACTTACAACTTTACACTGTACCACAGTGTCATGTCTTCAGTGTTGTCCCACGAAAAGATAAATTATCTACAAAAATGTTAGGGGTGTACTTACTTTTGTGATATACTATACATGCCCATATAGACAGCTTAGGAGATTTGATCCTACTGACATATTCCCTATAAAGGGTTATTCTTAATACTACAGGGTGGGCCATAAGTATGGATAAACCCTGATAAAATGGAAGTGGTTGCTGATGTGATGCCCCTGCGGTATCCAGGTGTCACAAAAATAAGGTAACAGCAAGGTAACAGCTCGGGTCCTACATTACTGTGCCGGTCATCACACACAGACTAGCACACCAGGACATTTCCCTACTCGCTCCCTGTCTCGGATTGTCCAGGCCGCGGGCATGGGTGCTTTCCTATCCCAGGAGGTGTAAGAGGCATGCCAGGTTATGGCCTTAAAGGTGTCAGGGAGAGGAAGGAAAGGGAGACCCTGACGGCCCAGACGAAGGCTCGTCACCTGCAAGAGAAGCAGACCCTCCGGATGGCCACTTGGGGAGCCCGTGGGGCCCGCTACATGGGAGTAGTGGACCAGTTCCACCAGAAGAAGTGTTGGGGATTTATTACTAAACCAGGCCTCAGTGTGGGCGTGTTTGTGTCCCATCGGGACGTGAGGGCCCACCTGCCAGGGGTCACCCTGGTCGGGACCTGAAAGTGGGCAACATGGTGTCCTATACCAGGCACCATAAGGAACGGGGCTGGTACGCTCTAGTACGCTTTAGATGTAGAGCCGCAGCCAGCCAGGGTTGTTGAAGAAGCACCCAGCCCTGCACACCCTTCAGCAACCCCACAATAAAGTAACTGTGCCCAGTTATACAGTGACTGCCAACCTGTTCCAGTTACCCCAGTTGAATGAGTTAAAGTTTTCAGTAAAATGTTTTAAGGAAAATGTTTAATGCCTTAAATGCTTTGAAAAATTTAATCAGTAACCATGGACCTAAGTCACAGGACTGGAAGTGACACAAACTTTTAATGTAAATAGTTGCACTATTGTGCGCTAAACCTGGTTAAACCTGCAGCCTGCTGTACAGGACTGTCCCCAGGAGGATGGCAGGTGCAGGAAGGGTCCATGGCGGAGCAGGCCAGTACCCCATCACCACAGGAACTGGCGACACTCTCACAGGACTATATCACCTTGTTGCTCATCCAGGAACAAAAGGACACCAGAGACTTTTGGGTGGGAAACCACTGGGCAGTGGTGCCAGAGACTCTGGGTGGCAGGTGGTAAGGAAGGTGAAACCAGGTTGAAACGTTAAAGGAAATATTTCTCCTGCAAGGGAAGAAATGTTGAAAATGTTATGTTGATGTTTGCATGTAAAAACTGCAGTGTGACTTGTTTAAATTACAGCCCGCGGACGTGCTGGATTTAACCAAGGGGGAATGGGACACACCTGCGGTAACCAGGTGGCACAAAAATAAGGTAACAACAAGATAACAGCTCAGGTCCTACATGACTGTGCCAGTCATCACACACACACACTAGCACACCAGGACATTTACACTCACTGTACCCGGCTGGGAGACTCACCTAGTTCAGATGAAAGGGCTGGGCACTGTTAGATAACAGGCAACCAACTGGGGAGGAAGAGACCAGACCTGGGGGAGGAGCGAGTGGCCTGAGGGTGTGGGTAGACCGCGGGAGGAGTTAGTTAGTAGGAAGGAGTGAGAGAGGAAAGAGTAAAAGGAAAGGTGTCAAGACAGACAACAGACTCTCGAGACACATTGAAAGTAGCAAAGAATCCGCAAAGACCTTAGTAAAAAGATCAGCCACTCAGAGGAGAAAAGTAGCTGGAGAGCAAGAGAGCTAGCTCCAAGGACAGAGGGATCCTGTGGGGTGGACATCCAGGGCTCACAGTACTTTGTACGCATGGGGTGCAGATCCCAGAACAGACCAAGACTTCAAGCCATCTGTTGACTCTGCCAGGCGGGTGGGTTTCCAGGACTCATCTGCCACCAATAATGTCCAAGGCATCAGCAGCAAAGAGGGGACCGGGAGAAATTCCCTTAAATAGTCCAAGCTGCCTGCGGCAGGACCCAGACACCACGATAGGAAATACACAGCATGTGTGATTGGTTGCAGTCAGACTCGCTGCCACACAGGGTGGGGGCGCTGTCTGACTGCAACTAATCACAGATGCTGAGACTGCCAGTGCACGAGGGAAGCAGTGTATATGCATGAGGTTAATGAACGGCCCAGAAGTACTGCTACAGCTGAACTGGAGACTAGTAAGTATAATGCACTTGTTCTAATCCCCCTTTCCCTTCTACTACCATTTTAAAGCGCCTGATTCAGGTCCCCATAGATATATATGGGGATCAGCGTCTGGACACATATCTGGGATCAGTTGCAGGCCCGAACAGGGTCTTTTTTTAAAAATTCGATTGGACTCTCCAATCCCGGGTATCTGCGGGTTTTCCCATCACTTGTTAAATGTAGGTAAACGTTTCTTTAAAGGTGTATTTTTTTTCCTTTAAGCCCACTTTACACGTTGCAATTAGTTGTACAATCGCATTTGCGATGTGACACGCCCAGGTTGCATATGGGATCTTATGAGATTTCACGTTGGTCGTTCATTTGCTGTCACACGAGCGTTAGTAGTCTATGTTAAATTGATCAATGTTATGTGCGATCCTTTAGATCATGTGATCTGTGACGTATGCATTGGGCACCTTTTTTTTTTTTTATTTATTGACTTGCCAAGCGTGTGTATGTGTAGGGATGCGTTTTTACTATGTCATCTGCCATTCAGCTCTGCTACATGGCCGCTGACAGCAGACACAGACAGCCATGTAGCAGAGCTGAATGGCAGATGACAGCAGACACAGACAGAGCCGCACTGTCAGAATGAACTCGGGTGAACTTCACCCGACTTCATTGTCATGCTGCGGCTCTGTCTGTGTCGCGTCCTGATTAGCGGTCACCAGTGAAGGGCTCACCGGTGACCGCTAATCTCCTAAGTTACTGAAGTTAGCAGCCCTCTCTCATACTCACCAATCCCCGGCACTGCACGGCGTTCACACTGCTCCGGCGGCTTTTACTGTTTTGAAAAAGCCGGCCGCCCATTAAACAATTTCGTATTCCCTGCTTTCCCCGCCCACCGGCGCCTATGATTGGTTACAGTGAGACACGCCCCCACTCTGAGTGACAGGTGTCATACTGCACCCAATCACAGCAGCTGGTGGGCGGGTCTATACTGTGTAGTGAAATAAATAATTAAATAATTAAAAAAAACGGCGTGCGGTCCCCCCCAATTTTAAAACCAGCCAGATAAAGCCATACGGCTGAAGGCTGGTATTCTCAGGATGGGGAGCTCCACGTTATGGGGAGCCCCCCAGCCTAACAATATCAGCCAACAGCCGCCCAGAATTGCCACATACATTATATGCGACAGTTCTGGGACTGTACCCGGCTCTTCCCGATTTGCCCTGGTGCGTTGGCAAATCGGGGTAATAAGGAGTTATTGGCAGCCCATAGCTGCCAATAAGTCCTAGATTAATCATGTCAGGCGTCTATGAGACACCCTCCATGATTAATCTGTAAATTACAGTAAATAAACACACACACCCGAAAAAATCCTTTATTAGAAATAAAAACACAAACATATACCCTGGTTCACCACTTTAATCAGCCCCAAAAAGCCCTCCAAGTCCGGCGTACTCCAGGATGCTCCAGCGTCGCTTCCAGCGCTGCTGCATGGAGGTGACAGGAGCTGCAGAAGACACAGCCGCTCCGGTCACCTCCACGCAGGTAATGAAGACAGCGGCGCGATCAGCTGCTGTCACTGAGGTTACCCGCGGCCACCGCTGGATCCAGTGACAGCGGGTAACCTCAGTGACAGCTCAGCTGATCGCGCGGCTGTCTTCATTTGCTGTGTGGAGGTGACCGGAGCGGCTGTGTCTGCTGCAGCTCCGGTCACCTCCATGCAGCAGCGCTGGAAGCGACGCTGGAGCATCCTGGATTACGCCGGACAAGGAGGGCTTTTTGGGGCTGATTAAAGTGGTGAACCAGGGTATATGTTTGTGTTTTTATTTCTAATAAAGGATTTTTTCGGGTGTGTGTGTTTATTTACTGTAATTTACAGATTAATCATGGAGGGTGTCTCATAGACGCTTAACATGATTAATCTAGGACTTATTGGCAGCTATGGGCTGCCAATAACTCCTTATTACCCCGATTTGCCAACGCACCAGGGTAAATCGGGAAGAGCCGGGTACAGTCCCAGAACTGTCGCATATAATGTATGCGGCAATTCTGGGCGGCTGTTGGCTGATATTGTTAGGCTGGGGGGCTCCCCATAACGTGGAGCTCCCCATCCTGAGAATACCAGCCTTCAGCCGTATGGCTTTATCTGGCTGGTTTTAAAATTGGGGGGGACTGCACGCCGTTTTTTTTAATTATTTAATTATTTATTTCACTACACAGTATAGACCCGCCCACCGGCTGCTGTGATTGGGTGCAGTGTGACACCTGTCACTCAGAGTGGGGGCGTGTCTCACTGTAACCAATCATAGGCGCCGGTGGGCGGGTAAAGCAGGGAATACGAGATTGTTTAATGGGCGGCCGGCTTTTTCAAAACAGTAAAAGCCGCCGGAGCAGTGTGAACGCCGTGCAGCGCCGGGGATCGGGGATCGGTGAGTATATGAGAGAGGGGGATAGACTGACATGGACAGAGAGTGAGGGACAGAGATAGTGACCGACTGACAGAGATTAGTGACTGACAGACATTGTGAGGCGCTTCAGAACGCAGCTTTTCAGCTGCGCTCTGAAGCGGACCTTTTTTAAGCTGCGGTGCAGAGCGCACACCTGCGCACATTGCATCAGACACCAAAATCGTATGAGGGATGTCACACGTTACAATTGACTAGGTTCGTGCAACAAAACGCTCAATTCTAGAGAATGATACGATGTGTTTGCGATCAACGGTTTTGCGTTCAATCCTGATCGCAAGTAGATGTCACACGCAGATACCTCACAAACGATGCCGGATGTGCGTCACTTACAACTTGACCCCAACGACGGATTGTGAGATATATTGAAGCGTGTGTAGCGGGCTTTAGTCCTTTAGGTTGTAACAGACAATAGAACCATGTGATTTCGGCCATGTTAGTTATAGGGGTTTCTTTTCCTTCCTGCTCTCCCTGTAACGAAAAACTTACTCCTTGAATCAGGTCCTGCTCTTCTACTTAGCCAATAACAAAAGGTCTAATAATTCTTCCCTCTTCAAGACACTAGTTAATAAGCCGCTCCTCATTAGGCGCCTTTTTTCATACAGAAAGGCCATTCAAAACATCTCTCAAATTCATTCAAATGGCAATACATTTTTTTTTTTACATCATATCCTTCTCTGAGATGCATCATTTAAGATTTTTGGACTGTTCTGTTTTGTTCTATTCTGTCAGATCTAATGTGGTAGGACTTAAGCCCGCTACACACGCTTCAATATATCTCACAATCTGTTGTTGGGGTCAAGTTGTAAGTGACGCACATCCGGCATCGTTTGTGAGGTATCTGCGTGTGACATCTACGTGCGATCAGGATTGAACGCAAAACCGTTGATCGCAAACACATCGTATCTTTGTCTAGAATTGAGCATTTTGTTGCACGAACCTAGTCAATTGTAACGTGTGACATCCCTCATACGATTTTGGTGTCTGATGCTATGTGCGCAGGTGTGCGCTTTGCACCGCAGCTTAAAAAAAAGGTCCGCTTCAGAGCGCAGCTGAAAAGCTGCGTTCTGAAGCGCCTCACAATGTCTGTCATTCACTAATCTCTGTCAGTCGGTAACTATCTCTGTCCCTCACTCTCTGTCCATGTCAGTCTATCCCCCTCTCTCATACTCACCGATCCCCGGCGCTGCACGGCGTTCACACTGCTCCGGCGGCTTTTACTATTTTGAAAAAGCCGGCCGCCCATTAAACAATCTCATATTCCCTGCTATCCCCGCCCACCGGCGCCTTTGATTGGTTACAGTGAGACACGCCCCCACGCTGAGTGACAGGTGTCACACTGCACCCAATCACAGCAGCCGGTGGGCGTGTCTATACTGTGTAGTGAAATAAATAATTAAATAATTTAAAAAAACGGCGTGCGGTCCCCCCCAATTTTAAAACCAGCCAGATAAAGCCATACGGCTGAAGGCTGGTATTCTCAGGATGGGGAGCTCCTTGTTATGGTGAGCCCCCAAGCCTAACAATATCAGTCAGCAGCCGCCCAGAATTGCCGCATACATTATATGCGACAGTTCTGGGACTGTACCCGGCTCTTCCCGATTTGCCCTGGTGCGTTGGCAAATCGGGGTAATAAGGAGTTATTGGCAGCCCATAGCTGCCAATAAGTCCTAGATTAATCATGTCAGGCGTCTATGAGACACCTTCCATGATTAATCTGTAAATTACAGTAAATAAACACACACACACCCGAAAAAATCCTTTATTAGAAATAAAAAACACAAACATATACCCTGGTTAACCACTTTAATCAGCCCAAAAAAGCCCTCCATGTCCAGCGTAATCCAGGATGCTCCAGCGTCGCTTCCAGCGCTGCTGCATGGAGGTGACCGGAGCTGCAGAATACACAGCCGCTCCTGTCAGCTTCACACAGCAACTGAAGACAGCCCCGCGATCAGCTGAGCTGTCACGGAGGTTACCCGCTGTCACTGGATCCAGCGGTGGCCGCGGGTAACCTCAGTGACAGCTCAGCTGATTGCGCTACTCACCTCAGTTGCTGCGTGGAGGTGAGAGGAGCGGCGGTGAGTAGCGCGATCAGCTGAGCTGTCACTGAGGTTACCCGCGGCCACCGTTGGATCCAGTGACAGCGGGTAACCTCAGTGACAGCTCAGCTGATCGCGCGGCTGTCTTCAGTTGCTGTGTGGAGGTGACAGGAGCGGCTGTGTATTCTGCAGCTCCGGTCACCTCCATGCAGCAGCGCTGGAAGCGACGCTGGATCATCCTGGATTACGCCGGAAATGGAGGGCTTTTTTGGGCTGATTAAAGGGGTTAACCAGGGTATATGTTTGTGTTTTTTATTTCTAATAAAGGATTTTTTCGGGTGTGTGTGTTTATTTACTGTAATTTACAGATTAATCATGGAAGGTGTCTCATAGACGCCTGACATGATTAATCTAGGACTTATTGGCAGCTATGGGCTGCCAATAACTCCTTATTACCCCGATTTGCCAATGCACCAGGGCAAATCGGGAAGAGCCGGGTACAGTCCCAGAACTGTCGCATCTAATGTATGCGGCAATTCTGGGCGGCTGTTGGCTGATATTGTTAGGCTGGGGGGCTCCCCATAACGTGGAGCTCCCCATCCTGAGAATACCAGCCTTCAGCTGTATGGCTTTATCTGGCTGGTTTTAAAATTGGGGGGGACCGCACGCCGTTTTTTTTAATTATTTAATTATTTATGTCACTACACAGTATAGACACGCCCACCGGCTGCTGTGATTGGGTGCAGTGTGACACCTGTCACTCAGCGTGGGGGCGTGTCTCACTGTAACCAATCATAGGCACCGGTGGGCGGGGAAAGCAGGGAATACGGGATTGTTTAATGGGCGGCCGGCTTTTTCAAAATAGTAAAAGCCGCCGGAGCAGTGTGAATGCCGTGCAGCGCCGGGGATCGGGGATCGGTGAGTATGAGAGAGGGCTGCTCAATTCAGTCACTCAGGAGTTTAGCGGTCACCGGTGAGCCCTTCACTGGTGACCGTTAATCAGGACGCGACAGAGACAGAGCCGCAGCATGACAATGAAGTCGGGTGAAGTTCACCCGAGTTCATTCTGACAGTGCGGCTCTGTCTGTGTCTGCTGTCAGCGGCCATTCAGCTCTGCTACATGGCTGTCTGTGTCTGCTGTCAGCGGCCATGTAGCAGAGCTGAATGGCAGATGACATAGTAAAAACGCATCCCTACACATTACACACGCTTGTCAAGTCAATAAATAAAAAAAAAAAAAGGTGCCCAATGCATACGTCACAGAACACATGATCTAAAGGAGCGCACACAAAATTGATCAATTTAACATAGACTACTAACGCTCGTGTGACAGCAAATGAACGACCTACGTGCGATCTCATAAGATCCCGTATGCAACCTGGGCATGTCACATCGCAAATGCGATTGTACAACTAATTGCAACGTGTAAAGCAGGCTTTAAAGAGAACCAATCACTAGGATTTTCGTATATAACCTAAAGCCAGTGCTATACTGGCACTATCAGGCTGATTCTATACATACCTGTAGTGGTCAGCTCGGATGTTTCAGTTTTGAACTCCAAAAAAGTAAAGTTTATAAAATTAGCTGCTTGTTGAGTGGCATTTGCACTGGAGCAGATAATATATTTATACTTATTCCCTCCCTCTGTTAGAATTATTATTATACAAAAGATTAACTTTGTTGCAGGAACTGTGTGAGGTCATACACATGTGACCTGGTATCCAGCTTTGTTGGCTGAGGCCACACCCCTTCTGGTCACATGGGTATAACCTCCCATACTCTATTCATTGTCGTCTCATCACTCCAAATCCCCCATTTTCAATATTCTACTGTCCACCTTTCAATCTTTTTTGCAATCTCGAGACATCACTTTTTATGTTGATATTGAAGTCGAGAATTCTTCACCTTTGTCTTGCCACCATTCTAGACTTGTCTGTGATCTCACTTTTAGGAAGCAAACTAGTGTACCGCCCCGCGGCCTCGGCTGCGGCCGCCGAGCTGCTCGGATCCGTGCTCGCGTGCTACGGGTGGTGGCTCAAGCCTCTCACGGGGTCACGTCGCTCTGCAAGGGGGTTGGCGTTACACACGTGGGAATGCGGGTATTTGGTTTTGGGGTGATTGTTCTTGACGCCACCCACGCGTTGTGGTGATGGTAGACATCACTGCTGCGGTGAAGGTACAGGAACTCCCAGGAGCGGTGTAGTGGCGCAGCTAGGTGTTGACCCCTCCGTGGGTAGGGGGTGTTGGTCCCGGGGCCCGGTGGTGCGAGGTCCGGGGTGCAGGGCACAGGGTTGCGGTGCAGCGCGGTGCAGTGCCTGATGGCACTGGTGTACTCACGATTAAACCACACAGAGTCACTGGTAAACCAAACGAAGGTATGAACTGCAGCTTCCTAGTCGGGTTGGAAATGTCCGCCTTTCCCCTGCACCTATGTTGTAGTTTGACCACTGTGCCTGAGCACTGGTAGTCCACTCCCCGGCATGTAGATGTCGGAGGAGCTCCTTTTCCCGCAGGCGCTGGCCCTTTGATCTCTGGCCTTTGGCAGTGGCTACTATCCGGACGGGTGGGGCTTTTGCCGTCAAACGGGACTTTGGTGGGAATGAACCCCTGAGGTCCAGACCGCAATCAGTTAATTCGACTATAGTGGTGGCATATAGCCTAGTTCGGGATTTGAGTACCCTGCCTGGTGCTCCGGTATCCTGTTAGCTCCCCAGTTCGGTTCCGGCGGGCCACTACCCCGTCCCGGTCCCCTACGTTCCGCTCGTCGTGTTCCCGGTCTCATGCAGGTGGCCACTGCCGTCTGCCTGCCTGACTGTTTTGGACTCACTCTCCACTCCACTGTCCTGCACTCCTTGAACTCTCTAGCTCAACTGTTTGTGTTTTCCCTGCCTCAGGCCAGCAGACTCCTCGGTGGGCATGTCTTTCCCCCTGACTCCGTTCACCTGGTGTGCCTGTGTAACACTGAGGGAGGCAATCAGGTCTTTGTGGTTTGGTTGATGATACCTTTCTAGTGTGGAGGTGTATGTGGTGATGTTGTGACCTGTGACCCCTGGGGTCCAGGGCGTCACATTAGCCACCTCCAGTGTTGTGTTTGTCATGCCAGAACTTATAGATATTGTGATTAGCACACTTGTTGACTCCAGTAATTTTGCCTGGACGACCACTTATTGGCTTTTGAATGGATGAATGGACTCCATTTCATATTTTCCAACTGTCATGGAACTCATATGATGCGGTTTGCCTATCGATGAGCTGGATGATGCTGTTTTTGTTTTCTTGTTAAATCTTCTTCATGGCAGCTCCTTGATTCAAACTAGTGACATTTAGAGAATGTGAGAATAGGTATTAATTTGTAGTGCACAGGAAAAAAAATATTTTTCCAACACCAGGTGCAAAACAGTAGCAATGCAGTGACATGAAAATAATCTGCATAACTGATCATATGCTAAATAGTTGAAAGTAAAATTTATGTATGAGATAGCCAAGATGATTGTTTATGAAATGATAGTAGCGTAATGTTTGAAGCTGTAGTGGTGAGAAATGGAGCCTGAAAATCAAAAGTTCAAAATATTGTTACCCTTTTGCTCGCCAGTGTATAACACTGTATTTGTTAGACTAAAAGGCATTTTGTGGGTGACAAACTTCCTTTAATATGCACTAAAATAATATGGATTTGGCATTAAACACTTACGTAGTATTGAAGAAGTAAAGATTTCTGGCACGTGACATCTTATCAGTGATAAGCAAATGTGCTCGACACTACTGGATACTCGATTGAGCATCAGGGTGCTCAAGACATTTTTTACTCGAGTATTGTGAGTGCTCAAGCGCCATGCTCATGTTCCCACCTCTCATGTTTCAGGGCTGTTGGACAGTAATGAACATGTAGGGATTGCCTGCCACATTAATGCCCTATTGGCTACTGGCATTATTGTGGTTGGCTGACCTCATCGCGACCTGGGGGCATGATGATTGGCACACTGCTCTCTTGAAGCAATTCAATGAGAGTTGATTTAGGAGGGAGAGCTTAGATTAGAGTAGGGTTTGTACACTTGCACCCTTTAGTACCTTTTGTGGTGGCACTAAAGAGTGTTTTAGCCTTGTTTAACAATAAATAAAGAGATAAATTAAAAAATATCACATTACATACTGTACACCAGTTCTGACTCTTTGCCCCGGCTCTTCCAGATTGCCCTGGTGCAGTAACTCGGGTCGACAGCCGAACTTTGCTAGCTTTCGGCCCTTTAAACTTGCACTTGCAGCCAACATTCACTGCCAAACACTGGATGCAGGTGTATTGAAATTCATCTGTGGGCATAGCTAGCAGTGTGCTCCCGCCCCACAGATGAAGAGGAGCTGCAGTGTAGCACCAGCCAGCATCTCTCAGCATAGCATATGCTCTCTTGAGCTATATAGCACCCCTGAGCTGTATGGGCCCCCTAAGCTGCATGGTCACTCTCCTGAGCAATGCAGCTGGAATGGCAAGGGACCTGATAGCGATACAGATCTCTGTATGAGAGCCCATCCACCATCAGCACTTGCAAACTATAATTGCTTGGGATCAGGTGAGTGCAATTTGGTGTTGGTGGGATGCCTGCTTTCTTTTGGGGGTGTCTTTTTTTAGGCAGATGTCTACTTTCTTTAATCAAGTGCTCTGCTGTAGTCTTTAACTTTTTAGCTGCTTTGACACTTCTTTATGGAATTGCAACTAGGGTTATTTTTGGAGTAGAGTTTTCTATTTTAAACTCAAAAAAGGTCCAAACATCCTACTAGGGCTTATTTTCGGGGTAGGTCTTATTTTCAGGGAAACAGTATGTGACTAAAATCAATTTTAGAGACACAGAGGACATTCATCTTTAAGTCTACATGAGTTTATTAATTTGGCATTTATAAATCAAATGGTGATGTATATTTTAAGACTGTGGTGACCTAAAGAGAAGGATCTATAGCTAACAATGTTACAGCCATGTGCAATGGCAATACAAGAACAGACCAGCATCTTGGAATATGCTCAAAATGTAACCTAATAGAGTAAAAGTAATTTGATTACGCAAAGTTTTTAATTTCAAAATGTTTCATCATTGTTTTTGTAATTGCAGCTGTATAATAACCTTTGGTTGGCATGTCATGTTCAATCAAACTAAATTACACATTCTTCCCTTGAAATGTTTTAATTCAGCATTTTATTATTATATTCTGCAAAAGGCTATTCACGATGCAAACATATTAAATTGGGTTTTCTGATTGAATTAACCTTGTCACCCTCAAGAGCTTTCTTGTACATTCAAGACTACTAAATATAAGGTATCTGAAGGAATCAAGCAAAAAAAAAAACAAAAAAAAAACAGGGCTTAACTAGCATTAAACCAGCCTTTAACCTCTTTACCCCCGGGCGATTTTCCATTTTTTGGTTTGTTTGTTTTCCTCCTCTTCTTCTGAGAGTCGTACCTTTTTTATTTTTCCATCAATATTGCCATATGATGACATATTTTTTGCGTGACAAGTTGTACTTTTGAATGAAACTATTAGTTTTACCATATAGTATTGAGTCATTGATATCCATTGCAAAACCTCCAACACAAACTGATACAAGACAGGTCCAGGTAACGCGTTTCTGGCCCAGAGTGGCCCTTAGTCTCAACCTACTGAAACCCTAACAAATATATATATTTTTTCTTCTCCTCTACATATTCTTCCTAAGTTGAGGTATCAGCAGGTTGAGACTAAGGGCCACTCTGAGCCAGACACGCGTTACCTGTACCTGACTGGTATCAGTTTTTTTTTAAGTTTAATCCACCTTCCTTCTTGTATTTATGCCTTTTTGTATTTAATAAAATTGAAACATTTTTTACGGATTTGTGCTGGTACTTTTTTGTACTTTTGGATTGTCGATAAAGTTACTCTGCACCGTGCCCTTTATCATGTGTGCTGAAATGCTATTTTCTATGACTTCAAATGAAATTCAGGTCAAATTCTGGTCCAAAACTGAACTTTACACTCTGAACCCGCAGAACCCGAATTTCCATGGGTTGGCTTATCTCTTAATATGATATACAGTATATATTGTCCCTCACATCACCTCACACAATATGAAATGACAACCCCATAAATAGTATGGTCAACACAACCCCGAGTATAATGTTACCCACAGCGCCCTATACAATATGGCTGAGGCGGATCTAGGTTTTCCAGCACCAGGGGTAAAAATTCAGTTTACCATCCCCCGCATGCCGTTATAGTGGTGATTGTGTGACTGCTCATTCATATACAATTTGCACATTTACAGGCAGGTACTGATGAGCTGCTCTAAGTTTCTCAGTGTTCAATGGAAAACTACAGCTCCTGCTTCATTGAGAGAAGCAGGAAGAAAAGCTAATTGTCAAGTGAGTGTAAGTATGAAAATCGTATCTGAGTGGCCATGCGATGAACACTAGAACCAGCAAGCAGAGCTGAATCCTGACAGTGAGAATATTGCAGGCTGTTAGGATTGTACTACAGTGATTACTTTTATGTAATGGCTTGTCCAAGTTTGTGCTAAAAGTTTGCAGTCACTTTAAATGACTGCAGATTTCTGAATTCTCACAGTGAGCGCACTACACACTTTTTGGATTCTACCATGCTGGCAGCAAGACTGGATGGTTAAGTGAGTGTAAGAATGTGACTAGTCATGCCCAGCTTCACTCATCCACATGTATTGCGTGAGGCTACGCATATTTAGTCAGCATATACAGTATGTAAATTGCATACTTGTCTTTTCATGACCTCCCGCTCTCAACTCCACACCAGAGAATCCTTACAACATGTAGTGCACAAGTGCACACATTGTGAGAATTCAGAAGTCACATAGAGTGACTGCAAACTTTCTTCACAAACTTGGATAACCCCTTTAACGCTACTAACATACACTAAACAAAAATATAAATGCAACACTTGTTTTTGCTCCCATTTTTCATGAACTGAACGCAAAGATCTAAAGCCTGCTTTACACCTTTCAATTAAGCATACGATATCGTATATGATGTGACACACCCCCATCGTATGTGCGGCAAGTTCAATTTGTTGACCGTGTCGCACAAACGATTAATTGACATCACACGTACTTACCTACCATACGACCTCGATGTGGGCGGCGAACATCCACTTTCTGGAGTGGGAGGGACGTTCGATGTCACAACGACGTCACACACCAACTGCCCAATAGATGTAGAGGGGTGGAGATGAGCGGGACGTAACATCCCGCCCACCTCCTTCCTTCCGCATAGCCGGCGGGAGCCGTGGGACGCTGGTAAGCTGCAGTTCATCGTTCCCGGGGTGTCACACACTGCGATGTGTGCTGCCTCGGGAACATTGAACAACCCGACGTTCAATTTTTAGGTTTTGAACGACGTGTATGCGATTTATGATTATTCATTCAATCGCAATCGCACATAGGTTTCACACACTACAATATCACTAATGATGCCGGATGTGCGTCACTTACGACGAGACCCCGCCGACACATCGTTAGATATATTGTAGCGTGTAAAGCCCGATTAAGACTTTTTCTATGTACACAATATGCTGATTAGACTAGAGGTGAAGATGCTGGATGTTGAGGTCCTAGGCTGGCATGTTTATATGTGGTTTGCAGTTATTATTATTAGGCAGGTTGGATGTACTTCCAAATTCACTGAAACGCCATTGGAGCTGGCTTATGGTAGAAAAAGGAACATTCAATTCAGGAGGAACAGCTCTGGTGGACATTCCTGCAGTCAGCATGCCAATTGCACGCTCCCTCAAAACTTGTGACCCGCACACTGTACCACTTATGCCCCTTCTCTCTCCTTTCCATACTTGGCACCCACTTCACATTGTCCTCTCACATTGTGTCCCTCCATACTTCCCAGCCTCTATATTAGGCCCCCTCATCACACTTCCCCTTTTCAGCCTATTGTTCCCTCCTGACTGTGCCATTACACTGTCCCCCCCATACTACTTCCTCTCTATACTGTCCTCACATTACACAGTCTCTAGTCTTTGCCATTTCACACTTTTCTCTCCTCATACTGTCTCTCACACTATTCCCCTTAATAGTCTCCTCACACATTTTCCCCCTCCCTCATATTGTCATTTCTCACATCCTGCCCCACTAATAATACTGTCTCCTTGCATATTTACTCCCAGCTCTCCATACTGTCTCCCCACATATCCGCGATGCTCTCTATACTGTGCCCACACTCATCCAATTCCCCTTGCTCCCGATATTGTGCGTGCAATACCTTTTAATCCCACCAGTGTTTTTCAAGAGGAATTGAGGCATCTCCTGGACGAAGGTATTGAACTGGCGGTTATTAGGATAAATAGGAGGAAGAAGTCCGGTTTAAATGCCGCACTATTCACCACTCCGCAAATGTATGATTAATGATTAATGCCTTTCATTTTCATGCACAGGTCTACACGTTTCTGGAGTACTCAGCCCCCTTCATCAGGACATCAGGCAAAAAGAACATCAAGAGATTTGATGTTTGATAATTTACTCACATTATCATTGGTAAGACCCTATTGTGCTTGTTTTTTTCCCCAGTTGATATCATTGCTGGCGGTTATTAATAAGAGGCAGTATGATTACATGCTTGTACAGAATCCAATTATACCCATTTTTCATTCACTACCCAAGCTACATAAAGACTGATTCCCGACACCTATGAGACCTATTGTGGCGGGTATTGGATCTTTGAATGAAAATTTGTGTCAATGGGTGGATTATTTTCTTCAACCCTTGCTTCCCTATTGCCCGGGTTTCTTTGGGATTAAAAAGCATGTTTTAGATGTGGTTAAGTCTATTCAATGGGAGCCTGAATTTTCATGGCTGAGTTGCGATATAGAATCTCTGTATTCGTGTATCCCGCATAATGAGGGTTTGATAGCCATTTCTGAATTTTTGGATCAGTATTCTACAGTTCAGATTTAAAACTGTTTATTTTGATGTCCCTAAGAGTCTTATTATTGCATAACTATTTTTCATTTACTAATAAATTTTATTTGCAAAGGGTTGGTGCCCCTATGGGAGCTAAGCACTTCTCTTCGTTTTCAAATTTATACGTTGCTATGCGGGAACAAAAATTCTTGTTTACTCACACCAATCCTTTTTTTGATCATATAATGTGGTACTGTCATTTCATTGATGACTGTATCTTTATATGGTGTGGCCCTGAAGCCACCGTACCACAGTTCATTGAGTATATGAACAGCAACCAGTACAATCTTAAGTTTATTTATAATTGGAGGAGGGACACTGTGTGTTTTTAGGATCAAACATTAATAGCAGATATTGATACTAAAAAAGTCAGAACTAGCACCTTCCGTAAAGAAATTACAGGGAACACGATTTTGTGTGCTAAATCATGTCACTCCGGTAACACCATTAGGGGGATTCCCATAGAAGAACTCATCCATGAACAGAGAAATTGCACAGATGACCAAACATATGCTATGGAAAAGAAGTTGGTCATTGAATCAGCAAAAAATGAAGTTAGGGCTTTAGAGAGATAACAACTTTTGGACTATAAGAGTAAAATAAATAGTGAGATGGATATGGTTAATTTTATAACTGCTTATAGCAAGGAGTTCACTCAAATTAAAAACATTATCAATAAATACTTACCTATTCTTTTCCAGGATGAAAAACTGTACCCCATCATTTCTAAAGGATGTGTTTTTTCAACCAGACGGGCGCCCACTCTGGGTAATGTCTTATCTCCGAGTTTTGTCAGGACTAAGAAACAGAGGAATACGTGGCTCAGTACGACAGCCTTCCATAATGGTGTTATGAACAGGTGCTCATGTTGTAAATATGTCACTAAGATCAACAAAGTGGAAGATCTGATAAACAACAATGTGTATTCACTGAAACAATTTATGAACTGTTGTTCTACATATGTAGTATATCGGGCTATGTGCAATACTTGCAATTTATCTTATGTGGGTTGGACAACCTGAAAACTGAAACAAAGGGTTAAAGAGCATACCAGAGATGCCTGTGATGAAAATGTTCCTAACCCCTCTAATCTCTCCAAAAATTTTTCGCAGGCACATTCAGGGGATTTGTCATCACTCTCAATTTACGCCATTGAACGGGTTATCAGTCCGGATCGTGGTGGGGATTGGAGGCGAGCACTTCTGAACAGGGAGGTATATTGGATTTTAATGTTAAATACATTTAATCCTGCCAGCTTAAACAAAGGACTGACCTGATCTTGCATTACTGAAAAAAATATTGATGTTTCTGTGTATTAAATTGTATATGTTTTTGACTATATCACATGATTGTTGTTTGGGAATATAGTGTGAAACAGACTTAGTCCGCAGGTGTATTTTATTGCCTAGATGGGTGGGGATTTTTTTTCTCCTCCCCTATATATTCTTCCTAAGTTGGGGTTTCAGCAGATTTAGACTAAAGGCTACTTTACACGCTGCGATATCGGTATCGATATTGCTAGTGTGGGTACCCGCCCCCATCTGTTGTGCGACACGGGCAAATCGCTGCCCGTGCCGCACAACATCGCCCAGACATGTCACACATACTTACCTGTCCGGCGACGTCGCTGTGACCGGCGAACCGCCTCCTTTCTAAGGGGGCGGTTCGTTAAGCGTCACAGCGACGTCACAGCTGCGTCGCTGAACCGCCGCCCAATAGAAGCGGAGGGGCGGAGATGAGCAGGACGAACATCCCGCCCACCTCCTTCCTTCCACATAGCGGCCGGGAGGCAGGTAAGGAGAGCTTCCTCGTTCTTGCGGTGTCACACGGAGCGATGTGTGCTGCCGCAGGAACGAGGAACAACTTTGTTACTGCTGCAGTAATGATTTTTGAGAATGGACCCCCATGTCACCGATGAGCGATTTTGCACATTTTTGCAACGATGCAAAATCGCTCATAGGTGTCACATGCAATGGCATCGCTAATGCGACCGGATGTGCGTCACCAATTCCGTGACCCCAATGAGTTCGCATTAGCGATTTCGTAGTGTGTAAAGCCCCCTTTAGGCTATGTGTCCACGTTGTTTTTTACCTGCTTTTTACCTGCTTTTTTGCTGCTTTTTCAACTGCAGCGTTTATTGCCAAAATGGATGTGTTCTGCTTTTCAAGCATAGTCTATGGGAATTTGGGTTTCTTGTGCGCACTATGCTGTTCAAAATGCTGCCTTTTTGTGGCAGCAATTTGGGCAAAAACTCTGCTTTTCAAAGAAGCAACATGTCAATTGTTTTTGCCATTTGCGTTTTGAATAATAATAATAATAATTAATAATTTTATTCATTTATATAGCGCTATTAATTCCATAGCACTTTACATACATTGGCACTGCAAAGCAGAGTTTTTGCCCAAATTTCTGCCACAAAAAAGCAGCATTTTGAACAGCATAGTGGGCACAAGAAACCCAAATTCCCATAGACTAAGCTTGAAAAGCAGAACACATCCATTTTGGCATTAAACGCTGCAGTTGAAAAAGCAGCAAAAAAGCAGGTAAAAAGCAGGTAAAAAGCAACGTGGACACAGCCTAAGGCTAGCGCCACACATCCGTGCTGCCGGCACGTGTTTGTCATTTTTTGCACGTACCGGCGGCACGGAGACACTTTAACCAATGCTACCCTATTGTAGCAGGCACACACACGTAAAACCACACGGAACGTGTGTCCGTGTGCGTTTGTACGTGTGTGCTTTTTTGAAAGCGCTGACATGTCAGTGTTTTCTCCCGCAGCACGGGTGTCACACGGCCCGCACCCGCACCACACGGGTGTAGTGTGGATGCGGTCCCGTGTGACACGCACCGGAGAAACCCACATGTCAGTGAAAAATAAAAAAACATTAACTCACCTTCTCCAGCCCTCCTGTCTCTGCCGCTGCTGCCTCTTGCTGCCGACCGCCGCTCATTATTCTCATTGAATATTCACTTCACTGCCTGGCAGCAGCAGCAGCGGGGAGACGGGAGGGCTGGAGACCGAGGATCAGCACCACAGACAGCAGCGCGGACATCAGGAAGGACCAGGTGAGTATAATAATTACCGGTTCTACGTGTGCTATCGCGGATAGCACACGTAGAACACACGTGTCCCGCACGTACCAGAGACACGTACTTACCTGCACGCAACACGCAGGGAAAATACGTGTCTCTCGGCACGTGCGTGAATTTCACGTGAGTGTGGCAGAAGCCTAAGGGCCACTCTGTGCCAGAAACACATTTGTATCTGTCTTGTATGATTTTTTTAATTTTAATAAACCTACCTTCTTGGTTTTATGCCTTTTTGCATTGAATAAAATTGAACACAATTTTTTTTTTACGGATTTGTGGTAGTACTATTTCTACTTTTCATTTGAAGTCACTAATTGGGCAGTTCATCTCCTCACCCACATGCAGCCAGCCATAAACAGAACACTTCTAGGGGAGGGTGGGCAGGTTTTTTCTTTTTGTGTTTGTGTGTGCAGTGCACACTACATCTGATCTTGCTGATTTTACCTCCAGTACAAGCCATTCAAACATTGCAAGCGACTCCCACTGGACTGAGCACAAAGCATACTCCAGCACAACGCTGCGCACTTGAGTGATTTGCAAACGTACATCACACGAACTCTGTTTTTGTTTTTTTAAAAAGTCTGTGTTCGGTACGAATTCTGAACACCGAACACTGGGTTCACTTGTCTCGTAGAGGGGGGGCAAAACAACTGCCTCATAATACCCCTTAAAGGCAACAATCTGACCTTATATGCTCCTGGGACCCCCAACGCATTTCATAAATAGCTTACTCATTAGGGGACACTGGCCAAGAAAGCGATAGGCTGCAAGAGGAGCAACATGGTCAGGGTATTTTCTATCAAATTAATTTAGCAAAGCGTGCACAAATTCAGCATGTAAAAAGCCAAATCCTACCTTCAGAATAGTACGGACCTACACCATAGTATGTCCGAGCATAACATAGCGCACCGGGCTTTGAATTTGCCGCCCTTAAATGCTATGAGGGCGGATGTAGGCTCCGCCCACTGTGTAACATCACTCCCAAGTCAGGTGACTGCCCTCCATCCAACAAACTCAAGGAGAGTCTGAGCAATTCAAACCCGAGGAGACTCGGAGTGATCATGTGATAAGGGGAGGGTAAACAACTATGTAACAGGAAGTTACGTCGGAGTCTGGCGCTGGAACGCAAGTCTGCGCTCCAGATTGCACATCCCGAACGTGACTAGAAGGGCGTCGCTAATTAGATTGTTATTGGGATATCTTATGGAAAGCAAGCCTGCAATCCAGTTTGATCCCAAACGCAATTATCATGATAAGGCTACATTTTAAACAGGCCTCCATTGCTGAGATGACAAATTGTCCATATCTCATATACTCAGCCATTGTAGGGGGGTTTTCTCAATCAAAAATAACAATAATTCACAAATGCCAAAATAAATGATAATACCAGGCCCTTTAATTAAGTAACGATGACTCAATGCTGATATATTTGATCCTCCTACAGGGGGAAATGCCCTATTCCCCAGAAACACGCTAATTGGATTAAGGCAGTTCCTAACAACATCAATTACAGAAACAATAGGACACTATATAAAGAACCAATAAGCTACCAAAAAACAATGAACACAAAAATACAACCTGAGAAACAAAAAGCTCATAGACAAATGGATCAGACCAGATGGATGTGAACAGGGCAGTGTACGGGAGATAATGATTTATGGTTGATTAAACCATTTGTAATGTACTAAAGATGTCCCTACAGCACCCTAAAGCTGCTCTCTGCCTACCAACGAAGTGTAAAAACACCATAAAGTACCAGGTGCCCTCGTTCCTCGGCGGCTAGCCCTGGGGCCCCTGTATGACCCTATTGCTATAAAAAACAGCCAAGGTCAGGGTCTCATTCAGACCCAATGGTGTCTGTGTTTTAAGTGTATGAATCCACCTACACTCTTGTTGGAGGATTTTACAATCCCAATTGCGACCCCGGATCGGATAGTCAATGAGATCAATACCCATAAAGGTGAGACCCGAAACATCTCCATTGTGCATCATTTGGACGTGTGTAGCCAGGGGGGTATCTCTCTTGTTTGCTACATCTCTGAGATGTTCCCCAACACGTCTCCTGAACTCTCTACTCGTCTTGTCCACATACTCTACACCGCAAACACATCTAGCCTTATAAATCACTCCTCTCGAGCGACAGTTGATGAAAGGCTTGATATGATACTGATTGCCAGTTACTGAGCTGGAGAAACTCCTACCAGTTTGTATGTGTGGGCAAGCTATACACCCACTGCATCTGAAACATCCCTTGGAGTCCAAATGTAACCAGCTATCTTCACGTAGACGGATAAAGTAGCTGTGTACCACCCTGTCCCCAATGGAGACAATCAAACTGGATCGCAGGCTTGCTTTCCATAAGATATCCCAATAACAGAATCTAATTAGCGATGCCTTTTGTAGTCGAGTTTGAGATCTGTAACAGAGTCTAATTAGGGACACCCTTCTAGTCGCGTTCGGGATGTGCGACCTGGAGCGCAGACTTGCGTTCCAGCGCCAGACTCCGACGTAACTTCCTCCCTCCCCTTATCACGTGATCACTCCGAGTCTCCTCGGGTTTGTTGGATGGAGGGCGGTCACCTGACTTGGGAGTGATGTCACATAGTGGGCGGAGCCTACATCCGACCTCATGGCATTTATGGGCGACAAATTCAAAGCCCGGTGTGCTATGTTATGCCCGGAGATACTATGGTCGAGGTCTGTACTATTCTGAAGATAGGATTTGGCTTTTTATATGCTGAGTTTGTGCACGCTTTGCTAAATTAATTTGATAGAAAATACCTTGACCATGTTTCTCCTCTTGCAGCCTATCGCTTTCTTGGCCAGTGTCCCCTGATGAGTAAGCTATTTACGAAATGCGTTGAGAAGCCCAGGAGCGGATAAGGTCAGATTGGTGCCTTTGAGGGGTATTGTGAGGCTGTTGTTTTGCCCCCCCCTCTACTAGACAACACGTCTTATTTTGATTTATATCACCTCTGTGTTTTATGACCATTTGCATGTTTTGATGACATTTCTCAACCACTGTTAGGTGTGTAAGTTTATGATTATCACATTCTGGCGTACATACTTTTAGACATCGGTTGAAGTCAATTGATGTTATTTTGGGTAAATCATACTTGTGTACACAGTGAGAGAATTCTTTAGGACCAGGTTCTCTTACTGTTATTGTCCTTTGTGTATACAGTGGGAGGTTTGCATAACATCAGCTCCTTATGCTGTAATTATTGGTTTGTTTTACAACCATTTATGTTGTGTGTGCAAAATATTTTAATCTGTAATTATTAAAAGTTATATTTTATTATTTGTCCTCACACATTTTGGTTACACTAGTTGCTTGGCTTTTTTCATATGACCATGGTGAGCAGCAACACACGATTTCTAATATATTATATATATGTATATATATATATATATATATATATATATATATATATATATACATATCTATATATATATACATATATATATATATATATATATATACTGCTTAATAAAAGAAATGGTACACTTAAACAACAAAATGGTATTCTAGTGTCCCCTTTTTTTTTTGGAGCAGTATATATACATACATGCACAAACACAGTGACAAGCAAAGAGCTAACAATTAGAGTTGAGCGAGTACCTAACTATTCATACTCGCTGTACTCATAACGAGTACTGTCTAATACTAATGTATTCATACCGAATAGCGTGTGCAATGCAAGTCAATGGGGAAAAACTCGCAAAGTAATGAGTAACCTGAATGCTGTACTATTCGTGCAAGTAGAAAATAGTGCAAAATTCGGGTTACTCGTTACATTGCGAGTATTCCCCATCACTTGCATTGCACATGCTATTCGGAATGAATATGCGAGTATTAGAAAGTACTTGTTATGAGTATAGTGAGAACAAATAGTTAGGTACTCCCTCAACTCTAGTGACAATGTTTTGAACTTTTGTCTTTTATGCTCCGTATCTAACCATCCACTACAACGTTGATCGTGAAACTACCTACATAAACAATCATTTTGGCTATCTGATACATAAATAGACAGAGAAAAAAAAAAGAAGATTGGATATCACACAAAACCCAAAAAATGGGCAGGACAAAATTGTAGGCACCTTTCCAAAATTCATATAACCACACTTTCCACATTTTGTATAAAAGTACTCAGAAGTGCATCTTACTAATCAATATGTAACCACTTATATCCTTCAACCAAGAATATATACATGATGCTATGCTTCTATAAAAATTATACTTTATTTCATATATTTAAAACACATACATAGATACAATGGCACAACAGGGTAGAGAAGGTGCAACTGTAACTCCCACAGATTGGAGGGAGGGTGGGTTGGAGAAAAAGAGTCCCTCAGGTCCTAGCATAATACTTGAAGACGTTAATCCAAATATAATAAATCTTTAATTTACAGATGTCAATTTACCATCATGTATATCCATAGAGGTCATACAGGGAGTAGCCAGGGGTAGGCTCTTTGTGTGTGAGCTTTCCAATTCAATTATTTTACCAAAGAGGCTGATTAAAGCTTTAATCAGCCTCTTTGGTAAAATAATTGAATTGGAAAGCTCACACACAAAGAGCCTACCCCTGGCTACTCCCTGTATGACCTCTATGGATATACATGATGGTAAATTGACATCTGTAAATTAAAGATTTATTATATTTGGATTAACGTCTTCAAGTATTATGCTAGGACCTGAGCGACTCTTTTTCTCCAACCCACCCTCCCTCCAATCTGTGGGAGTTACAGTTGCACCTTCTCTACCCTGTTGTGCCATTGTATCTATGTATGTGTTTTAAATATATGAAATAAAGTATAATTTTTATAGAAGCATGGCATCATGTATATATTCTTGGTTCAAGGATATAAGTGGTTACACCTTTCCAAAATTGTGGGTAAACAACTTTGTTTCAAGAATATGATGCTCATTTAGGATCACGCTGCCATCAGACTCTTTTCTGGGCCTGCTAATTAATGTTCATGAATATTCACTGGTTTCCCTGCCCACCCTCTGTGTCCATGTCAGTGACTGGTTACAGTCAGTTTGCTGTACAGTAATGTAAAAATATTTTACATTTTTTTCTAAAAAATGATGTAGGCTCCCACCATATTTTCATAGCCAGTATGGGTAACGCAACAGTGGCAGGCTGCAGAACCTACCTATTAGCTTTACCATGGGTGAATATCAAAATAGAGATGAAAAAAAGATGTAGGGTGCCCCCATTTTTTAAATCCAGTCAAAGTAAAGTGTAATCAGATTGACTTTGGGGTCTAGGACAGTAAATATAAGAAAATACCCCAATTTATTTAATTAAAATAACTTTATTATTTATTTACTAAAAAAAAACACAAACGCAGTACAAAGGAGCATCGATAGAGGGATCATGTTACCCACTTTACACAGATATTACAATTTTTTATATCAGTTAATGGAAAGCCAAAAACCTCACAGAGATCTTCCCATCAATTCCCTACTCCACAGGAGGATATAACATACACTACACTGGTCGCATAAAATCATGCAATAAGACCAAAAGTGGATGAATATAAGGAGAAAAGGTAGTGAAAGATAGAATTAGTTATATTCTTAATTGGCTTCCACCATTAATCAAGTAAATGATACCTCAGATCCCCCATAGATAAAATATTCACACAGAGGCCACGCGTAAAGTGGGTAACTTGATGCCTCTATTGATGCTCCTTTTTACTGCGTTTGTGGGTGTTTTTTTAGTGAATAAATAATAAAGTTATTTTAATTAAATAAATTGAGGTATTTTGTTATTTTTACCAGCCACAGTAAAGCCAACAAGTGAGGGTTGGAATTATCAGGATGGAGACGTGTGACGCCCTGGCCTATCAGGTCGTCACAGGGGTGCCGTGAAATCTGCCCTTCTGCATGGTACCCGCTCCTCCTTGGTTACGGGTCCTGTCCCTTTGGTGTTGCTAAGAACGCCATCTTCCTCAGAAAGCGCGCAAAGCCAAAGCCCCGCCCTTCGTCCTCAGCCTGAAACAGGAACCGGAAGTTCCCAGAGGGCCACAATGCGTGAAAGAGTGCTGGGAGAAAACCGAGGGGGCGTACCTGAATGTAGCAAAAGCAGAAGAGAAGCAGGGAGGCCAGGACTCTGCCATAACGTTCCTGGGCGACGCAAAGGCAAGATGGCGGAGCGGAGCTGGTCACCGGAATGTGCTATTCCTGGGACCATGACTTGGATCGAAGAGGAGTTATTCCTTATTTGTTAGTAGTTTTTCGTTTGTGAACCCACCCCACTCACACCTATTGCCAATCCACATGATACATATATATAGCCTGGGTCTCAGCTTCCCATACACGGTAAGTTTTTTAACTGCATGAGAGGACATACACAAGCTAGGGACCCCAACGTAGAGAAATACTTTGGTGTAGTGTTGGGGCTCTATTGCATTGATCAATTCAGTAGCTAAATTTCTCTTTATTCATATATTCATGGCAGTAATGCAGGTTCCATTTTTCACATTTCATTCTTACATATAGCTATTGAATTTTTCATGTCAGTATTCACACAGCGGGTCTGGGGCCCGTGGCATGGTGGCCAGAGGCTGCGCTATGCCCTGGAGGAGCCTCTGGCCCCGATCGATCAAGATTGCCCATTGCAGCAATGCAGCGATAAAAAGAAAAAATGCTAATGCAAAAGTTAACCATGCCATAGAACTGTTAGGTATTGGTGTTTTTGTTGGTTATTTTTCACAGTTTGTTTTTTTCCATATAGAAACTGCTAGAAAATGAGTGCTTTAATGAAATGGTTTTAATTAAATGGGAAAGTAACCTGATTTTCCTCTAGATTTGCTACAAGTGTACCACCGATACATGGACTTTGTTGACTTTTTCAGGAACTTCATTGTTTTAATAATTAAGTAAAAATGGACCACGGTCACAGGACTGGCGTGACCAATACAAAATTGTGTCTTGTATATAATTGCACCTCCTGTGCCCACAAGAGTCATCTGACACATCCCGGGACATTAACCCGGCCAAGGTTGTTTGGGTGGGGGGTTATTGGGATCCGGTACGTTGGGACTGGACTGTCACAGGAAGGGACCGCAACGAGGTAGGTTGGGTCCCCATTGCCATCAAAACCGGTGGCGTCCCCCTGCTGGCAGATGAACTCTAGTTTGGTAACGTTTAAGAAAAAGAGCCTCCCTAATGTGGGATGAACCTGTTAAATAAATGTTATTTATGTTAACCCTTTTTTCCTTTACAAGTTTAATAAATGCTTGGTGTCCTGTAGCTCGCGCACAAGCTACGTTTAACCAAGGGGGAATGTGACACCCTGTCCTATCAGGTCGTCACAAGGGTGCCGTGCAATCTGCCCTTCTGCATGGTACCCGCTCCTCCTTGGTTATGGGTCCTGTCCCTTTGGTGTTGCTAAGAACAGGTGTACACAAATCCTGAGGAACACACTGCACCACACCCACCAGACATCCATTGGGCGGCCTGAGGGGAATAGGGCCACCCAGACGGGGGATGGTAGAAGGAGGGCCAGAAGTGTCAGTAGTAGTCAGAGAGTGCCAGTGAGCCGTGACAGGACAAGGTCACACTGCGGAGCTGGGCTCCTGTACCCGTCCCAGGTGACAGATGTTGGCCTGGCCTGGAAGGAGCTGGAACCCCGGTCGAAGGGGGTAGTGACAGGGGACATGGTACTGCCACGGAGGACACACCGGCAGCCTTGTGATACAACCGGGCAGGGGCCAGGGCACGGCAGGGTACGCGGACCCTAGGCTGGGTAGAAGCTTTATGCAGCCAAGTAATTCACCCAACGAGGATGGAATCTTCACGAACCATTCTCCACCCGCTCCAAAATCAGGGTACTAGCGCAACAAGGGAGATAGGACTTCCCAAATCCGTCCAGAAAATCCCAAGCGTGAACCCTGAGAGCAAGCTCACCCTGCTAGCCACGCAGGTGAGAGGGACCCGAGTAGTTTCAGGCAAAAGGGATCCACACAGAAGTAAGCACAGTGCCAAGGGACAAGGGTTCAGACCAACCAGCAACGCCAAAAGGGCACGGACCCAGCGTGCTCACCCAAAGGTTGCAAGGCATTCAGGACTTTGGTTTACCCGGAGTCAGTGTCAGCATCTCTGGACTGTGTGAGTACATTGTGCCCCTCTGTAGCAACAAGTGAACAAGTCCTGCACCGCCTGCCCTCAGATTACCTCCAAGTTCAGTGGCTCACGTGCTGATGACTGCCATGTAGCGCTGGTTTGCAGGCGCAGCGTGCTGGTCGGTATTGAGCAGCTAGGAGATCCAACAACAGGAAGATGAAAAATCGACCGCAAACAGCTGCTATGCCAAACAATTTCTTTTTTATTCAAGCGTTCTTTTCATCGGTGCAGATAAAAATGCGGGAGGTGACTAGGATGCGAGTCCCTCCAAAGGACGACGGCCGTTTCGTCTGTAAGCCAGACTTCTACGGGTCCACCTGGTGGACCCGTAGAAGTCTGGCTTACAGACGAAACGGCCGTCGTCCTTTGGAGGGACTCGCATCCTAGTCACCTCCCGCATTTTTATCTGCACCGATGAAAAGAACGCTTGAATAAAAAAGAAATTGTTTGGCATAGCAACATTGTGCCCCTCTACTCCCGATGGGTCCCCAGCCATCCATCACCGAGCCCCGGGACACCATTCCCCTGCCCACGGAGGGGTTAACATCCCAAGCTGCCATCCCATCGCGCTCCTGGGCGCTCTTCCCCAAACGCAGCAGCGGTGGTATCCCACCTTACCACGACCCATGGGTGACGTCACGAACACTATCCAATCCTTTCAACCCCTTTTGTAAATATCTTTTCCCCCTTTTTTTTTTTTTTTTTTTCCACCTCGGGTCCGAAGACCCCTCGAGCCACTGCAGATCCGGATCCGAGCAGGACAAGACACCCCCCAGCCTAAAAGTACCAGCCTGCAGTCACCCAAAATTGTCGCATCCATTACATGCGACAATTCCAGCCTTTACCTGACTCATCCCGATTGCCCTGGTGCAATGGCAATCGGTGTAATATAAGGCATTAATGATAGCTCACAGCTGTGACTAAGCCATAGATTAGTATGTAGAAAAAGCGAAGGCACTCACCTGTTCTTGCTGTGCAGTGTAAGTTTTTATTCACAGGTGGAGGTTACATGTTGTGGCAGCGGGGAGTAAGTGAGACAGAACAACGCGTCAGACGACGGCCGTTTCGCACTCTTTCTCAGTGCTTCGACGGGTCTAACTGTTTAGACCCGTCAAAGGTCTGAGAAAGAGTGCGAAACGGTCGTCGTCTGACGCGTTGTTCTGTCTAACCCCCTCCCCGTTGCCACAACATGTAACCTCCACCTGTGAATAAAAACTTACACTGCACAGCAAGAACCGGTGAGTGCCTTCGCTTCTTCTACATATTATTCTTGGATTGTTCTGAATCTTAGAATGAGCACCATGGTATTGCAATACTAAGTTTCTACCAAATCATTGTGACTACTGGAAGAAAATGCAATCACATGCTGAGGGTGAATAACTGCCCTAGCAGGAAAAATCTCATGTTGAGCAGTGTCGTTTTTCTTCCTTAGAACAATAAGCCATAGTTTAGTAATTGGGAGGGTCTATGAGACCCCCATTACAATTTTTTTAAGTGAAAGTAAATAAAACACAACCACTGAAAAAAATCCTTTATTTGAAATAAAATACACACACCCTTTTTCACTCCTTTATTTTTCCCCAAAATACCCTTGAAGATCCAATGTAATCCACACGACATCCCACGACGATCCTCAACTTTGTTACATCCTGAGCTTGGAAAGAGGGGATAAATGTCCGCTCTCCACAGGCTCCGGGAAACACTGACAGCAGCGGGGGTTGCCCAGGTGTGATTTCCACTGAACTGATTGATGTCACTGCCAACGGGGCCCGGCTGTGAGCAGGTGACATCACTCAGTTCACCAAAGGGCACATTTGGGCTCCCCCACTGCTCTCAGTGAAAGTGAGACTGGATTGTTGGATTGCGGAGTTATTAGCCCAAAAGAGGCCAAAAGAGTTTCCTTTTGGCTTTTATTTGGCTGGTACATTTCTATTTGTGTCAAAACAGTAATCAGGATCGCATAGTGGACAACTCTCTCTGCAGTGTATCAGTGCAGAGCCATCTGTCAGTCAGTGCTGCAGGGTGTATTTATAGCCGCTGCTGAGAGTATACTGCGCAATGACTGAAGGGGCCCAATATAGGACACATTAACCAGGATGTGGATAATATTTCAGTAGGGTTCTTAATTATTACATATCTGAATTTCTTACTGATGAAACAAATTGAAAGTCATTGCTATCTTGTTTACATCTGGAAGAAGTAACCCTATTATAGAATATTATCTAAGTGCATTACAAAACCTAATGTGAACCTAGATGGTTACATGCCTAATATTTGCAAACTCTGCCATCTACTGTACACTTTGGATATTGCTTCTCATACAATATTTTTCACATGTGGTACTTGTTATGTTGCAGCATTGTTGTATATATTTATAAATTTAGCATGTGAAGCATAGTATTTTTGGAACTGTATACAGTATTGTATCTGTTTTGTATTTTGTGTGTTTTTAATGGCTTTTCTTAATAGTGCTAATTATAGAGTTTAACTCCTTATATTTTTGTATCAGACAAATATATATTTTTTTTATTTCACTTACCACTACTTCAAAGCACTAGCAAATATTATCACCATATGTTAGGCCACGTGCATAAGTTAAATGGAACCTGTCACCACTTTTTTGGCCTATAACCTGCGGCCACCACCACCGGGCTCTTATATACAGTATTCTAACATGCTGTATATAAGAGCCCAGGCCGGAGGTATAACATAAGCACTTTATAATACTTATCTAACGATCGCGTGGTGGGCCTTATGGACGTGTCCGTTGTCCGGTGCGGACGCCTCCCCTTTCAGCAATCTTCATCCTCTTTCTGAAGCCTGTGTGCATGACGAGGCTACATCACACACTCGCCGGTCCTGCACAGGCGCACTACAATACTTTGATCTGCCCTGCTCATAGCAGATCAAAGTGCGCTTGCTCAGGACCTAAATGCCGGTGAGTGTGTATGACGTCGGACCCGTCATGCACCACGGCTAGAGAAGAAGGAGAACAAAGATGGCCAAAAGAGGGGGTGATGGGACCGGACAATGGAGACGCCCATAAGGCCCACCGTGTGACCGTTAGGTAAGTATTATAAAGTGTTTTTTATGTTATACCCTCGGCCTAGGCTCTTATATACAGCATGTTAGAATGCTGTATATAAGAGCCCGGTGGTGGTGGCCGCAAAATATAGGCCGAAAAAGTGGTGACAGGTTCCCTTTAAGTATTTGGTGAGTTTTTTTTACCTCAGTACTTGTAAGGCCACATCCACACGTTGAATATTTGGTGAGGTTTTTTTTACCTCAGTATTTGTAAGGCCACATGCACACGTTGAGTATTTGGTGAGTTTTTTTACCTCAGTATTTGTAGCAAAAACCAGGAGTGTAACAACCAGAGGAAAAGTATAATAGCAACACAAGCACCACTCCTGTATTTATCACCCACTCCTGGTTTTGGCTTACAAAAACAGAGGTAAAAAACACACCAAATACTCAGCGTGGACACATGACCTTATGGTAGTTCATGAATTGGAGCACTTAAATCTTAATTGCATTTGGAACTATTAGGTCATGTTCCCACATACACTGGAGATGAATATTAGAGAACCATGCATAATCACTTGCTGTTTCCAGAAATAATGTAATCTATTGTACATTGATCAATATTTGAAGGTTTTTTGTAATGGGTACACCATGCCACTAGAAGGCTATGTTCACACAGGGCTTTTTTGGTGCATTTTTTTCCTGAACCTGATCTTGTGGCAGGAAATCTCCTCTGAGCCATCTGCGTTTTTGGTGCAGGTTTGGTGTGTTTTTGGTGTGTTTTTTAGTGGCGTTTTTGCTGTAGATTTGGTGCAGTTTTGCTATGTTTTTTCTACAAAATAGGTTGTATTATTGAAAAATCATTGCAAAAACGCTGCAAAGAATTGACATACTCATTTTTTTTAAATCTTCGGCAAAAACGCAGGTATTTGACAAAACAATCAGGAAAAAATCTGCAGGTGTTTGTGAGGGTGTGCATGAGATTTCAGAAATCTCATAGACTTTGCTGGGACTGTAAGGCTATGTGTCCACGTTGCTTTTTACCTGCTTTTTACCTGCTTTTTTGCTGCTTTTTCAACTGCAGCGTTTAATGCCAAAATGGATGTGTTCTGCTTTTCAAGCAAAGTCTATGGGAATTTGGGTTTCTTGTGCCCACTATGCAGTTCAAACTGCAGCCTTTTTGTGGCAGAACTTTGGACAAAAACTCAGCTTTGCAGTGCAAAACCCAAATGGCAAAAACGATTGACATGTCAATTGTTTTTGCCATTTGCGTTTTGAACTGCAAAGCAGAGGTTTTGCCCAAATGTCTGCCAGAAAAAGGCTGCAGTTTGAACTGCATAGTGGGCACAAGAAACCCAAATTCCCATAGACTTTGCTTGAAAAGCAGAACACATCCATTTTGGCATTAAACGCTGCAGTTGAAAAAGCAGCAAAAAAGCAGGTAAAAAGCAACGTGGACACATAGCCTAAAAAGCAGTGTTTTATTAGCATGGATTTGCATAAATCCAAGGCAAATCTGCAGCTAAACAAACGCACCAAAAATGCACCAAAAAAGCCATGTGTGAACATAGCTGAATAGTGTTTTGCAAAAGATCCAACTTTATCAACAAAAAACCTTTATTTTGCCCAAAACGTAATGATCATAATTAGAGAACAGCAATGACTGTAGCATAGAGAAAGATTATAATTAAATATTCTGAAGGTAACAACCGCCACCAATCAGTAGGAACTGTACAGATCTTTACTTTGAATGACTTCAGAACATCCGCGGCCACAGGACATCACTAGTCTCTCACTGCTCTGGTGTGATTTTGGTCCACTCTTCTTCCAGTCTTTTCCACAGTTCTTTGACTGTTGTGGATTTCTTGGCCATAACTTTGTCACCGAAGATTTTCCAGAGGTTTTCTATCGAGTTTAGATCAAGACTGTGGGCTGGCCATTTAATTGTTTCAATGTTTTCTGTTTCAAGGAACTGCTTTACACGTTTTGGTGAGTGACAGGGGCATTGTCCTGCATGAAAATTGCTGGCTGATTGAGTGATGAACGCAAGTAAGGAACCATGTGTTGTTGAAGAAGGTTCAGATACACACTTGCATTCAGTCTGCCATGTAGCTGTATGAGAAGTCCAACTCCTGCTGCAGAAAAGATTCCCCAAACCATGACATTTCCTCCACCACCTTTCACTGACTTCTTTGGGTTCAGTGTTTCCCCAGTTTGTCGACAAAGATATTGTTTCCCATCAGATCCAAATAAATTAAACTTTACTAAAATGAACTATGGACCACTTCTTCTTTGTCTACACAACAAGCTTCTCACCAAAGGTGAATCTAGTGTTGCGGACAGGGGCCAGGCCGCTACAGGGGCTACTCGGATCCGGGTTCGTTACTGTGGCTCGAGCGGTAGCCGGACCCGGAGCTCATGCGGCCGTCTGCCCTCACAACCGTAGGAAGGGGGTATTTACAGGGAATAGTCTGTCAGTGACGCCACCCGTGGGTTGCGGTGAGAGTTGGTAGCACCGCCACTGCCTGTTGATGGGACGCCCGGGGCTGTTGGAGTTGGGCAGCAAGGTTGAATCCTCTCCACGGGAAGGGGAGATGTAGTCCCGGGGCCCAGCTGAACGGGAGTAATTAGTGTGGAGAGTGTCATGCAGGGTTGGACTGGGGATGCATGGTGTACTCACAGTTCAAAGAATTGAACACAGAATCCAGTGGTAAACCAAATTGCCAGTGACCGGTTGCCTCTGGTGGGTGTATACACCCTGGTGTAGCAAACAGGGGTCCCTTCCTCCTCCACTCAATGTTTTTGTCTTCACTGGGACAACTCTGCTTGGAACAGGGAAGTCCACTCCCGATACTTTTTATGTTGGGAGCTGTGGCCTGCGAAATTTGACCCTTGGGATCTTTGTGGGTTCTGGCGGACACCCTATCCCCCGTGTTGGGCTTCCGTTTCGCTCTATGGGCTTACTGTGGAACAAGGCCTGAAACCTTGTCCCCGGCTGGTCAATTGACAAGGGGCTTGAAACCTTCCTCGCCCTAGGGTCCAGGCACCCCAACTGTACACAGCCTCCAGACCGTATTCCTGCTGTCGGCACCGGCGGGCTACAACCCTGCCCCGGTCCACTTAAGGTCTCCCGCGACCGGATCTCCATCGCCTGTGGTCCTGCTTGCCGTCTGCCACCTAGTCAGTAGTCCGGTAGTTCAGGGACCCCTACCCCTGACTCCACTGCCACTACACTCCTCTCACTTCAACTGTCAGGAAAATGTTCTGTTATGTTCCCTCACAGGATACCTCAAGACCCCTAGGTGGGCGCTCCCATCCACCTGGTCCTGCCCACTGGTGTGTCTCTATTGTCATGGGAGGTGACTAGGCTTTACTGGCTGGTGTTGTGCACCTGGGTGTGGGTTTTGTGTTGGTATGCCAAGGAGGATGGAGTTTTGTACCTGAGAGATTTGAACAACCTCTGTGACTTCCTGGTTTTACCAGGGCGTCACACTAGTCTTTTGATTCGTTCTGCTAATGAGAGGTTTGGTCACTGCAGAGTGGGCTTTCAGTCCAACTGCTCTTAAACATCATGACTCTGTATAACAAGACAGATCCTTACCCTGATCTGTGCTGAACTGGCGAGCAATTCCAGCTGCAGTGTTGAAAAGATTACACATGGAGATTCTCTGCATTATCCTGTCCTCTCTTACATTTATCTTTTGAGGGCAACCAGCCTTCTTAGGGTACTTGAAAGAGTTTGTGATGTTGTAAGGATGCAATATTATCGAAATCACAGACTTGGAGGGACCAATTTCTTTTGCTATGGCTGATAGGGTCACCCCTTTGGCCTTCAGCTAGACAACCTGGTTTCAGTCACTTTGGAATGGCACGCCATTTTTGCAAAGTCAGTGCATATTGGAAAGTTAGGCTGCCAGTTAAATAGGATTTGTCAGAAAATTAAGAAAATTAGATCAGTGTTCTTTTTCCTTTATTTCATTTACATTTTTATTGTGTGCTTAAGAATAAATTCAATTTATGAAATAAGCTTAAATACTGCTAGTTTACTCATGTTAGGATATAATCACAAAGTACTACATAATGACCTTAACATTTAGGAAATTGTATGTTGTTCTCTAAGTTTGACCTCCAGTGTATAGTAAATGCTGCATTATTTTTCTCTGTGTTTTTTGTGCAGAGTATCTGCTACATTTCCCTGTTCAGGATAATTGGATTTGATTTAATAAAAAATGCATGCTGTGTATTTAATGATGCTGTTGGCATTCTGTGAGGCGATGACCTGAAGAGACAGAAAAAATAAATGTAAAAATGCCGTTATGTTTTTAAGTGCAGAATCCCATAATTTCTACACTAAAAATTCTGCATCAAATCTCCACAAAAAATTCAGTGCAAAAAGAGAAAAATGCAGCAAAAAAAGCTGCAGCAAAAATGCAATAATCATGACGTATCTATAGGGATAAGCGGGTCTCCAACGTAAAACTTCCCCGTACCAACTGTACCTAAAATAACGACACAGACTACGACTTTATTGCACGAATGGCCACAGCTTTATTTAACAGTATATATGTACCCAAACTCGTGGCTCAACATGCCATCCATTGATAACACATAACCATAATTCCTATCCCCCGGCCGTAACCTCCAACCGGCCCAGAGGACCACCTCGGCCGTGACCAACCGACCCAAGGTGTGGGGTAATAACGTTCCATCGTTAATTACCCCTCCCCAGAACCTGCAGGACCTCCGCCCACAAGTTCCCATCCAAACCGAAGCCACTCCCCCTGAGTGGCTTCATACCAATAAACCGACTGTCGGTACTCCCAACCTCTCTGAACAGACCTATCACCCCGCCACAGACCGGCCAAGTGACACCTTACTTGGCCCGGGCCCTCCACACCCCCATTGCTTGCTTTAAGCGATCCCTCAAACCCAACATCCACAATTCCAAACCTATGCCCGTGAGATGGACCCCATCTCGCCTCAAATACTGCTCGGTGGACTCCTCCAGCTCTCTATGTCGGACCACCAATCCTCCATTTCGCACTCCGACCCTGCCAATTGCCCAGTTCAATTTTTTACCCGGGCCCTGTTAATACGATCCACCGACCTCGCGAAACGCCCTGCTTCCGGCTATGATATCGGACCCTACAATCAAAATACCAGGGAACGCCTTCCACAAATGCAACAAGTTAAACTTGATATCCCTCTTCAACTCTCTCGCCACCATCACTCTAAGGTCATTCCCTCCCACATGCAGAATTAACACATTCCAGTTCCCGAGCAATACAGCTATAATACGCCACCTCAGGGCGAACTCTCCCCCAGGTCATGCCCCGACTTCCGAGCCATTTCAGACGGGCTTCCATCATCGCCACTGCGAGCTGCCGACCGTCCCAACGAACATCCGCCCGCAAAGCTTCCCACCATCTCCCAATCCACCGAATCCAATCCTCACTCAGCCCCCACCTAGCGGCTTCAGTCGCTGCCCCAATCCAGAAGGAGTGGGACCCTCAATCCCTTGGCTCCTCCCACACCCGTACTAAAGCCGTCTTCAGCACTGCGATAAACTGGAATCGCTATAAAGCGGATCCATCCACATGCCTAAGGAAAACAACGGGGTAACCACCCCGCACCTTCAACAACTCCGTCACTTGTACCACTGGGCATAGCTGGTGCCCTGGAAATTCAACAACACCACCAGGCGTCCGCAGCCCACTTGATCCGTCTTTGAAAACCGTAGCCGGCATTCCACTCTATCCATCCCAAGCATCACACCCTCCATCAGCAGTCCGCCTCCCGCTTGCCCATCCGGGCTAACCAATTCTCCGATGCGAAAGGCCCCAAGGAACGCCCATATGAAGGCAACCGTGAACAAGGCTCGTTCATAAGGAGACGAGCATAGATCCCCACAAACACCCCACCAAACGAACCAACAATGGGAACGGTATAGGCTGCCTTGTGTCCCGCGACCGCGCCCCTTGTTCGAAAACCCCCTCATTGCCTGCCGCTCCAGAAAAATTCTTTGTCGCGTCCCGAACCCCTTGCATTTTAAACAAGAAAGCCCACGCCTCCACTTGTAACCTATGACCGAAACAGAACAACCAGCTGAAAAATCCCCACTAATCAACGACAAACCCCTAACACTCATCCCGTGTAACCAGGCTCCATAAAATCCACCTTCACCAACTCTACCCATTCTTGCCACACCGACTGGTATCGGCGACAAGTAGCCTCGGCCACCGATCTCCCAATTCCCTCAAATGCTACATAGACGCCATGTTATCACAGTGCATGCAAAGCTTCCAGCCTGCAAATTCGGGGCCCCACAACTCCACTGCCACTAAGATGGGAAACAATTCCAGCAGCGCGAGATTCTTTACCAGCCCCTTTTTCCACTCAAAGCCGTGGCCATTTCCCAACACACCAATGTGTTGGAAAAATTGTCCCAAAACCCGACGCCCCCCCCCGCATCCGTAAATAATTCCAGCTGTCTATTTGACAATGCCTTGCTCATCCATAACAGCTTTCCGTTGTATTGGTCGAGAAACACCTCCCACACCAGCAGATCTCCTTTCATCACCTTCGTCACTCTGACAAAATGATCCGGGGCTGTCACCCTTGCAGCTGCGCTCGCCAATCGCCTATTAACTATTCGCCCCATCGGCACAATGCGACAGGCAAAATTCAATTTTTCAAGCACTGACTGCAAATCCCACAACCGCACCTTCTTAGCCTGATACAAAAACTGCACTGACGCCAATAAATCACGCAGCTTGCCCCACCGACAATCGGCAGTCCATACCCACCATATCAATTTCGATGCCCAAAAAACCCCCGAGCCGTCACTGGCCCTTCCGCTTTCTTTAGCCGACGAAATACCCAGGCTTCGCGCTATCCTCCCTAACGTAAATAACAACAAGGAACAAACCAAGGAGCCCGCCGGGCCAACGCAAAGAAATCAAACAAATAGTGGATCACTGAATGGACTCCTGCCACATCCCTGACTACGCATTACACAAAAGAACTAAAACGCTGCAAAATAAACACTTGAAATGGAACCACCCCATGGGCAGGCACCGATCCACACAGTATTCACCATCCCCCATGCACCCTAACAGCTGAAAAACTCTCCGGATGCCGGAAGTAAACTAAAAGCTGCGTCCCCGTCCGCCTTGGCCATCAGGGCCCCCTGGCCGGCTACCCGCACTGACTCCAATGCCGTGTCAAACGAGACATACAGACCGCAGACAACTCAGGTGAAATCCCATCGTTCACTGACAACCCTGCCGGATAGGATAAATTACGAATGAGCCAAAATTTGTTCGGCTCCTTCTTGGGTACCACCCCAAGTGGTGAAAATCATCAAGCTGGAGGATGGCGGGTCCTTGAACAGGCCCACCATCATCCCCAACTACCCCCCCTTCTGCAGCTTTTTCCCTACCACCTCTGGACGTTTTTTTTTTTTAGCGGACCTCAAATTATCCGGGCGAAACACCGGCACCACGGATTCAAACGGAATCCGGAAACCCACCTTAAAACCCGTCGCCAACAGCTCCGCCGCCCGAACATCCGGATATCTATTTAAATAGGGGACCATCGCCTCTACCCTCCCTGGCGTCCTCCCTTTCCAGACCTCTCCCCCAACTTACCCTTAAACTTTTGTGAAACACCTGGCCAAAGAGTGGGAACCTCCACAACCGGAACACTCGTATTGTAACCAATACGACGCCCCAAACTTACATTGCCCCTCATTAAATTGCCAGCATGCACCTTTTTCTGACCAGCCGGGGACCCGCCGCTCGCACCCGGGCTCCCGGCACCCCCCCGAAAGGGCTGGGCCGGGGCCGTCATTAACCGCATCCACAAGGAAATATCTTTGTAGTCCCACTGGATGCCAGGACGCAGAGCTTTCCGTTGCCGGAACTGCTCATCATATCGCTGCCAGCCTAAACCACCATACCCTCTGTACACCTCGCCGATCGAGTCCATGTAACCGAAAGGGGGGGGGACGATGCTCCAGCTCCTTTTTCCCAATCACACTGGCTATTGTCACAAAGGCCTGCAGCCAGTTAGTAAAAGTTCTCGGGATCAACCTATACTTCCTTTTCTCCTCATCCTCCTTTCCCTTCTTGGAGTCACTTGGCTTCACTTTGTCCAAGTTACATTTTTCCAAGGGGAGCAGGGAAAAATTTTCCCACCTACTCCCCTTTCCGTATCTTCTCCCTCACCTCCCTTTTTTTTTTTTAATGTACCCCTAACGGACTTTCAAAGCACACGTATACTTCACTCCGTGCCCTATCATCCAAACGCACAACCTTGTCCTCCTTTTCTTTTTCCTTTTCCACGTCCTTGCTAACCACTGCCTCAGCCGCCGCGCCGTCCGCCTGACCCGCAACAACCGCCAGCACAGCTTCCTGAGCCTCTACCTCGCGCATCGGCACAACCGGCAGCACACCCACCGGGGGGCCCACCCAAGCCCCCGCCGGAAACCCAGGCCCGTTCCGTCCTAACCGTTCAGCCCAACAACCCCTGCAACACCCCCCAACAGCTGACCCCAAAAATTCCACCCCGGGTAACCCCCGACTGACTGACCGCACCCAGCATACTACCCCCCGCGGAGGAACCCCCGCCCCCGCTACCTACAACATTAAACCTAGTGGTTGTCCTCTCACCGAGCTGCCTCTGAACCGAATCCGGAGCAGCCGTAACACGAATGTCCTGCTGGTGCTCCCTCCGTGCAGCTGCCTCCTCCGGTCCTTCTTCCTCGCCGGCTTCAGAAATGCCGCTGAAGTCCTCAGGTGGGAACCAGCGAGGGGACAGCCCGCCTCCTGCGGCCGTCAACCCCCACGGTCACCGCACCCTGCTCCTCCTGGCGTCTCCCGCTGGGCCTCTGTCTTGTTCGCGACGCGGCGTCCTGCCGCCGTTCTTCTTTTCTGCCTCCACTCCTGCCTGCTGCGCCGTCCCCCTGCAGACATTTGTACAGGTCTCCCTCCCTGCCGACTGCAGGGAGGCCGTGCCGCTCCGACGTATGCAGGGAACTCCCCCCAGCCTGATCCCCGCTGGGGGGGACCGTTATTACTGACCGGTGCATCCGGCCCTGTGGATTGCAGGGCCCTGCTCCCAGTCCTCTCTGGCTGCCGCTCCGATCTGCGCCGCCCCTCAATCACCGATTGCCGCCCTGCCGCCTGCAGTGGGGGGGAGCTCCGCTCCCGCTCCATAACACTGGGCACCACCCCCAGCCAGCACTTCACTGGGGGCTGCCTTCGCTCCGGTCCGGGGCCGTGCAGGCCGCAAACCAGAAGTAGGCCTCGCCAAAGCTCCGCCCACTTCCGGCCCACGGGATCTCCGGCGAGGATTCCTCCCGGCGGCCGGTGACTCTCCAGGCAGGTAAGGAGAGCTCCGCTGCCCCGGAGGGTCCCCGAGGGGGCTCCCAGATCTGTTCCTCCTCCCCCCGCCGGGGGAGTAGCGCTCCGGCGGTTGCACCCGCCAAGCGCGCAGCGCAGGCCCGGGTGCGGGAGCAGCAGGCCTAACCGCTCCAGCCCCCCAGACCGCCGCCAGCTGCTCCCGCAGCGCGTCCACGATGGCTTCAGAGGCCCCACCAGCAGTGCAGCCAGGACCCCATCTTGCAGGTCAGAGATGCAGCAGCACAGGTGGGACACACTGGTTGTAGGACAAAAGAGGCAGTGACCTATGCACAGCCCCCTTTATACCCCCTGCAACACCCCACCCCTTCCAGTCTATCCCCAAATCCCCTTTGCCGTTTCTCCCACCAATCCAAAAGCCCCATATACAACCTTCTAGCCATATACCTTAACCCTTTCCTACCCTGAACCCTCACGATCGTCATGGGGCCTATTCACCCCTATGGGGCTCACTGCCCATCTTTGTGGGATTTGTTAGTTTTTTGGGTGTGGACACCCTCCGAAAAAATGCAGTCGGAAAAAATACACTAATTTCACAAAAGAGCATGGTCTTAGGCGGGCTTTACACGCTGCGACATCGCTAGCAATCGCTAGCGATGTCGAGCGCGATAGCAACCGCACCCGTCGTACATGCGATATCTGGTGCTTGCTGCTGTAGTGAACACTATCGCTACGGCAGCTTCACACACACGTACTTGGTCGGCAACGCCGCTGTGACTTCAAGGGGGAGGTGCGTTCGGCGTCACAGCGACGTCACCGAGATGTCACTAAGCGGCCGGTCAATAGAAGCGGAGGGGCGGAGATGAGCGGGACATAACATCCCGCCCACCTCCTTCCTTCCGCATTGAGGGTGGACACAGGTAAGGAGATGTTTGTTGTTCCTGCGGTTTCAAACACAGCGATGTGTGGTGCTGCAGGAACGACAAACAACATCGTATCTGCAGCAGTAACGACATGGAAATGAACGACGTGACACAGATCAGCGATTTTTTTTTACGCTTTTGCGCTCGTTCATCGTCGCACCTAGGATTTACACATTGCGATGTCGTTACCGGCACCAGATGTGCGTCACTAACAACGTGACCCCGACGATATATCGGTAGCAATGTCGCAATGTGTAAAGCCCGCCTTAGATAGCTAATTACTTCTTCCAGATGTAAACGAGACTGCAACATATTTCAACCTGTTTCATCAGTAAGGCATTCCGACATGAAATAATGAAAAGCCCTAGTGAAATGTTATCATAATTTGTTCCATTAGGACAAACAGCATTCTCTGGTTTTCCAAATTGCTCTTAGGCTATGTTCGCACGATCAGTATCCATTGAGTTTTTGATGCTGCAGAATTTCAGCACCATCTCCCCTCCTTACTTAATTTGTGTTTATTTTAATTCCATTTTTGTGTGCGTATTTAACTCTGTGTTTTTATTGTATTTTTGACTGCATTTTTTGTCCCTGTTTAGTGGGTCATCTTTTAAATAAATCTGTTTTGCTTTTGAAACTTCCTGGTAGTCACATCATTAGGTGTGGCTTACATGCGTTTTTGATACGTTTCTGCTGTGTATACACACCCAGAACACATATGCGTTTTTACCTATGTATTTTCTGCATCTAATGCAAGTCTATAGGGAAATTTTGCACAGAAAACCCAGCCCATATGTACCGCCCCGCGGCCTCGGCTGTGGCTGCCAAGCCGCTCGGGTTCGGGCTCGCATGTCGGTGGCTCGAGCGCCTCCAGACTCCGGGGGTCACATCACTCTGGAAGGATGAAGTGGCAGCGCACACAGGGGTTTGGGTGGTTGTTTGGTAAAGTTCATGACGCCACCCATGGGTTGTGGTGATCGTAGGATGGACACCACCACTGCCGTTGACTAGGCCTCCCTGTGACGGTGTTATGCAGCTTGGAGTTAACCCCTCCGTGGGCAGGGGCGATGGTCCCGGGGGCCCGCGGGGAGGATGAAGGCCGGGGTGCATTGCGCAGGGTCGCGGTGCAGCGCGGTGCGGTGCTTGATGGCACTGGTGTACTCACTCTGACACAAGATAACGGAGTCTCTGGTAAACCAAACGGTAGAATGGACGGGGCCCACAGCCGGATGCGGTGTTCTCCCTGGATAGGTTGGTGATGGCTGTCGTTTCCCTGCACCTGTGTTATGTTGTGACTGACTCCTGTGCCTGGGCACCGGTAGTACGCTCCCCAGCTTGTAAGTGTCGTAGGAGCCCATTTTCCCGCAGGCGCTGGCCCATTGGATCTCTGGCCTCTGGCGGTGGCACTTATCCGGGATGGTTGGGCTGTTGCTGTCAATCGGGACTTGGGTGGGAATGAACCCCTGAGGTCCAGACCGCAATCAGTAAATTCGACTATCAGGACGGCTTCTAGCCTAGTCGAGGTCTGAGTACCCTGCCTGATGCTTGGCTCCAATCGGCTCCCCGGTTCGGTACCGGCGGGCCACCGCCCGACCCCGGTCCTACGGTTCCACCGACCGTGCGCCAACTCCTGTAGACGGCCACCACCGTCTGCCGACCTTGCTGGAGGTTCCTGGGCTCTGACCCAGACATCTAGACAGTCCGTGGCAGGCCTGGTTCCAGGTCTGCCCTTGACTTCTCTCCTCACTCCTCCACTCTCTACTGTCAACTCTTTACTGTTTGTATTTTTCCCGCCTCCAGGCCTGTGAACTCCTCGGTGGGTGGGGCCAACCGCCTGGCTCTGCCCCACCTGGTGTGGACATCAGACCCTGAAGGGTGGCAACAAGGGTTTCTGTTTGACTGTTGTCACCTGTCCGGGTAAGGGGTGTGTGTGGTGTTATGTCTGTGACTACCTGGCTAGCCCAGGGCGTCACATTCCCCCTTGGTTTAATGCAGACCGTCCACGGCCTGCCCGTTCATCACCAGTTTTATTTTTCTGAAAAGATATAAACAATTGAAAAACATTCATTCAAACAAGTACTTTTCATTTCTTCCCTTACGGGAGGCACATTAGTTGAACCATTACAAACGGGAACATTTTCATTTATAACAGATAACGGGTCCATGTCCTTCCGCTTTCCCACTCAAGCAACCTGCACCTTGATGCTGCCCCTAAGAAACAGGCAGCACCCCTTTTCCCCAGTCCGGAAACAGGAACCTGGCCATGCTATATAAGCGGGAACGGGTACGGTGCTTTGCACCCGGCAGTAACTCAGAGGCCCCGCGTCCAGGGGACCCCTGACCCGGAGGATGGTCACCGGTTCTGATGGTGACCGGACCCCAGCCTGCTCTGCTGCGGGTCCCTCCTCCAACCAGCCTCTCTGGACACTGGCAGTTGCTGGAAGGGCAATTGGGGCATTATTTACAAGCCCAATAGTTATTGGGTGGCTTGCTAGTTCTCAGCCTTGTTTTTGGGGGAAATGGGGACAACATCAGTCCCAACGGGGATGGGCGCTTCAGCAGCCGGGTCCGCTACCATAAAACTAAACAACTGTAGGGTCCCAATGGGGACTGAATCTTTTGAATCAGGTGAAAGCCTCACACCCCCTAATCATAGGGAGAGGGTGGTGGGGAGAGGCGGGAGTGTAGCTGATCACTCTTGCACGCCCGCCTTACACCCAGGGCCTGCATGGAGATTTGGGACATCTGGAATTCACGGGTCTCACCGTGAACGGGTCCTGCCTCCTGACGGGTCGGTGGGTCCGGAAGGGTCTGATCCTGCCGAGGTGCCTTCCCCGAGGCGGCCCTCTCGTTTGCCCGCACCACGGCTACCATCTCTCGTATCTCCTGCTTCCAGCCCAGAGCTTGCTGCATTGACTCGACCCATACCTGGATACAGAACTGCACCAACTTTCTTTCCAGCCACGTCGCTGTTCCTGGCGGCAACTGGCCCCATGCTGCCTAAGCTTCAGCGTCTTGGGTGGCCGCCGCTTCCGCAACCCACGCGGGAACTGTAGCTTCTCCTTTCTCGCTAGCGGTTTTCCCTGCAGGTGGATCTCCGCGGGCCAGTGAGGCAAACCCCACTGCCGGTGCTGGTGGCAGCGGACGGGGCGGGGGAGTAGTGGCGATCAACACAGACAACGGATGAGGCGGTATAGGGGGTTGGGGCAGACCGGGTCCCTCGGCCGCAGCGGCCAGTCCCTCAGGGACACAGAGGCGTGGGTCGCCCATCCACTCCTCTAAGGCTGCCTTTGCCTCGTACGCCCGTGCGGCCGCAGCCAGCTCCTCCACCTCGGCTGTCCATTGCTCCATCAGGAGACGCACCTGGGCCTGATTGCAGTGGCATATTGCCACGGGCTTTCATCCACGCCGCTGATCCAGGCGCGGGCTCCGGAAATTCAGCGTTGCCGGACGGGTTGGACATCTTGCAGAGTGCTTGGGTTCCAGGAACAAGATGGATGCAGAGTCCTGGTGTCCCCGCTTCTTATCCCCGTGGTCACATGGGGTCAGGTCTTTGCCCGCCCCCTTGGTCTTTCTACAGCACTTCTCTTTTTGGGGGCGGGGCTTCGCTTTCGTGCTTTCACTGCTTGGGGAAGACGACTCGAGCGGGAAACTTTCGCACACAAAATGGCGGACCTTCAGATTTTTCAGCGAGATGCCGCTGACGGGAACCACAAGGCACACTTCTACCGGTAAGTAGACTGGTTCTATCCTGTTCGTAGCGCCAGAAGAGTCGATGTGTACCACCCCACGGCCTCGGCTGCGGCCATCAAGCCGCTTGGGTCCGGGCTCGCGTGTCGGTGGCCCGAGCGCCTCCGGACTCCGGGGGTCACGTCGCTCTGGAAGGATGTAGTGGCGGTGCATGCAGGGGTTTGGGGTGGTTGTTTGGTAAAGTTGAACCCCTGGGATCCAGACCGCAATCAGTAAATTCGACTATCAGGGCGGCTTCTAGCCTAGTCGGGGTCTGAGTACCCTGCCTGGTGCTTGGCTCCAATCGGCTCCCCGGTTCGGTACCGGCGGGCCACTGCCCGACTCCGGTCCTACGGTTCCACCGACCGTGCACCAACTCCTGCAGATGGCCACCACCGTCTGCCGACCTTGCTGGAGGTGCCTGGGCTCTGACCCAGATACCTAGACAGTCCATGGCAGGCCTGGTCCCAGGTCTGCCCTTGACTTCTCTCCTTACTCCTCCACTCTCTACTGTCAACTCTTTACTGTTTGTGTTTTTCCCGCCTCCAGGCCTGTGAACTCCTCGGTGGGTGGGGCCAACCGCGTGGCTCCACCCCACCTCGTGTGGACATCAGACCCTGGAGGGTGGCAACAAGGGTTTCTGTTTGACTGTTGTCACCTGTCCGGGTAAGGGGTGTGTGTGATGTTATGTCTGTGACTACCTGGCTAGCCCAGGGCGTCACATTCCCCCTTGGGTTAATGCAGACCGTCCATGGCCTGCCCGTCCATCACCAGTTTTATTTTTCTGAAAAGATAAACACATACACAAGAAAAATTGCTGCAGATTGGAAAAACATACCGCAGGTGAGTTTACAAAGCGCAAATAAGAAGCAAAATGGGCACAAGATTTTTATTAATCCCTTACATTTTGCTTGCACTGTTAAACAATAAAAAAAAGCAACAAAAAGAGGGATAAACATCTCTTCCAAAAATTCAGCAATTACTTACAGCAAATAGAGGGCAGCAATTATAACTTGCTCAAATATCCAAAAAACTGACCCGCACATCCAACAAATGGATGCCGACCCCCTGGACAGGGTCACGATCGTCAGGGGGTCTGCGGGCCGCAACAAGCAGCCTCAGGGGCTGCGTGTTTGAGACGTCTGGCTTTGATATACTAGCAAACTCTATTGTGAAATTATCAATACGGAATAATGCAATTGCTGAGAACCAAAGATACAAACCATTGTGATATCATCATGTTGAAACACTGCTTAGTAAAAAATATGTACTTTATTGCTGCATTATAAAAATGACATTCTGCCTAGGAATCTTCACAACGGGATTATGCCTAGGAATAAATTTACAAATTATTGTGACATTTGTGACAACGTAACAAGGAAATTCTGTCTAGGAATAAACACACAAATTAAATCTTCACAATGTAACTCAGCTTAAGAATAAATGCAAACACTATTATAGCATCATTACAGTCGAATTTTGCTTATGAATAGAGGCATGCACTATTCTGATATCTTTATAATATGGTATCATGGCAAGGAATACACAGATACACTAAAGCTGGCTATTCCCCATAGATGACCGTCAGCTGAATGGTGATTTGGCCGATCACAGGGCCAGCTCCAGGTTTTTGTGGGCCCCGGGCAAAGGAGTCTCAGTGGGTCCTATGCACATGCAGACACCCACATACACAAACATGTAACATTCAGGCATGCATACATATACATATTTGAGGACAAATATACAAAAATACATACAGTATAAACAAAGATAAACATATACACAGTCATATAGACTGACACATATCATACATGCACACACAGAGACACATTAGAGATAATTTTAATATGGGGAAGCCGGCAGGAACCTTGCTCACCTCCCCTGCTTGTCTCCCATCCAGCTCCTCCCGGGCATGTGGCTGTGCAGGCCGCACTGCTTGATAGCTGTCACTTTAACAGATAGCAGTGACGCTGCAGGCACAGTGCACTATCAGATACGGTGGATCAGTGCACACTGAGATTGTTGTATATACAACAAAGGAGGGGCTGGAGGCAAATGCATTACAGTTGAGGCCGGAGGCATAGACATTACTGGAGGCATAGACATGGGGGCTTGCACATCACTGGGGAGACTGGGGGGCATAGACATCACAGGGGGGAAAAGATATCATGGAGGAACAGACATCACTGGGGGGCATAGCCGTCACTGGGGGAGCATAGACATCACTAGGGTACATACATCACTTGGGGGACACAGACATTACTGTGGGGCACAGACAGCAGTTGGGGCATAGACATTACTGGGTGCATAGATGTTATTGGCTGACATAGACATTAATGGGAGGCATACACATTACTGGGGGGTATAAACATTACTGGGGACAGACATGTTACTGGGGGCATACACATTACTGGGGAGCATGCACATTACTCAGGGGCATAAACCTTACTTTAGTCACTGAGGGACATTCATATTAGTAGGACCATTGGGGGGCATACACATTACTGGGTCAGTGAGGGGCATACACATTATTGGGGCCAGTGGGGAGCATACATATTACTGTGGATGCTGGGAGCACATGCAGCACTGGGGGACACTGGGGGCTGGCAGTCAATCTTCTTCATCTGTGAGAGGAGAGCGCATCACACGCTAACTCCGCCTACAGATATTGTACTGCCTCCTGATGTCTTAAGTTAGTTGATTGATTGCTGACGAGTTAAATTAGAGCTGGATATAACCACAAACCTTCCTATATATCTACACAGAGGTAAGGGAAAGGCACTTGTGCAGGGGGACATTTGTGCAGGTTTTGTCGAAGAGTTAGATTTTTATAAGTTCTCGGTAGTTTTTTTTATAAGTGCAGTGAAACATGGCAGTTAGACAGGACAGGAGACAGGTAAGTAATTTAAGACAATCAAACATACTTGTTCTTAGTTCATTTGTGCTGCAAAATGTTTTCACTATATGAATTGTATTTTTTATTCTCTGTCAAACGCTGTCAACCGACTCAGGTTAGCCCCACATACCACACTTCTAGGAATATACAGTATGTGCCATTAATACCCAGAAACGTATGAAGAACTTGCAGGTATCATTGGCCCCAATCTCCTCCCTGACTCTGAGCTGAAACATTATAATGAAACTCTGCAAAATGCCCTGTATGAAGCTGCACCTGCTATACATAGAACAACTCGGCATAGATGTAAGCAACCCTGGGGCACGCTTGTGCAAACACTTTTTTCCCAGCGTGTGGTCCAGGTGCACTGAACATCTGTGGATGGTCCCAACCACCAACCTGAGCGCTGATTATCTGGCCAATTATTTTAAAGAAAAATTGACCATATGCAGCAGGAGAAATTTTCTCTCAGTCTATGATATATCATGCATTTTCTTCCCTTATGCACCTGTTTAGCTCACTTTCTGCCTTCAAACAAAAGAGGAACAGAAGAAGTTACTAGGCTCCTTGCATCTTCTCACCCTACAACCTGCGCCAGTGACCCTATTCTCTCACATCTCTTTCAATTCCTTTCCCCGGCTGTCACCACTCATCTTACGAAAATGTTTAATCTTTTTCTCTCATCTGATATTTTTCCCTGAACCTTCAGACACTCCAGTATACACCTATTACTACAAGAAAACTCTGTGACTAAAGGTCCAGTCACACTAAGCAACTTACCAGCGATCCCAACAACGATAGGGATTGCTGGTAAGTTGCTAGGAGGTTGCTGGTGAGATGTCACACTGCGACGCTCCAGCGATCCCACCAGCAACCTGACCTGGCAGGGATCGCTGGAGCGTCGCTACACGAGTTGCTGGTGAGCTCACCAGCAACCAGTGACCAGCCCCCAGCGCTGCGTGGAAGATGCTGCGCTTGGTAACTAAGGTAAATATCGGGTAACCAACCCGATATTTACCTTGGTTACCACCGCACGGAGCTACACGTGCAGAGACCAGGGAGCAGCGCACACTGAGCACTGGCTCCCTGCTCTCCTAGTTACAGCACACATCGGGTTAATTACCCGATGTGTGCTGCAGCTAAATGTGCACAGAGCAGGGAGCAGCGCACAATGCTTAGCGCTGCACATTTAGTTGTTGCTGTCTCGCTGTCACACACAGCGATCTGTGTTTCACAGCGGGACAGCAACAACTGAAAAATGGCCCAGGACATTCAGCAACAACCAACGACCTCACAGCAGGGGCCAGGTTGTTGCTGGATGTCACACACAGCAACATCGCTAGCAACATCGCTGCTACGTCACAAAAGTTGTTCGTTAGCAGCGATGTTGCTAGCGATGTTGCTTAGTGTGACGGGGCCTTAAAACTAAACTGCTAACTACAGACCTATCTCTAATCTCCCCTTCATCTCTAAACTTCTGGAACATTCAGTCCACTCCCATCTGATCCTATATGTCTCAAATAACTCTCTTCTTGACCCTTTACTATCTGGTTTCCGCTCCTTATACTCTACTGCAGGGGGTGATGACCTTTTCTGCGGCCCTTCGGAAATCTGCTGGCAACAGTTTCTTGCTGACTGCCGGCCCTTTAAATTCCCATTTGTGCTGCGAGGACGCGCATTCAGTGTTCAGTACTGAACACTGGTCAGTGCTTGTGTGCAGACTGCAGAGGACTTAGTTTGTGGGTGGGGTTAGCGCTCTGCGCCCCATCCCACAGAGGAAGACCAGCAGCAGTTTCACGGCTTTCAGCACTGTGTGCCCGCTCCCCTTGTGCTCGCTCCAGTTGTGCTGTGTGCCCGCTTCCCCTGTGCACGCTCCCACTGTGCTGTGTGCCCGCTCCCCCTGTGCCTTCTCCGGCTGTGCTGTGTGCCCACTTCCCTTGTGCGTGTTCCCTCTGTGCTGTGTACCCGCTCCGGCTGTGCTGTGTGCCTGCTTCCCTTGTGCATGCTCCGGCTGTGCTGTGTGCCTGCTCCAGCTGTGCTGTGTGCCCGCTCCAGCTCTGCTGTGTGCCCGTTCCCCCTGTGTGCACTCCCACTGTGTTTCGTGCCTGCTCCCTCTGTGTGCTCCCACTGTGCTGTGTGCCCGCTCCCAATGTATGCGCTCCCACTGTGCTGTGTGCCTGCTTCCCCCACGCGTGCTCACATTGTGCTATGTGCCTGCTTCCCAGGTGCCGTGTGCCCGCTCCCCCTATGCCATGTGCCCACCCCACCAGGGTTGTATGCCCTCCTCCCCCACCAGGGCAATGTGCCTCCCCCTTAGTGCTGTGTACCCCCCTCCCCTAGGGCTGTGTGACTCCCCAAATTGCTGTGCAACACCCCCAGTGTTGTGTACCACCCCCTTAGTGCTGTCCATGCCCCCTAGTGCTGTTCATGCCCACTAGTGCTGTCCGTGCCCCCCTAGTGATGTACGTGCCCCCCTAGTGATGTACGTGCCCCCCTAGTGATGTACATGCTCCCCAATGATGTGCGTGCCCCCCAGTGATGTGCGTGCCCCCCAGTGATGTGCGTGCCCCCCAGTGATGTGCGTGCCCCCCAGTGATGTGCATGCCCCCCAGTGCTGTCTGTGCCTCCCCAGTGCTGACTGTGCGCCCCAGTGCTGTCTGTTACCCCCAGTGCTGTCTGTGCCCTCCAGTGATGTCTGTGCCCCCCAAATGCTGTCTGTGCCCCAAAGCCATATATATGCCTCCCAGTGATGTATATGCCCTTAGCCCCTCCAGTGATGTATATGCCCTCAGCCTCTCTTATGATGTATATGTGTTCAGCCCCTCCTGTGTTGTATATGCCCCAGAAGCTTCTGTGATGTATATGCCCCCAGTGTCACCTGTGATGAATATATCACTGGCGGGGGTGGAGCATATACATCACATGAGGGTCTGGGGCATATACACCACATGAGGGGCTGGGGCATATACATCACATGAGGGTCTGGGATATATAGATCACATGAGGGCCTGGGGCATACACATCACTGGAGGGGCTGGGGCATACACATCACTGGAGGGGCTGTGGCATATACATCATGATGGAGATGCTGGGGCCATATACATCACAGGAGGAGATGTGGCAAATACATCACTTTGGAGATGCTGGGATATACACATCAGAGGAGAGGCTGGGGCATATACATCACAGGAGGGGCTGGGTCATACAAATCAAAGGAGGGGCTGGGGCATCTCCTGTAATGTATATACAGCAGTCCCAGCATCTCCTATCTGATGTATATTCAGCAGTACCAATGTCTCCTATGTGATGTACATGCCCCCAGCCCCTCCTGTGATGTATGTACAGCAATCCCAGTCTATGTGATGTATACGATTTACCAATCTTATTATCACAAAGAGTTGACTGTACTCCAGGCCAAGACAATCCTGGAAAAGCAGTTGTGAGAAGCAACATGATCAATGTCACCGAAAATTAAGGCTACTTTACACACTGCGATTTCGGCCGCGATCTCGTCGTATGTGCGGCACACCCTGTTCGTTTGTGCGATGTTTGTGTTCATCGCTGTGTGTCCATGTTTTAGTCGGGTGCTTACGGTCACATGTCGCAATCTCTTTTATATTCACCTTCAAAGCTATCTCGTTTCACGATGTAATGAGGAACATAATTATCGTTGTTTAGCGGTCTCACCGCATGGATTTTCATTTCTCATGGCGATATGGGCGTTGGTTCCCCACACAAAGTGCATCTTGATGTAGTATCATTGTAAACTCACTACGCCCCTTCTTGACTCGAGTCATTTGTTTAATCAGCGCAATTGATGTTCATTGGATTTTGGTAGTATTAATGTGCGCAGATGCGTGTTCATTCTTCCAGCTATTGTCTACCCATTTGCGTTTGGACTCTCACAAGGGAATTTGTTAAAAAGCTGCCATCAGGACTTGCGAATCTTTGCTGCAAGGTATGTGTTATAGTATTTACTCACTTTGGTAATGGGTTTTTTTTTCGTTTTTTTTATTTGTTAAAATACCTTTTATTGTAATCAGTGTTTGTACTGATTTTTCGCCCATTTAATGTTTTTCAGATGTGTACCAATAAAGAGGATTTCCTACGGGAATTCATAGAGGTGTACCAGACGCAAACACCTTTATGGAAAATTAAAGCCCCCGAGTACAGCAATAGGCAACTTAAAAAGGATGCCTACCTTAAAATGATAGCCATATATGACAAATACCATCCAAATCAAAAAGGTACCAAGGATCTCGTGAAAAGAAAAATACAGGCAATCCGCACAGTTTATAAAAAAGAACTAAATAAAATTGAAGATTCCAAACGTTCTGGTGCTGGCACTGGTGATGTCTACGTGCCTACGCTATGGTATTTTGATTTGTTGAATTTTACAAGGGACTAGGAGCTTCACAGGCCATCCACCAGTAGCCTTAATATTGGTGGTGATATTACCCCAGATGCTAATAATGAAGTGATTATATCAGAGGTATTTTTTATTTTTTTTATTTTTTTTAACAAACAATTTTTTATGGTTTTATTTATAATGAAAAGAAAATTTGTATACTTTTTCATATCTAAAAAAGTTTACAAATGTTTTAAAGAAAAATTAAAGTCAAAATGATAATTAAAAAACATTATGTACTTTTTGTATTGCAGGAGCCAACAACAAGTCAACAATCATCATCTGAACACCTAATGGAAACACCTGGTAGCCAAATAAGTAATGTGGATTTGATTGAGGCTGGCCCATCCAATGTTTTATACCCACAAAGTTGTCTAAGGAAAAAAAAAACAATTCCAGCAAACACTACAACAGCTGTAACCAAACTGATGGGAGTGGCGCAAAACATTCTAGACCAGCACAACCGACCACCCCTTTCTGGTCTTGCTATTTTTGTTGATGATGAACTGCGTGAAATTAGCCCAGAACAGAAATACATTGCCCAATGCCTAATCCAGGATGTATTATGTTTGGCAAGAGCTAAAAAACTAACAGAGTCATCATATGTTGCCATTGGTGAGGTTTGTGACCCTGTTGATGCTGTTGAGGCCCCTGAAAATAGTCAAACTGCAGCAGAGCCATCCATAGTACCACTTCCAAAGGGTGCTGTGCGTGGCCGTAGGTCACGCATAAATTTGCTTACTAAACGTAAAAAGAAGTAGTGTATAGTTTAAAATTTTATGTGTGTATATCCTTTTTTTTTTGTTTGTTTTTTTTAAACCCTTTTGTTGCATGATATTTTTTGTATATTTGTGACAAGAAACAAATTTATGTTAATATTGAAATTTACCTTGTGAATAAACATGGCTTATGAAATATTTGGTGGTTTGAATAATTTACGCAACAATTTAGGTATATTTTATGAAATGTATAAACTTTTATTTTGTTTTTTTTTTGTTTTCGTAAATTGTATGACACTTTTTTTAAATAGCATTTTTGGCTAATGATTAATTTTCAAATATTTCAAAATACAGGTAAAACATCTAAACTTCACAAGAAAACATGATTTATTTTGGACGCTGATTCATATATTGCAGGATTAGGGCATCATGGGCCGCAGAGGCTTCTTTCAGTCTTTTCGCTGACAGAATAATATCATATAGGGTTATGATTTCTGAAAAGAATAAAAAAAAAAATTTATTTTATGTTTTTTTTTTTTTATTTTTTTTTAAATTTTTTAAAAAAAAAAATTGGGCAAATTCACTTTAAGGGATCATTTCATTTTTGAATGGAACATATTGTTTGAAAATCTGTAAACTTACCATTACTGCCAACTTCTTCTTCAACTTCATCTCCGGATGATGCGCTCATGTCCCAACCTGATCCTTTGCCTCCTAATTTTAGCATATGTTTATATTGTTATTGTTTAATACATTTAGAAAATGATTAAAAACTTTACAAAATATCAATAAACACACCATTACCATTGTCCTCCATATTCTCTTCTAAAATTAAATCTGCATCAGCATGTCCTGATGATGGTGAAATAACATCATAATCAAGGCTGTCAGCTTCATCATTTAAAATAGCTTGGCTATTTTCACGGTTGGGATCCATGCTTGGAGACAGCTGCTGGTCAACATTATCTTCATTATTGTTTGAGGCCTGCCTTGACTCATTAGGCAATGAATTAACATCTGTTTTCATAAAAAAATAAAATTAAATATAAAAAAAGAATCATCATATGATGTGATTATGTATTATTAAAAAAACACCAGATCTTTTATTCTTTTAAACACAACACCTCTAATGTTTTGATATTAGAATGTTAAAAAAAATACTTATTTAAGTCCGAAAAAAGATCTTACCAGCTATCACAACCAGGTTACTTCGAATTTCTTCTATTCTCTCCTTATCCCTGTACTTTAAATCAGCCCATTTTTTCAGTACCTGCATTGGTGTGCGGCTGATTGCAAATTTACGGTACAGGCCCCTGCATATTTTTTTAACAACACTTCTTTTATGTCCCATAGGACGTGGATATGTCTTTGCACATATATAGTCCAGTGCATCCATCCTTTTAACCCCTTAACGACCCATGACGTACAAGATACGTCATGGATTGTGTGCCGGTAATCCCGCCCCCTGCCGCCTGCAGGCGGCGGCGAGACGCGCACATATCAGCTGTTATCAACAGCTGATATGTGTGCCTGCTAGCCGCGGGTGGAATCGCTTCCACCCGCGGCCATTAACCCCTTACATTTCGCTGCCAAAGTCTTGGCAGCGATATGTATATGGGCGCCGCCATGACAGTGACTTACCCCGCCCCCACCGGAAGTCACGTGACATGATCACGTGACTTTCGGCGGTTGCCATGGTAGCACAGGGTCATGTGATGACGCCTGTAGCTAACATGAGTCACTTCCTCTCAATGCCGGAATACAGCCGGCATTGAAAGTGAAGCAGCAAATCTGCAGTTCTCAGCTCTGTAGTTGAGATCTGCAGATAGTGCAGAGCGATCGGATTGCTGATCGCTATAGCCCCCTAGGGGGACTAGTAAAATAAAAAAAAAAGTAAAAAAAAAAGTTTTCAAAAATTTAAAAAAAATAAAAAAACCTAAAAGTTCAAATCACCCCCCTTTCACCTCATTAAAAATTAAAGGGTTAAAAAAATAAAAAATACACACATATTTGGTATCGCCACGTTCAGAAATGCCCGATCTATCAAAATATAAAATCAATGAATCTGATCAGTAAACGGCGTAGCGGCAAAAAAATTCCAAACGCCAAAATTACAATTTTTGGTCGCCGCAAATTTTGCGCAAAATGCAATAACAGGCGATCAAAACGTAGCATCTGCGCAAAAATGGTACCGTTAAGAACGTCAGGTCGAGACGCAAAAAATAAGCCATCACTGATCCTCAGATCCTGAAAAATGAGAACGCTACGGGTTTTGGAAAATGGCGCAAAACGTGCGCCACGTTTTTTGGACAAGCTTGTGAATTTTTTTTAACCCCTTAGATACAAGTAAACCTATACATGTTTGGTGTCTACAAACTCGCACCGACCTGAGGCATCATACCCACAGATCAGTTTTACCATATAGTGAACAGGGTGAATAAAATATCCCAAAAACTATTGTACAATCCCACTTTTTTTGCAATTTTTCCGCACTTGGAATTTTTTTGCCGTTTTCCAGTACACTATATGGTAAAACTTATGGTTTCATTTAAAAGTACAACTCGTCCCGCAAAAAACAAGCCCTCATATGGCAAGATTGATGGAAAAATAAAAAAGTTACGCCTCTCGGAAGAAGGGGAGCAAAAAACAAAAACGCAAAAACGGAAAGTGCCCGGGGGCTGAAGGGGTTAACCAAGTATTTCACCTCCCCTTGGCCCCAGACCTTAGCACGTTTGTTTGGTGACATTTTAGCTTTCAGTTTCGCTTTAGATCAGCAGGTATACAGTGTGGCGTGTCACATGGTGCATTAGACGTTTGGACGTCATGACGTTTCTTTAGTTACATTTAAAAGAAATCGCATGTGTATTTCGCCTTTGTGTACAGTTATAATACTTATGTGCGCATTTTTCTATGAGCAAATGCGGGTTTTTTTATAGATTTTTTTACAGAAATGTTGTGTAATATTTTTGTAACAAACATAATGGTTTATGAAATTAATAAAACACATCTTTAAACCTTAAATTTTTAAAAATAGAGAAATGATTGAGAGAATGCTTGTAATGCTTAATTATATTTTGTTTTGTTTATTCTTTTTGTTTTTTTGGGGAATATGTTTATCAGAAGAAAGATTTAGTTTACTATCATACATAAATTTGAAAAGAAAAAGAAAAAAGGAAAAGTCGGACAATAGTCCCAATTTTAGATTATCTTAATACATTTTTTGGTACATTTATACAAAAATAAACATTTATGCTTTCAAAAGCAGGTAATTTCAAAACTTTAGGCAGAATTTAAAAAAAAAAAAAAGAAAAGAAATGTACACAAATTATTTTCACACAAACATGCAATATCATGTTTAATGATAACCCAAACTCAATAATTAATTATAAACATGCTGCCATGACACAGCCCCTGGGCCATTAAAATAATTACAATAATTGGTTCTATTTGCCATTGCATCCGTCATACTACGTGAAAGGGGGGGCTGTGGAAAAAGATCATCCAGTGGGTTAACTTGCTGACGCCATGCCCCAAGCTCAACAACACCATTACTTTGATTTTCAATATCCACAAAGCCAGGAGGAACATATTCAAGGCCATCTCTTTTTCTGAGAAAATTATGTAAATAACAGCATGCAAGCACAACTTTGTCAATGGAATCAATTTTTAAGTTGATTGGCATGGAAAAGATATGAAATCTACTGCTTAAGATGCCAAAAGCATTCTCGACAACTCTTCTTGCTCTACATAGACGGTAATTAAAAATGGTCTTTCTACATTCAAGCCTGTAAGTGGATATGGCCGTAACAAATGACGTTGTAATGGAAAGGCCTCGTCCGCCAAAAAAACAAAATTTAAATTTCCAATGTTATTTTGGTTTGTGGGTAATTGTAGTTGATTTTGTTTGAGGCGTAATGCAAACTCCGTATGTTCAAATACCCCACCATCCGAAACTCGGCCATTCATGCCTATATCAATGTAAAGAAAATCATAAGTGGCGTTGACAACCGCCATAAGGATAATGCTGTGGTAGCCCTTGTAGTTGTAATAATATGAGCCTGAATTATGTGGCTGCATTATCCTTATGTGCTTCCCGTCAATTGCGCCACCACAATTAGGGAATTGCCATAATAGGTTGAATGTATTTGAAATTTTTTCCCAATCACTTGAAGAATTTGGCAAATGCATGTAGTCTTGTAAAGCATGTGCTATTGCCAAACATGTCTCCGGAATTAAGGAGCTAAGTAGAGAGCGTGACACTGCTGATGAATACTGTAGGTCAGTCAAACTGCGTCCTGTAGCCAAGAATCGAAGAGTCACCCCCAAACGCTCATCTACAGGTACTGCCTGACGCATTACTGTATTATTGCGCGTTATATAAGGGCGGACTTTCTCTAAAAGGTAAGAGAATGAGCTTTCAGACATGCGTAAGTAGTTTCTAAAGTCATGTGGGTTATGCTCTTGTAGTTCTCTAACAAGGTGCATGTGTGTATAGCGTTGTCTCTCTAGTAGCCATTTGCGTGCCCAAATTCGTCGTTTTCTTGTTCTGCATCGCATGTTATGATCCTCGGCAAGGGCAAGGGCTCCTCCGGCTACAAGCATGGCAGCTATGACGGCATTTTCATGCTCACTCCGCATATTTAGTCTGTATAACAGAAAATAATATTTTTACTTTTTGTTTTGTTTCTTTGTTGTGATATGTTTTAACATACTATATTTTGGTTTTTAGCAGAAAATAAATATTTTTGTAAAATATGAATCATATTATTATTGTTCACACTAATGTTTGACGACTTTAAACAAACAAATTTGGATGGCTCTAATCTTGATAAAGATACAATAATGGTTATTATTATATATTTAACAGTAATGAAAACAACAAACACGAATAAATTTATAATATAGGCTTTTTTAAAAGAAATAGGAATAAAAAAAAAAAAACTCACATGCGAAGTTTATCTCACGGACAAATGAAGCCAAACAATACGCCGGACACGGAGGCAGCAGGACACGTCCAAAACCTAGGAAATGAACCGACGAAATGGAACAACGCTAAAAGGATGTTTGCGTATTACAAATATTAATGTCCAATCATGGAGCAGATGCGTTAACAAATAGGAAACAAGTAGGCGTATTGTACATTTAAACTACCATACACGCCCGTATCGATGATGACGCAAGAGGCAACAATTTTTAAAGTCGCTTTAGTAGTGTCACACTTAACGAAAAGTATGTTGAAAGGAACGCGCAATGATAGTTCCAAAGAAAAAACAACGATTTTTGAGAATAAGGACCCGTGTCGACGATTAGCGATAAATCACGCTTTTGCGACGATTTCACATCGCTGAACGCTGTTACACAAAGCAATCTCGCTAACGATTACGGAAGTGCGTCACCAAAACTGTGACCCCAACGACAACGCTCGGGCGATATCGCAGCGTGTAAAGCCCGCTTTAATCGCCGCACCAAAGAGAAGCAGCTCTGGCCACCAAAGTAGGGGAGAGTTAATTTATTGTTTTAAACTTGTATAATTTCCTTTAAAGTTCAGAAATATTGTTACTTTGTGTTGGTATATCTTATAAAATCCCAATAAAATACATTTAAGTTTGTGGATATAGCATAAAAATATAAGGAAAAGTTCATGGGTATGAATACTCTTTATAGGCATTCTATATTCTGAAAGGTGAATGGGAATAAGTTAAAAGAACAGCTGTTAGAAGTAATAGCACTGTAATATACAGTAAAGTATAAAACAAATGACAAACAGGTTAAGAGGTTACAAAGGTCAAACTTAGGAGTCCATTTTTGGATGTAAAGCAGCATAAAGATGCAGGTGTTATGTAGAATTAGAGGAGTTGACTCTCAAAATGTCAACGTAAAGTAAATTCTACTTATTTTTATCTAAAACATGTGAAAATTGAAATAGAAATGCCAGTTTCACATATCTGTATTTTACGGTCTGCACTGCTCGCAATGGCCACAAGTTTCCTGGCCTGAACTCAACAGCCTCATTGTTCGTAATATTGATAATTGTCCCAAAGGTGTTTATAGAGTTGGGTGAACAACCATCTGCACTAAGTATGTGCTGCCCGGTATCTATCGTCCTTTCTGCCAAGAGATGGACCAAGCTAGTAGCTTGAAGAGAAGATGGTTTATCTCACTTGTGCATTTTCGCTCATATGGATGCTAAATTGTAAGGATAAAAAATAACTACAAGCAAAAATATTTCATTCAGCTTACTCTGAAGACGAATGACAACTATGAAATGAGTGATCTGTGATATTTAAACCTCAACCTCAAAATATGAAGGAATACATGATTTTCTATTGGTTTGCTTACATATTTCTGTTGACCCTTTTACATTGTCATTCAAAATTAATCATTTTAATCATTTCTTTTTATATCGTAGTATATATGTCTTGGTGGGAGAAAACAAAATTGCCTTCTGCAAGAAGGAAATTGGACTCAAAACTCAATAAATGAAAAGGCGACCCCCTATAAGTGATTTGATTTCCATGTTAGGGGTGACTGGAATGTTTACAGACAGTAATTGCTTTGCCAGCTATCTGAGAAATGCTATGTAGTAGGAATATTACTAAATAAAGCTCTGAGAACTGGGTGAATAATTTATAATTTCTAGATATTGATATGAAGAACCGAAAGGAGCAATGAATTTCCTTAGCTGTCTCCTGTTGACACTGCCTCTTCTGGGACTCCTGAATGTGCTATGTCTGGAATATTCAGCAGTATAAAGACTGTACACATGGCGGCCTGAGAATAATGAGAGCTAATTCTGCATTGAGCGCAGTCAGTAAAGTGAAGCAATTTTAGTAAAAGTAATTGACAATTAGCTGGAAATACAGCACATATTCTGATACAAGTAGGAATACTCAAATTACAAAATCTACAAAAGCTCAAGAAAGCCAGACTTCCAAAATAAACTTAATCCTTAAATGTGAGCAACAGTATATTAACCTGTTAATGACCATGGATGGTTTTTTTCCCATCTCTTTTTAATCACACTGTATCATGCTGTTTTGTTGAGCGTTTGGAGAATTTAACATTTTTTAGTTTTCTCAGTTCGTATAAAGTTTAACGAATCAATCTAAAGGCCGCTTTACACGCTGCGACATCGCTAGCCAATGCTAGCGATGTCGAGCGTGATAGCACCCGCCCCCATCGTACGGCCGATATGTGGTGATCGCTGCCATAGCGAACATTATCACTACGGAAGCATAACACGCACATACCTGCTCTGCAACATCGCTGTGACCGTTGAACCGCCTCCTTTCTAAGGGGGCGGTTAGTTCAGCGTCACAGCGACGTCACTAAGCAGCCACCCAATCAAAGCGGAGTGGACGAGATGAGCGGGACGAACATCCCGCCCACCTCCTTCCCCTTCCTTCCTCATTGCTGGCGGGACGCAGGTAAGGAGAGGTTCCTCGTTCCTGCGGCGTCACACATAGCAATGTGTGCTGCCGCAGGAACGAGGAACAACATCGTTACTGAAGCCACAACGATATTTGGGAAGAGGGGGAAATGTCACCGATTAGCGATTTTGAACGTTTTTGCAACGACAGGTGTCACACGCAACGACATCGCTAAAGCGGCCGGATGTGCGTCACAAATTCCGTGACCCCAACGAGATCGCTTTAGCGATCTCGTAGCGTGTAAAGCCACCTTAAGGCCAATTTGGTTTCACTGGAATCCAATAAATTATTTTATTTGTTTCAGTCAAACTTAGCAAAATGTATTTTGTTGGACTATAGTGAACAAGGAAGGGATTAACAAAATTGACACTAGCCCTACCTGCACCGCTGCCACCAATCTTCCAATCATCTTTTTTTTCTTCTGTATTTTATCTTTTATCTACTCTCTTCTTTTTTACTTTTTGGGGAAGCACATGGCTACTTAAATATTAACACTGCTGTGAATGTTAAGGAGTCGCTCATTACTATTCATGAGCCGCTCATTACTATTCATGAGCGGCTACTTAACATTCACTGCAGTGTTAATATTTAAGTAGCCAGCATTCATTGGTGGTTAGTGGGAGAGCTGTGTCCCGAAGTGCTCATGAGCCAATCATTACTATACATGGCCAGCGGGAAATGAAGCCATACACACCATGACTCCCACACAGCCCAAAACAAACACACAGACTGGCACACACAAACCACCACACACACACACCGCCATGCACACACACACACAACAACCCCGCTCATATCAAACGTGCCCCCCCCCACACACACACACAACCACCCACACACGGGCGCACACACACACAGCCGCACACAAACACCCCCGCACACACACATCGCCCCACAATCACACGCCCCCACTCACACACCGTGGCACACAGACAAATACGCACACAACACCCCCCACAACACACACACATCGCCCCACATACGCACTGCAACACTCACAACACAATACAAAAACACCATGCAACACAATCACCGCCCTACACAGACACCCACATACCAGGATGGGGGCCATGCAAGGATGGAGACTATACCAGGATGGGACACAGACCAGGATGCTGCATACACAAGGATCCTGCCTATACCACGATTGGACCACATACCACGATGGGGCCACATACCAGGATGGGGCCACGTACCAGCATCAACCCACATACCAGGATGGGGGCCATACAAGGATGGAGACTATACCCGGATGGGACACAGACCAGGATGCTGCATACACAAGAATTCTACCTATACCACGATGGGAGCACATACCAGGATGGCGGCAATCACAAGATGGGGCCACATACCAGGATGGGGCCACATCACAGCATCAGCCCACATACCAGGATGGGGGCCATACCAGGATCGAGACTATACCAGGATGGGACACAGACCAGGATGCTGCCTGCCTACACTAGATGGTGCACACAGACCAGGATGGGGGCACATGTCAGGATGGTGGCTACACCACGATGGGGGCACATACCAGCATGGGGCCACATCACAGCATCAGCCCACATACCAGGCCAACCCACACCTCACAACGCCAAAGCCTGCAACTCACTGCCAGCCACAGTGGAAAAGTGGAGCGGACGCCACACAGGAGCAAGCAGCCAGTGGACAGGTACAAAGGACACCTTAGGAAACATTCTGGATGGTGCCTATACCGGGAGGCTGCCTACACCAGATTGCGCACACAGACCAGGATGGGGGCACATGTCAGGATGGTGGCTGAACCACGATGGGGGCACATACCAGCATGGGGCCACATCAAAGCATCAGCCCACATACGAGAATGAGGGCCAAACAAGGATGGAGACTATACCAGGATGGGACACAGACCAGGATGCTGCATACACAAGGATCCTGCCTATACCATGATGGGATCTCATACCAGGATGGTTGCAATCACAGGATGGGGCCACATACTCCGTGACATTGCCCTGACCTGACTACTTTACTTGACTCTACTTGATCATTCGCTACAACTGTCTATGTGGGTATCTTTTACAGATTACGACAAACAACATTTAACCTTCCGGCCTTACAAGGGCTCCTAAAAGAAAAAACGCAACCCAGCAACACAACAAACCAGCAGCAGGAAGAAGTCAACAATAACGTCACAAGAAACACAATGCTACAAAGGAAGACCAGACAACCACATTAGCACGACCATCACACACAACCTCAAGAAGAAGCCACACTACAACACAAGAATGCCTTACTAACCCCGGAAGCAGAATCTCAGACACAACAGCCAGAAGAAGAGAATCTTTCACAAACTAAGCACACATATTTTCAATGATATTGCTAAATCACACAGTATACTGTTAATGCTGTTAGTTCCCAACAATATTTAGTTACATACAGTTACAGCTTCATGTTAAACATTCACAATTTTTAAACAATAAAATTTATCTTTGACAAAAAATATATTGTGTCTTCCTTCCATTATAAAGGCCCTGTCACAAACAGAGATCAATCTGCGGCAGATCTGTGGTTACAGTGAAATTGTGGACAATCAGTGCCAGGTTTGTGGCTGTGTACAAATGGAACAATATGTCCATGATTTCACTGCAACCACAGATCTGCCAAAGATTTATCTCTGTGTGTGACGGGGCCTTTAGTCAAAAATCATACATTAATTACACAATAAATTCTAGAATACCCGATGCGTTAGAATCGGGCCACCATCTAGTAATTTATAAAAACAATGGATGAATTTAAAGTTAGGTTATAAGCTTTTATTTACATAACATGGATATGCGACAGAACTTCTGTCAGGGACTGTATGTCCATGTAAAATGAGAAACTTTCTTGTATTTATTTATTAAAGTATAATCATAGTTTCTGTTTAAACTTTTTTCAGCATATTCCAAACTTTTAGCCATTAATATGCACACAAGTTGTTATGCTTATTTCATACTTTAAGATTTTATATCTATATATGCATTTTCCATCTCTGGAGCAAGAATACCATTAGTAAACAATTTGGGGACTGAACATTGCTGACATCTGCTGGTCAATTTCCAATAGTGCATGCACATTATAAAAAGGTATGATCTAAACTAAAGAAACCCTGGACCAGGGGTGGGCATATTATTGGTACAACCTGTGCAGTCACAAAGGGGCAAAAGAGGTAAGGGGGCCCATTTCTACCTCCAAACCAGGTGGAACTGTGAATTATGATGAGTTACTGAACTAAAAAGGGCTCATATAGTGTGCTTACACTGGGGCCACCTGGACATAGGTTAATGGTATGTTAAAGGGAACCTATCAGGTTCAATATGCACCCAGAACCACGAGCAGTTCTGAGTGAATATTGCTAATCCCTGCCTAATCGTCCCAGCCTATAGTAGCATAGATAAAGAGATCTTTAGAAAAAGTATTTCTAAAGATCTTTTATCATATGCTAATGAGCGAGGGGACTAGTCCCCTGGGCATTGCTTTCCCTGGCTAGTTGGCCCAATTAGCATGTTAGTATGCCGCTGTGGGTGCACTAACATGCTAATGAATGTGCAGCGTCAGAGGATGATCTCACTCAAATCTCCGCCGCCATCGCATCCAACGCTGGATTTCAGCTCAGTGCACATGACCCCGGAGGTTGGGTCATGTGCACTACTTCAGTTTGAAGCCAGGCTGCGTACACCCGGCTTCATAGTGCACATGACTGAAACTCCGGGGTCATGCACTGTGAGCCGAAATCCAATGTTGGATGCGATGGCAGCAGAGTGGTGAGTGAGATTATCCTCTGTTACAAGTGAAAAGGTTTTGGTACCATGTTAGCCAGTTGAAGAATTATTGAATGTTCTCAGTGAGAGGAACAAAATTATAATCTTGTGATACCTTTTAATGGCTAACTAAAATAAAATAAAGTGATGTTACAAAGCAAGCTTTCGAGACATTTGAAGTCCCTTCATCAAGAAACACACATATATGCACAAACAGAGCAGAGGGATGGCATAATAAAAGACATTTAAATAAACAAACACTGAGCTTAGAAAGTGAATCCTTAATTAGCTTTGATTAGTGGTGTGAGAGTTTTATTGTCCCTATATCCATGTAGGATCAGAGGTCTGGTGAGTCTCTGGAATGACTCCTCAGATTTTGTAATGTGCCATAAATCCTCCTGACAGCTTAAGTCCTGTGTCCACAAGTGAGTTAAACATTTTAATGTATTTGTATTCCCAGACCCTGCAATGGCTCTGTGATCTAAAGTTGCCTTTTAATATGACAACTTTCATATGGTTTATGTTTGTCCTGAAGCGCAGAAAGGATTGGCCACAGGTAAATGTATTTTTTTGTCTGTAATTGTGTGGCGGTGAGATCTCATCTTTGCTCTCAGTCTCTGTACTACACCAGACTGGATGATGACCCACCCCCAAAATATATGAGGGAGTTGAAAAAAGTCATTAGATGTCTGGGTTCAGACTTCACAAACCTTCTGGACCTAATACCTGAGAATCCAAGGATGGGAGTTTTCTATATGCTACCCAAGATTCATAAACCAGGTAACCCAGGGAGGTCAATCATCTCAGGGGTGGGAACACTCACTGAAAAACTCTCTGGGTGGGTAGAAAATGTCCTTAAGCCACTGATGAGAAACACAGCCAGCTACATACAGGACACCACTGACCTTTTGAAAAAGCTATCTACAATACTGAAGATCTCTTTATCTATGATACTAGATGCAGGGATGGTTAGACAGGGATTAGCAAAAACATTGCAGAAATTGACCTGCAGTGTGAATTCTCAGTCCACAGCATGTCAGTTTATTCACACTAGATTGTTGAAGATGCAATTGCACTGTTTTATGGCCATATCAATAAATTATTTCCAAAATTAAACATTTTTCAGCTTTTTTGTCAGGTCAGATTTTGTAAATATTTTAACTACATTTACAGTGCCTACAAGTAGTATTCAACCCCCTGCAGATTTAGCAGGTTTACACATTTGCAATTAACTTGGCATTGTGACATTTGGACTGTAGATCAGCCTGGAAGTGTGAAATGCACTGCAGCAAAAAATAATGTTATTTCTTTTTTTTTTTTTTTAAATTGTGAAAAGTTTATTCAGAGGGTCATTTATTATTCAACCCCTCAAACCACAAGAATTCTGTTTGGTTCCCCTAAAGTATTAAGAAGTATTTCAGGCACAAAGAACAATGAGCTTCACATGTTTGGATTAATTATCTCTTTTTCCAGCCCTTTCTGAGTAATTAAGACCCTCCCCAAACTTGTGAACAGCACTCATACTTGTTCAACATGGGAATGACAAAGGAGCATTCCAAGGCCATCAGAGACAAGATCGTGGAGGGTCACAAGGCTGGCAAGGGGTACAAAACTCTTTCCAAGGAGTTGGGCCTACCTGTCTCCACTGTTGGGAGCATCATCCGGAAGTGGAAGGCTTATGGAACTACTGTTAGCCTTCCACGGCCTGGACAGCCTTTGAAAGTTTCCACCCGTGCCGAGGCCAGGCTTGTCCGAAGAGTCAAGGCTAACCCAAGGACAACAAGGAAGGAGCTCCGGGAAGACCTCATGGCAGTGGGGACATTGGTTTCAGTCAATACCATAAGTAACGTACTCCACCGCAATGGTCTCCGTTCCAGACGAGCCCGTAAGGTACCTTTACTTTCAAAGCGTCATGTCAAGGCTCGTCTACAGTTTGCTCATGATCACTTGGAGGACTCTGAGACAGACTGGTTCAAGGTTCTCTGGTCTGATGAGACCAAGATCGAGATCTTTGGTGCCAACCACACATGTGACGTTTGGAGACTGGATGGCACTGCATACGACCCCAAGAATACCATCCCTACAGTCAAGCATGGTGGTGGCAACATCATGCTGTGGGGCTGTTTCTCAGCCAAGGGGCCTGGCCATCTGGTCCGCATCCATGGGAAGATGGATAGCACGGCCTACCTGGAGATTTTGGCCAAGAACCTCCGCTCCTCCATCAAGGATCTTAAGATGGGTCTTCATTTCATCTTCCATCAAGACAATGACCCAAAGCACACAGCCAAGAAAACCAAGGCCTGGTTCAAGAGGGAAAAAATCAAGGTGTTGCAGTGGCCTAGTCAGTCTCCTGACCTTAACCCAATTGAAAACTTGTGGAAGGAGCTCAAGATTAAAGTCCACATGAGACACCCAAAGAACCTAGATAACTTGGAGAAGATCTGCATGGAGGAGTGGGCCAAGATAACTCCAGAGACCTGTGCCGGCCTGATCAGGTCTTATAAAAGACGATTATTAGCTGTAATTGCAAACAAGGGTTATTCCACAAAATATTTAACCTAAGGGTTGAATAATAATTGACCCACACTTTTATGTTGAAAATTTATTAAAATTTAACTGAGCAACATGACTTGTTGGTTTGTAAGATTTATGCATCTGTTAATAAATCCTGCTCTTGTTTGAAGTTTGCAGGCTCTAACTTATTTGCATCTTATCAAACCTGCTAAATCTGCAGGGGGTTGAATACTACTTGTAGGCACTGTAAATACAGAATATAAATAAATTGACAACCATGTGAAAGCCAAGTTTTACGCACATTTTTTTTGCCACGTGGCTATGTGATATTTTTGTGGATATATTATCGACCTATTATTATGAATGTGCTGTATTATATTTCCTTTTTTTCTCTGATCATTTGCGACTAAAAAAAAAGTAAAATAAAATAAAAAACAAATATTATCTTTTTTGGTTTGTATTATGGATCAAATTCATAATGTATTTCAATAGCCCCATGGAAAAATTGGACAGCAAGTGGATGTGATCTGTGATCTGTGTTAGGTCTGTATTTTACTGTTTGAGAAGTAGGAAAAGCTAAGGATGTGTAAAATCGGCTTTTCCATTCTCTTCTGCACAGTTTGTAATTTTAGCATTTTGGATTTTTATACAAGTAATTGTATAAGATAGCATGTTTACTAAAATATGACCAGTAACAAGATGACTACAAGGACAGAAATAGTTAAGTGTGGGACAAGTCCACAAGGGGTTGGGTTAGTTCATAGGGTAAGAGACTGGTTTCACCTTCATAGTGAGATAGGGAACAGTTTGTGACGAATAAGAACATGCAAGTCAATTAGGCGGCAACTAGACGGTGACTTGTGTCGACTATAACAGCTAAGATAGGAGTGAGACAGTGAGATCTGAGGAAACAGCCAAACACACAGAAATATTACTTTGCCGTTCAGGAGATTCAAATTTTTCGGGTGTCTATAATCATCCACTGGTTTTGATATGGATCCATGAAAAGGTGTCAGTTCTGGACTGGGATTTTCCTGAAAATCTGAAGGCTTTACAACAGTTTCTTTGTTTTGACAACTATTACCGTAGGTTCGTACAAAACTTTTCTACACAATTAACAAATATGATAAAGAAAAAGATAGATTTTTCAAGATATTCTAATTGGGCCTGCCCAGTCCTGAACCAGCTTGACATCACCCGACAGTTTATTGTGGAGGTGGATGCCCCTGAGGTGGGGGTAGAGGCTGTATTATCAAAGGGATTGTCTCCAAGTGAATGGTGTCCGTGAGTGTTTTTATCTAAAACATTGTCACCTGCCAAAAGGAACTATGATATCGGCAATAGGGAGCTTTTGGCCATAAAATCGACCTTTGAGAAAAATGACATCATTTTTTGGAGCGGGCATTATATCTGCTCATATTCCTCATGGATCATAAAAATCTGCATTTGAAATCTGCTAAGGAACTTACTCCTAGACAAGGTGTTTTTTCACCAGATTCAAGTTTCTTGCGACGTATTGTCGGGGGCTAAAAAATTAAAGCCGATGCATTGTCCCATTGTTTCCTGGGGGAGGTAATGGTGATGAGCCTGTCACCATTTTGCATAAAGGATTAGTTATTTCTGTAATATGTTCACATTTAAAGAAGGAGGTCGTGAAGGCCCAAGGGGGAACCCCTGCTCCTTGTCCTCAAAATAAGCTGTTTTTTCTGTTCACAACTACACTGCAATAGTGACCTAACTGGTCTATGCTACTCTGGCTGCACGCCTACTGCCCTCAAGCTATGAAGGCCTACATAGCACCCTACCAAGTACGCACAACAGTACAGACTCATGGCTCAGTCGAGATGACACGGACTCACTCCCAGAAATTTGATGCTATGGTCCTCATCTGTGCGCATTTTTCTTTGCAGAGCAGGCGGGAACTCTTCCTCTTTGGAATTGCTATTTTCAGGAACGTCCTGGTCCGGTACTCGCTCTCACAGTCTAGCTTGCAGTATCTCTTGCAGTCGGCACCACACCTGGTATGAAACCACCTCTCTAGAATAAAGGGCAGGAAACGTTTCTTTTCTCCTTCCCTCAGGCAACACAACAGCCTCAGTTCCAACCTAGAACCAATCTCTCACTCTTTGACTTTTTCCCTCACTTTTTGGGCAGGTTAGTCCAAGTTCATAGTCCAGATGGGGAGCACCTGCTGATCAGGCTAGTCTAAAACATGTAGAACAACAGGGGGGCACAGTCTCATAAAGTTACAGTACCATTCAACCATCTCATAGAGTTGATACCCCCTACATGCCTCCCCACCTAAGAATGGTCATCCTCGACCATGAGAATATCAGGACTACCAATCAGCAACAACAGTCTATCCTTCAAGCTTGAATGCCTCCAGTGATTGCTGTTCTGCACCTGTTGCTTTCTTCCCCTCTGGCTGGCTTCCAGTGTGGCAGTAGCTGGGGATCATGGCACAGAGGAATCCACTCCCCTGCTGCTGATTAACATTCAGGGTAATGTGGAGGAACAAGTTCACATGAAAACACTACCAAATGCTTTAAGTGTGGGAATCAATTCTAAAAATCCTCTCGTTTTCAGCTATGTCAGAGTATAACACAAAGGTAGCTACTAATTTAGTTGGATTCAGGCTTCTTTCATACGTCTGTGTTTAAACACGTATAAGCCACACGCACCGGTATGGTCATATGTGTGACATCCCTGTGACTGGTAACGGTAAAAAAATGAATGAAAATGAAGTGAATGGTTTTTTAATATGTAAAAGATGTGCAAAACCAGAAAAATTATAGCTAGATGTAGAAAGATAGCTAGCTAGATAGAACAAAGAGAATAGAGAGATATAAAGAAAGAAAATAATAAAGAAGATAAAATAGATAGAAATAACAGATAGAGAGATAGTTAGCTTGGCCAGCTGTTTTGCAGCATTTTTATTTTTTAATTTAAAAAAAATGTGTGGTCCCACACAATTTTGATATCCAGCACAGAAACAGCAGCAGCTTGCACGCTGCAATCCTCAGGTCTCTGCTGTACCTTGACTGGTTATTAAAACAGATTGGATCCTATGTTTAATTTTTAAATTATTTGATTTAACAAAAAAAAAAATGATGTGAGGTCCCCTCCATTTTCCTAAAACCAGCCAAGGTACAGCAGATAACTGGGGGCTGATATTATTAGGGTGGGAAGGGTCATGGTTATTTAGCCCTTTCCAGCCTAACAATAGCAGCCCGCAGCCACCCCAGAAGTGGCACATCCATTAGATGTGCCAATTCTGGTTTTTATACCCAGGTCTTACCATTGCCCTGCTGCAGTGGCAAATTGGGTAATTGTAGGGTTAATGCCAGCCCCAGCTGGCATCAAGGCCTGGCATTAGAAACGGGAGGCGTTTAGCAGGAATGCCCATTGCTAATCCAATAGTTGAAAGAAGAATAAAAAATTTTATTTGAACAAAAAATTCCCGACTCCAGCCCTCATTCATCAATTTCATTGTTTGCTTAGGGGCTGTAAAAAAAACCCACATTATTAAAAAACATTATGATCATACTTACAGATCCTTCAGCACTGACTTACAGGACCTACCGCCACTGATTTACAAGACCTTCAATGATGTCATAGCCATGTGACCAGTCTGGTGTGAATGTTGTACAGAAATTGGCTCACAGACTGGTCACATGACTATGACGTCATCGAAGGTCCTGTTAACTGAACTTTGATTGTCACTGTGCAAGTGTCGTATTGCATCACAGTGCACAATCTCCCAACAGGAACAGGTCAGCTGCATGTATTTCCATGCAGCTGAGACGCTCCTGTCCGGAGAGTGTCAGGCCGTGCGGGGTGATGCAATGCGAGACGCAAGTGGATTCATCCTCTCACTGTCAACCTGCTTCTCGCTCTGTACAGAGTGATGTAGCAGAGCTGACAATGCTCTCTCTGCTTCTCTCTCTGTAGAGCTGCTTGTCTTCACAGAGTGATGAAGCAGAGTTGACATGGCTCTCCCTGTGGACTAAGTCGGACTAAGAAGTTTTTTTATAATAAAGATGGAGTCTCTAAATGTTTTTTTTGTTTTAATTCTAATTAAAAAAAAATTCTCTGTGTTGGTTGTTTTTTTTACTGTTTACTAGAAATTCATGGTGGCCATGTCTAATCTGGCATGACATCATGCATTTTGGGCTTAGTACCATCTGGGAATACAAAGCTGGTATGAACCCCTTTATTACCCAGCGTGACACCTCCACCAGGCCACTGATTGAGCCAGGTAAAGCCCCTGGAAATGGCACTAAAAAACAATGTGCCATTTCCAGGGGCGGCTGCTGGTTGCGGAGAATTCCAGCTGCCTTGTTTTACCTGGCGATCAAAATATGACAGGAGCCCACGCATTTTTTTAAATTATTTTTTAAATAATTTAAAAAAAAAATAATGGGCTTCCCTGTATTTTGATTGCCAGCCAAGTTAAAGCCAGGCAGATGGGGTTGGCAACCCATAGCCATCCACTTTATCTGCAGTGAGAATCAAAAATACCTACGTAATTTTTGTAATTATTTATTTTTTAATGATTTCTTTTTAATGATTTCTTTTTACACAACTATATATTGTATATATATATATATATATATATATATATATATATATATATATATATACAGCACAGACCAAAAGTTTGGACACACCTCATTGAAAGAATTTTCTTTATTTTCATGACTCTGAACATTGTACATTCACATTCAAGGTATCAAAACCATGAATTAACTTAACATGTGGCATGAAATACTTAACAAAACAGTGTGAAACAACTGAAAATGTGTCTTATTTTCTAGGTTCTTCAAAGTAGCCACCTTTTGCTTTGATTACTGCTTTGTACACTCTTGGCATTCTCTTGATGAGCTTCAAGAGGTAGTCACCGGAAATGGTTTTCACTTCACAGGTGTGCCCTGTTAGGTTTAATAAGTGGGATTTCTTGCCTTATAGGATTGAGACCATCAGTTGTGTTGTGCAGAAGTCTGGTGGATACACAGCTGATAGTCCTACTGAATAGACTGTCAGCTGCTTTTTTCTTGCCATAATACAAATTCTATGTAAAGAAACATGAGTGGCCATGATTACTTTAGGAAATGAAGGTCAGTCAGTCCAAAAATTTTGGAAAACTTTGAAAGTGTTCCCAAGTGCAGTGGCAAAAGCCATCAAACGCTACAAAGAAACTTGCTCATATGACGATCGCCCCAGGAAAGGAAGACCAAGAGTCACGTCTGCTGTGGAGGATAAGTTTATCCGAGTCACCAGCCTCAGAAATTGCAGGTTAACAGAAGCTCAGATTAGAGACCAGGTCAATGCCACACAGAGTTCTAGCAGCAGACATATATCTCTAGAACAACTGTTATGAGGAGACTTTGTACAGCAGGCCTTCATGGTAAAATAGCTGCTAGGAAACCACTGCTAAGGACAGGTAACAAGCAGAAGAGACTTGTTTGGGCTAAAGAACACAAGGAATGGACATTAGACCAGTGGAAATCTGTGCTATAGTGTGATGAGTCCAAATTTGAGATGCGTGGATCCAACCACCGTGTCTTTGTGCGATGCAGAAAAGGTGTACAGATGAACTCTACATGCCTGGTTCCTACCGTAAAGCATGGAGGAAGAGGTATAATGGTATGGCGTTGCTTTGCTGGTGACACTGTTTGGGATTTATTCAAAATTGAAGGCATAATGAACCAGCATGGCTACTACAGCATTTTGCAGCGGCATGCTATTCCATCAGGTTTGCGTTTAGTTGGACCATCATTTATTTTTCAGCAGCACAATGACCCCAAACACACCTCCAGGCTGTGTAAGGGCTATTTGACTAAGAGGGAGAGTGATGGAATGCTATGCCAGATGACCTGGCCTCCACAGTCACCAGACCTGAACCCAATCAAGATGGTTTGGGGTGAGCTGGACCGCAGAGTGAAGGCAAAAGGGCCAAGTGCTAAGTATCTCTGGGAACTCCTTCAAGACTGTTGGAAGACCATTTCCGGTGACTACCTCTTGAAGCTCATCAAGAGAATGCCAAGAGTGTGTAAAGCAGTAATCAAAGGAAAATGTGACTACTTTGAAGAACCTAGAATATAAGACATATTTTCAGCTGTTTCACACTTTATTAAGTATTTCATTCCACATGTGTTAATTCATAGTTTTGATGCCTTGAATGTGAATCTACATATATACCGAGGTAAGAAAACACCGGGCACTGCAATTCCAACAGAATGCTATTTGTTCGTTCCTGATGAGCACAGGGTCTGGTGCACATTCCAGGGCATAGACCATATGTATATCCAAACAAAGAGTAGGCAGCACTCAGCGTAATCCAAATGCAGAATTTTTATTCCAAATTCATACCAGAGGGTACAAGTGGTGGGGAAGGGTGAGGATTAGGCACACAACGCCGGATGACGGCGAGCCGTTTCGTACCTTTGTGCTTCTACGGGTCCAGTGAATTGAGACTCAAGATTCCTCTCTTTTACAGAGTAGAGCGGATCTTGCGTCATTAAGTGATTAAAATATATTTAAATAAACAACACCAGTTGCAAATTACAAAGATGGATATACATTTTTTTAGAAAAGGCAGTAATATTCTTAAAGAAAGATATATACAGAATTGTCAGGAAAATAACAATCTAGTTTTTTTAAATCTGTTTTTTTATAAGAAGACGGATAGTTCGTTCTTATCATTCATACCTAGGGGACCAAGAGCTTTTAAATCCATTATAAAAGTCTGGACTCTTTCTGAAGTTGGAAACAATGGGTGTCACCTCCAGTAGCACGAAGATTAACCTTTCTTATTCCGGCAAACTTTAAAAGCCAAGGATTACCTTCATGATAATCCTTCATATGCTTTATTAAACGAGGTGAGCCCATCCCAGACGTAATGGATTTGAAGTGCTCCCTGAACCTGACATAAAGTGGCCGAATTGTCTTCCCTATGTAAAAATACTGACACGGGCAGAAAATGACATAAACTAAAAAGTTAGATTTACATGTAATGAGATCATTTACTTTGATAAATTCATTACCAATTTTTAAAATATCTCCTGTGCAGCGATATTCACAAAAGGGGCAGTTGCCACATTTAAAATTTCCTATGTTTTTTTTATGATCTAACCAGGTTTTTTCTTTTTTAGCAACATAACGGTTTTTTACTAGTAAATCACTTAAGTTTTTACTCCTTCTATAGGAAATTAGAGAACATTTCCTGTGAGCTCCATGCAACAACTGAAGTGAGTCGCGTGATCAGCTGTGCTGTCACTGAGGTTAGTCGCAGCCACCGTTCTCAGGTGAAGGACTGCAGCTGTGGCCGCGAGTAACCTGAGTGAAAGCACAGCTGATCGCACGGCTCACTGCAGTCACTCAGGGGAGTCCTTCACGTATGACCGCAAATCAAGCCGAGGCACACGCACAGAGCCGCGTGATCACAAAGAAGTCGGGTGAAGTTCATCTGAGTTCATTCTGATCGCGAGGCTCTGTCTCTCAGCCAGCCATGCTCTTTTTGACAGAGTGATCCCACTCGGCTCTGCTGCAGGTCTATGGGGATGCTGCAGGCCCGAGTGGGACCGCACTGTCAAAAATGTGCATCCTGGAAGCATCCAGAAAGCATGAATTCAGCAGGAATTCTGCTGTAACAATGCATCTCAAAACGCAGCTTTTCGGCTGCGTTCTGAGACGCTCACGCAGTGACTAATAGCATGCAACATGTGCACATAGCCTAAAGCCCGAGTTCGGTGATCGGACGCAAGTTTGCATTATCTCGATCCTGATTTTGATCTTTACAAAATGATCAGGCAAGGCTCCTGATCCCGAACATCTGGGGGATTGCCAATCACTTGTCCCACGACATTCCCCAAAAGCGAACCTGAAAACCCTTTCAAAGCCCTTATCCTAGTCCTCCATAATCTAATTAGGGGGGCCCACGTCAATCTATTTTTGATAACCAGCCAAGATAAAACAGACAACTTGGTGCTGGTATTATCAGGCTGGGAAGGCCCATGGTAATTTGCCCCTTCCCAGCCCAAAAATAGCATCCTGCAGCCACCCCTCAAATGACGCATCCATTAGAGCATGATAGATTCCGGGTCGGCCACTGACAGTGAGTGACCTTTGGAGCCTTGTTCTCAGAACTGTGCTGTGAGCACAGGTCTTTCTACAATGTAAGACATTAAGCCCCTTTACCAACTTGGGCTGCCAATTGTACAGAAATTCCAATGCAAAAAGGTGCAATATGCCCAGGGCGGTAGCTATGAGTGAGGGATCCAGTTTCTTAACTCCAGCATGCTACAGATAACAGTGGTGTATGTGTGTGTGAAAGTGTTCTCCTTTCTTATTGGTACCTTTAGGCTGGGTGCCTCCAGCCTCTATCCTCATACACATAGTGCAGTACCACTGTGGATCGGGTCATTCAGAGAGAGTCCACAAAAAAAGATTACAAACTTCTTTCACTTTAGTTGCACATAACTTCAAAAACAGTTTTTGACACAGCATTATGCTTTTGTTTTCAACTCTTAAGGGTGCTTTACACTAGACGATCTATCGTGCGATAGATCGTCGGGGTCACGGTTTTTGTGACGCACATCCAGCATCGCTTGCAACGTCGGGCTGTGTGACACCTCCGAGCGACGCAGTATTGCTCACAAATCATGAGTCGTGTACTCGTCGCTTGGTTTTAAATCTCTTTTAATTAAAATGGCGCCGGTTGCTCATCGTTCCCGGGGTAGCACACACTGCTCCGTGTGACACCTCGGGAATGATGAATAGCAGCTTACGTCCGTCCCACGGCACCCGCCGGCTATGCGGAAGGAATTAGGTGGGCGGGATGTTTACGTTCCGCTCATCTCCACCCCTCTGCTACTATTGGCCGGCGGCTGTGTGACGTCGCTGTGACGCCGAACGTCCCTCTCCCTTCAGGAAGAGGATGTTTGCCGCCCACAGCAACGTCACACAGCAGGCAAGTGCGTGTGACGGGGGTTAACGACATTGTGCGCTAAGGGCAACTAATTGCCCGTGATGCACAAACGATGGGGACGGGTGAATCCCCATTTTGGTGCGTTTTTTTTGCTGCGTTTTGCTGCGTTTTTGCTCACTGCGGTTTTATGTGTTTTTTTTATCAGTGAACAATGTCATTAAAGATTGTTGAGAAAAAAAAAAAAGGTCTGATGTCATTTCCTTCTTCAATATGTTCTTCATTCTCCACTAGTGTATGCAGAAGAGCAGACAGCTGCAGAACTACAAGGCTCCATCCAGGACTGTATGTTGGAGGGAGAGGCTGGGGGAGCAGAACCACAAGGCTCAGCATACTCCATCCAATAGTGTATGCAGGAGAGCAGACAGCAGCTGCAGAACTGCAAGGCTCAGCATCCTCCATCCAGGACTGTATGCAGGAGTCTTTTGCCCCCCAAAAAAATGATGTGGGCTTTGCCATATTTTTGTATGCTAGCCAGGTACAGCAGGCAGGCACAGGCTGCCCCTAACCCCCAGCTGCCCATTTGTACCCGACTGGGAACCAAAAATATAGGGAAGTCCTTTTTTTTAATTATTTAACGAATTTAATGAAATAATTTTAAAAAAAAAATGACATGGGCTTCGCCCAATTTTTGAGTCCAGCCAGGTACAACTAGGCAGCTGGGAATTGGAATCTACAGTGCAGGGTGCCAAAGCTTTCTGGGCACCCCCGCTGCAAATTGCAGTCCGCAGCCACCCCAGAAAATGGCGCTTTCATAGAAGCGCCATCTTCTGGCGCTGTATCCAACTCTTCCAGCTGCCCTGATGCCGAGTGGCTCGCTGGGTAATAATGGGGTTAGGGCTAGCTGTATATTATCAGCTGGCCCTAAGCCCGAAATTCATGGTGTCATGCCAATATTAGACATGGCCAACATGAATTTCTAGTAAAGATAAAAAAAACCACAACACACAAATATATTTTTATTAGAAATAAAACACAACACAATTAGTGACTCCATCTTTATTGAAATAAAGAATCCCTCTCCACAGTAATCCTGGGTCAAGCGTCCCGCGCCGTCCAATCCGGATCCAATATCATCTGATCAGTTTGCTGGAAGGCGAAACGATAAGATAATGTGTGAGGTTCAAGGGTGTGAATCACATGACACATCAGCTGATTGTATAAACGGCTTTTATACAATCAGCTGATGCATCGGTGACAAAAAAAATAAATAGAAGCGCCATCTTCTGGCGCTGTATCCAACTCTTCCAGCTGTCCTGGTTATGAGTGGCTTGCTGGATAATAATGGGGTTAGGACTAGCTGTATATTATCAACTGGCCCTAAGCCCGAAATTCATGGTGTCACGCTAATATTAAACATTGCCACCATGCATTTCTAGTTAAGACATAAAAACACAACACACAGAAAAATATTTTCATTAGAAATAAAACACAATACAATTAGTGACTCCATCTTTATTGAAATAAATAACCCCCCTTCGCAGTAATCCTGGGTCAAGGGTCCCACGCCGTCCAATCCAGAGCCAATATCATCTGATCGGTTTGCTGGAAGGCGAACTGATCAGATGATGTGTTCAAGGGTGTGAATCACATGACACATCAGCTGATTGTATAAAAGCTGTTTATACAATCAGCTGATGGATCAGTGCAAAAAAAAAAAAATACACACGTCTGTGCTGACTCTGGTCCGATCGCTCCAGGAGCTGCCGGTAATCAGTGAAGCGGTCTCCTGACTGCATCAGCTGATAGTTTAAGCCGGGCGTTAAAAAGCCGGCGTCACCGCGAGACTTACGATCAGCTGATGCGTCAGGTGCCATATCAGGTGATCAGCGTCAGGTCCTGCATCCATCGGACATGCCTGGGATTCGGCACTCAGCCAGAGCGGGGGTGGCGATACCGGGAGGGGAGCTGGGAGCGCACATGGCACCGGGAGACTGCTGACAGGTGAGTATGACTTTTTTTTTCTACTGTTCACTTTTGATTTTGCAGCGCTTCCACCTCCCACCCGGAAATGGCGCCGCACGGATGGGAGATTGAAGCAGCGGTGGCGGTATCGGGAGGATTCACGCCTCTGTGTTTACTGGCAGAAGGAATCCTCTTCCTGTACATGTCACTTTACTACCCACCCCTTGTGTTTATAGTTGCGTTTTTAGTCATAGAAATGCACTAAAACGCAGCTATATTTGCAATTTGCGTATTTCATTGCATTTTTGAACATCTCATTGAACTCAATGGGTGGAATACGAAGTGAAAAGCGCAAAAATAATTGACATGCTGCGTTTTTGTGGGCACCACAAAAACACAGCTAAAAAAAATGATGTGTGCAGACAGCAAAAATGAAAACTCATAGACTTTGCTGGGGATGCAAAGTCATGCAGTTTTCTGAGCAAAAACGCACCCGAAAAAACGTGCAAAAATGCTTTGAAAAACTCACTGTGTGAACTTACCCTAAATCTAACCATCTCCAGAGGGAAAAGAGGGACATATTGTGATCGTTTTTGGTAAAGCAGCTTACACTCACTCGACCCTCTGATATACTATAACTCACAATAACCTTCCTGACACTAACAACACTGCTGTGTCTCATACATTACAATACCTTACCAACATTAATATTCATTACATAATACGTCATGTTTTCTAATATAAAAATTTATACCAGACATTTGACATCTCACATTATGCACTAAAATCTATGATGTCTTTGAGGGTACACAACCCTCTTACATAGCTCCCCACTTTAAACATGGTCGTCCTCGACCATGCAGTAGCCTCGCAGACATCAACAAATAAAAGGTTACATAAAGCCACATGACTTCTTTCCTTCTGCACAAGAAAATTGTTTTATTTCTTCTTTCTTCGGGCCCTCTCAACACTGGTCCCACTAGTTGGGACCCCAGAACAAAGTGTCCATGTCCAAATTTAATAAAGCATAATACATCTAACACTTCAACACAGCCCCACAATCCTAGAGGGATCGCACAGGGCTAACCTTCCCCATAACTAGGGCAAAATTCAAAATTCCTGACCCAGCCAGAACATAAAGTCGTCCATCTCCTCTACCCCACAACAATCTTTAGAACTGGTACACAGTCTCTTCGGGACAAAGTTAATAAAAGATTTTTGGCAAAGTCCATGGGTGTTTTGTGCTAAGTCCATGGGAGTTTGTTTGGTAAAGTCCATGGGGGTTTGTGTGGCAAAGTCCATAAGAGATGTTGGCTTGACTGAGGGGGTATGCTCCTCTGATCATGTCTATGTTTTGGGATTCAGCCCAAACACACAAAAAAATCAACTAATAAGGCTCAAAGTCCTTCTAATCCAGCAGGGAGATGCGCCACAAGCAAAAAAAACTTGGGGGTAATGAAAAATATAGCTCAGGCTTTCTCGGCTACAAAGGCAACAACCACAGCTCTTCTAAAAACTCAATCAGGCCTTTTCCATCCAACAGGGTTTTTCCCCCAAAGGCAGGCTTTCTGCCTACAACTTTAATCCCTTTGGGAACTTCAAAAAACATTCAACATAAGGAGCACTCACTAAACCGTCCCCTTTCATGGCCCATGGCCAACCAGGTTATGGAAACAGGCATCCTTCTGTCTCCAGGGGTCCTTCTTAATTTCCTCCAATCACCTTCTCCATGCCTGACAAAAATGGAGAGACAGTGGCTGCTGCCACATCCAGGGGGTGCCCAGAATTTGTAGGCGGTCTACTTCCTCCTCAGGGTCCAGAAGGGGTTCCTCCACAAAGGGTCTTCCCAGGTAGATTTGTGCTGCATGACTGCCTGAGATGATCATGGCAGTGCTGGGTGACTAAACTGGTGGACGTGGTGACCTGGATGTTTGGCTCTCTCTCGCAATTGTCAGGCCAGTCTTGACCTCTCTGGGCTCCCCTCCTCTTGTACGAGTAGCCTCTCTAGCTCGGAGTCACCAGGCCTGCAGCTCCCCATCTATTCCATGCTCCCAGTCACTTACTTCTTCAGGGGTAGCGGGGGGGGGGGGACACACCCACCGCATATCAACCCTTGCGGCACTTCAGTTTCATGAAGGAAACCATCTGTTTTATATAAATGTTCTGGAGGCAATATGGGAGGGTGGCCTTTTCACCACCAACTGGTTTAGATACACTTGGTGTCCGGTTTGGTCGTCGACAATGAAGCTGTACGCTTTTATTTGATTAAATGCCACAACCCAGTCAGTGGTACACTGGTCAAAGAACTGTATTTCCTTGTGGCCGGCCATTTACTCATGGGCGAGGGCATCTGCCCGAATCATCTCCTCCACTAAATCATCTCCTCCACTACATCCATTTCTTCCTTCCAAAAACTCCTCAGGCTATCCTTGCTACCAGGGAGGAAGGGGGGGGGGGGAAAGGTTTCCACATAGCCTGGTCCCACCTGAAATTAGTGGGGCTTGACCTACTCGGGCTGGGGCTCTAGACCAAGTATAGGCACTGACTAGTCTACCTAGTTGGTCTTGGGGTTATCCTCCTCTTCCTCAGCCTCTATCTCAAACTCCGGGGCAGGCAATTCCATGTGGCTTTGGGTGTAGTAGCTGCCCCTCCTGCGGCTCCCGTTGGTACCTGGAATGCCTCCTTTTCACAGCCTTCTGCTAGGCTCACACCCTTTTTGGGACCTACCAACAGGCTTGCCTACACTGGCTTCTGGGGTCAGCACTGGACCCTGATTTTGTTACAAATGAGGCCCAGTGCTGGGTTCGGGACCAAGCTCTAGTTGATATTAACTAGAGCCAGCTGCTCGGAACTTAACAGTCTCTGTTGCTGATGTGGGCCTGCAGTTCCCGGGTCGACAAGTGAAGAAAGTCAATAATGTTCAGACACCACTGCTCAATGAATGTACGGGGCTCCAATTTATAATAATTCATACACTGCATGTCATAAAAAATAAAGCCCTTGGCTTTCTTACAAACAAAATTATTTATAGCCTCTGGTCCAGGTGCTTAATGTCTGATTTAAACTTCACAATCCTTGAAAATGGAGACTTGTATGCCTGGAATTTTACTTTTTTATATTCAGCATTTTATCTTCTTTATGTATACAAACTTGAATTATTATAAAAGTTCTTTGTTGTTTCTTACCCTTTCCCACTCCCTTCCCTCTTTTCCTCTCTAAAGTGTTCTTCCCTTCATCCCATCCCTTCCTTCCTACCCACCTTTTACCTTAGTTAAGATGGTTTGCTCACTTGATACGTTAGTGTCTACATATATTGCTATGTATTGAGCATCCTGTATAATGTTACTGTTTTGTTTTGCTTTGCTTTGATTGTTTGTATGAAAATTCTTTAATAAAAATTATTTCATTCACACAATAAGGGGATATTGGGAGGTACTACATCCTATTGGTAATTAGTCAGATGGGTACGGGTGTAACACTATGACTGCTCATCTCTAGCACTGTGTGGCCATTTTTCAGGGCTGCTCAGAGCCGTTGCCTTCATTCCAGTGTCTATCAATTGCGTCCACTTTGCTTGTACTGTGCTACTCAGCATTTTGGAAGCAGCGTGTTTTCCTGCTAATCTTGATTGTGGGAACGTACCCTTAGTAATTAACCCCTTAGCAACCCATGACATACTGGGTATGTCATGGATCGTGTGAGGTTAATCCCCCATGGCTGGCCGCGGCAAAATCTGACAGCAAGATATATACGAGCGCAGCCATTTTTATGACTTACCCCACCCCCATCGGAAGTCCCGTGACGTGATCACGTGACTTCCGGTGGTTGCCATGGTAGCAAGGGGTCATGTGATGACATGAGTCACTTGATCCCAATGCCGGAATAGTGTCGGCATTGAAAGTAAGCAACATATCTGCAGATCTCAGCTCTGTAGCTGTGATCTGGAAATATGGAAGAGCGATCAGATTGCTGATCCATATAGTCCCCTAAGGGACCTAGTAAAATAAAAAGTTAAAAAAGTTTAAAAAAAAATTTAAAAAAATAAAAAAACCTAAAAGTTCAAATTCCCCCCCTTTCGCCTCATTGAAAATTAAAGAGTTAAAAAAATTAAAAATATACACATATTGGATATCGCCGCATTCAGAAATGTCTGATCTATAAAAAAATATAATCAATTAACGTGATTGGTACATGGCGGAGCGGCAAAAAAATTCCAAACTCCAAAATTAAGTTTTTTGGTCGCTGCAAATTTTGCGCAAAATGCAATAACAGGCAATCAAAACATAGCATTTGAGCAAAACTGTTACAGTTAAAAAGGTTAGACGCAAAAAATAAGACTCAAAAAATAAGACGCAAAAAATAAGCCGTCACTGAGCTTTAGATACAGAAAAATGAAAATGCTACGGGTTTCGGAAAATGGCGCAAAACGTGCGCCACTTTTTTTGGACAAACTTGTGAATTTTTTTTAACCCCTTAGATACAAGTAAACCTGTTTATGTTTGGTGTCTACAAACTTGCACTGACCTCAGGCATCACAGCTACACATCAGTTTTACCATATAGTGAACATGGTGAATAAAATATCCCAAAAACTATTGTGCGATCACACGTTTTTTTCAGTTCACTATATGGTAAAACTTATGATTTCATTTAAAACTACAACTTGTCCCGCAAAAAACAAGCCCTTACATGGCACAATTGACGGAAAAATAAAAAAAGTTATAGCTCTTGGAAGAAAGGGAGGAAAAAAATCCCGGAAAAACTCAAAACACCCGGGGGCTTAAGGGGTTAAGGATAAGAAGAGAGTAGTTGACTGTGGCCAACATCTGCAAAACCATTCCCTTTTTGGAAGTTGACTTGCAGTACAACTGTGTTCCCTTTCCTTTACACCAAAGCAGGTGAAATTCATTTAAGACCCGCAACACACAGCCGTGTAATTTGTACGTGTGCGGTACGCATTTGCACGTACCGGAGACACGTACACACGGAGACCCATGTTTTTCAATGGTAGATGGCACACGTACGTAAAATCACACGGAACGTGTGTCCTTGTCGTAAGTACGTGTGAGCGCTTTTCAACATGGACGACATGTCCGTTTTTGCCGGCAACACGCAGGCACAGACCCGCTTTAGTCTATGGGTCCGTGCCTGCACGGACCGCACACGGAGTATGTCCGTGTTCAGCACGTATCGTCCGTGTCCGTTTTTCATCACAAAATCTGAAACACTTGTTACCAATCTATCAGGACAATTGTAGGCCATTAATTCTGGCGCCAAACATACATTTCCTGTCTCACTTGCACGCCAGACAGCAGCTGGGCACCTGTCCTCTCACTGCAGGGGAACTTTGAGCACAGAGAACAACACAGGTACTGAGCATGGCGCCCAGAATCGATACAGAGAGGCTGATTGGAGAAGTGGAGAGGCATCCAGAGCAGTGAGACACACGTGTTGATGGCTATCATGACAAGTTAATGGTGGAACGAGCATGGATGTCTGTGGCAGAAATAGTCTACCCTAGGAATGGATGGGCTCAATGTACCCCTGGAAAGAAAAATAGATATGGTGAGTACAGATATTTGCATTGCTTCTGTCTTTACCTACATGTGCACATTCTGTAGGCAGAGTATAAACATATTTGTATTGTTTGTTTGGCCTGTATTAATGGGCCTGACTCATTTTGAGATACACTGGAGACTCACAAACAGGAGAGTGTAGTTTTCTGCACTTTTGAAGTATTCATTGCAGTTTACTAGTAATGTCAGAATGTGTATATATGGGCTGCAAAGTATTTTATGCACGTACAAAAGGCATTTCAGGGTGGGGAAGCCACTATTAAACATGTTTGGGGGGTTTTTTGGTTACCATTTCTGTACATTTTCTATTGCAAATGTGCTGTGATTAGTCTATATTTTTGGATTTGTATTTCTATGTTTGGTTTATTATTAGTGATGAGCGAGTACTAAAAAGCTCGGGTGCTCGAGGCTTGGGCCGAGCATCCCAAGATACTCGTGTACTCGGCCCGAGCACCGAGCCCAATGTTATCCTATGGGAGACCCGAGTATTTTTGTGAAATGACCCCCGGCAGCATGTAGAAACCCTAAAAATGGCACAAAAGTCTCAGAAGAGTGCTCAAATGACATGGCAACAGCATGGGGAAGACCCCTTGAAGCATTTATCACTCAAAAGTCACAGCTGTGAACAATTTTGTCCGCGTTTTACGCCATGTTTACGGACTCACCAGAAAACCTTCCAAAATGACACCAAAATGAATTTTCATGGCGGAAATGTTAAGAGCACATACCCAATAGTGAGATAGAGCTAATGTATGTTACTTTTTGAGATCAATACATGAAAGATTTTACGTAAAACATTGTGTGGCACTCCGATGTCCCTGAGAAGAGACGTACATAAAGGCCTCTGAGTCTAATGTGCCCATTTTGAGGAAGTGAGTCTTTGTAGTATTTTCCTTTGCCAGGGCAGTCCAAAATTGTGAGGTTCACCAATGCCCCTGCATACAGACGTGCATGATGGCCTGTAAACCTGAAGTGCCCATTGTAAGGAAGTGGGTCTATTGTAGTATAGCCCTTAGGCAATGCAGCCAAAAATTGGGGCCTCCACATTGTCCCTGGATAGAGACGTGCATGAGGGCCTGTAAACCTGAAGTGCCCATTGTAAGGAAGTGGGTCTATTGTTGTATAGCCCTTGGGCAGGGCAGCCAAAAATTGGGAGGCTCCACGTTGTCCCTGGATAGAGACGTGCATGAGGGCCTGTAAACCTGAAGTGCCCATTGTAAGGAAGTGGGTCTATTGTAGTATAGCCCTTAGGCAGGGCAGCCAAAAATTGGGAGGCTCCACGTTGTCCCTGGATAGAGACGTGCATGAGGGCCTGTAAACCTGAAGTGCCCATTGTAAGGAAGTGGGTCTATTGTTGTATAGCCCTTAGGCAGGGCAGCCAAAAATTGGGAGGCTCCACGTTGTCCCTGGATAGAGATGTGCATGAGGGCCTGTAAACCTGAAGTGCCCATTGTAAGGAAGTGGGTCTATTGTAGTATAGCCCTTAGGCAGGGCAGCCAAAAATTGGGAGGCTCCACGTTGTCCCTGGATAGAGACGTGCATGAGGGCCTGTAAACCTGAAGTGCCCATTGTAAGGAAGTGGGTCTATTGTAGTATAGCCCTTTGGCAGGGCAGCCAAAAATTGGGAGGCTCCACGTTGTCCCTGGATAGAGACGTGCATGAGGGCCTGTAAACCTGAAGTGCCCATTGTAAGGAAGTGGGTCTATTGTAGTATAGCCCTTTGGCAGGGCAGCCAAAAATTGGGAGGCTCCACGTTGTCCCTGGATAGAGACGTGCATGAGGGCCTGTAAACCTGAAGTGCCCATTGTAAGGAAGTGGGTCTATTGTAGTATAGCCCTTTGGCAGGGCAGTAAAAAATTGGGAGGCTCCACGTTGTCCCTGGATAGAGACGTGCATGAGGGCCTGTAAACCTGAAGTGCCCATTGTAAGGAAGTGGGTCTATTGTAGTATAGCCCTTTGGCAGGGCAGCCAAAAATTGGGAGGCTCCACGTTGTCCCTGGATAGAGACGTGCATGAGGGCCTGTAAACCTGAAGTGCCCATTGTAATGAAGTGGGTCTATTGTAGTATAGCCCTTTGGCAGGGCAGCCAAAAATTGGGAGGCTCCACGTTGTCCCTGGATAGAGACCTGTTAGGTTCTTAGTGCCTCCGTGCTTGCATTTAAAAACCGCACGTGTGTGCCTGTTGGTGGCAGCTTTCCGATGCACTTGTGTGCGTTTTGCAAAAACTTGGATATAACGCACAAGTCTAGTGAATACACATCAGCACAGCATTGCAAAATGCGCAAGGGCGTTGTCAACGAACAAGGAAGTGGACGTGATGGTGGTGCAGGCAGAGACTGAGGTCGTGTGCAAGCTCTAATTTCGCCACAACAAAGGGCCACATCTACTCGCTCGCACGTCCTGTCCCAAATTCTTGGGGACCGCAGCAGTACACCGCTCTTGAACCAAGACCAGTGTCAACAGGTTGTTAGTTGGATAGCGGATAATGCTTCCAGTCAGATTGGCACCACCACAAACACTCTGTCTTCCACACGGTCAAGTGTCAGTAGCCGTGATACTGCACCGCACATTTCAGAACCTGATCCTCCTTCCTACCACCAGGCCGAGTACACGTCCATGGACATTACTGATCCCACACTTGGACACTCGGAAGAGCTGTTCGTTCACGTTTCCATTCACACATTCTGGCCTCTCGCCAGCTCCTGTTGAAGTGGGCCATGACGAGATTGTATGTACAGATGCCCAAATATTTGAGCAGCCACGTTCTCACAAAGTTGGCAACGTGTCTCAACAAGGGGTGGACGATGATGAGACACAATTGTCAGGAAGTCAGGAGGAGCAGGGTGCGGAAGAGGAAGACAACGTGGTGGATGATCCAGTAACTGACCCAACGTGGCAGGAGGATATGCAGAGCGAGGACAGCAGTGCACAGGGGGAGGGAGGCGTAGCATCCCAACAGGCAGTAAGAAGCAGGGTGGTGGCCCCAGGCAGACGTCAGGCAACTGTTCCCCGGAACAACACGACACAAGGTGCCTGTACAAATGTTAGGTCTTCCCGAGTCTGGCAGTTTTTTAAGTTGGCTCCAGATGATTCTAAAAAGGCCATTTGCAACACCTTCCGTGCCAGCATCAGCAGGGGTACCAAAACTAGCAGCCTGACCACCACCAGCATGATCAGGCACATGTCAGCCAAGCACCCGACTTTGTTGGATGTACAACAGAGTCGAGGAGCAGTGCTTGCTGATGTCACTGCTACGTCTTCGCTTGTTGAGCATGCGAGCCAATCCCCTGTCCATGCTGCCCGCGAACAAGCCTCCTCCGGCCTTGCACCTGCAGTTGCCCACGCAGAAATAACACCATCATCAAGCACGTCCTTGTCCCAGCGCAGCGTTCAGTTATCCATTCAGCAAACCTTTGAACGCAGGCGCAAATACACTGCCAACGCCCCACATGCCACACTTCTAAATGCTAACATTTTAGGCTGGTTGAGACAGAAGCATTCCGCGACCTGATGGTGGCAGCTGTCCCACGTTACTCGGTCCCCAGCCACCACTATTTCTCCCGGTGTGCCGTCCCCGCATTGCATAACCACGTGTCACAAAACATCACACGTGCCCTGAACAACGCTGTTTCAGCCAAAGTCCACCTAACCACAGACACGTGGACAAGTGCATGTGGGCAAGGCCGCTACATCTCGTTGACGTCACACTGGGTTAATATTGTGGAAGCTGGGACCCAGTCTGAGCGAGGGACGGAACACGTCCTTCACACACAGAGTTTTGCAGGCCCTACCTCAGTCAGGGTTTCACCCACACTCTACAGCTCCGGAATGTCATGCTCCTCAGCCTCCTCCTCCTCCTGCGCATCCTCATCCACTTTACCCTCCACACCAATCCCAAGCTGGAAGTGTCGCGGGCGGAGGAGGGGACGCTGCGCTCTCCCACTGCTCGGGCCCGGCTGCCTCTGCTCTACGGCTGCTGCTGCTCGGTGGCTCGAGCGATGGCCGGATCCCGGGGACTCGAGCGGCGCTCATCACCCGTGAGTGAAAAGGGGTCGTTTGGGTTTTGGGGATATTGTCCGTGACGCCACCCACGGTTGTGGTGATTGTGTGGACACCACCGCTGCTCTGGACGGGGATCCCGGGAGCCTGTGACAGGGAGCAGCTTTGTTGTTATTTCTCCCCTCCGTGGGTAGGGGGGTTGGTTGTCCCGGGGCCCGGTGATGGGGTAGAGATGGATGACAGGCGGGTTGCGGGGCCTGATGAGGTGCAGGGTCGCAGGGGCAGCGCTGTGCCGCACGGCACGGAGGTACTCACTCAGCCCAATGATGATGACACAGTTCACGGTAAAACAAGCGGCTGGATGGACGGGTCCCTCGGACGGCTGCGGTTGTTCCTCCCTGCAGGTTAGTGATGACTGTCTCTCCCTGCACCTAAGTTCAGTGTTGGTAGTGATGGTTTCCCACCGGTAACCCGCTCCCCGACCTGGATATGGGCCGGAGGAGCCCCTTTTGCCCACAGGCGCTGGCCCTGGGAGACGGTTGCCCTTGGCGGTGGCGGTGTCTCCCCTTCACGGTTGGACGGTTGCCTTCTATCGTGACTTGGCTGTTTGGAAACCCTGAGGTTCCCTTCACTAACGGATTTGGCAAATTCACGGCAACACCAAGCCTTGCCGGGATCCGAAAGGCCCCTGCCAATGGTGCTGGCTTCTCTTTGTATACCGGTCCGGTACGGCCGGGTCACCACCCGTCCACGGTCCTTACGGCAGACTCCAATCGGCCTCCACTGCAGACGGTCACCACATCCTGCCAACCTTGCTGTCCTGTCCGGGCCACACACCCGGACCAACTTCAGGCTCTTTGCTGTCACTTTTCTCCTCTCTACTACTTTCCTCCTTCCACTTCCTTAGCTTAACTCTCACTGCCTGTGTTTTCCCTCCTCCTTGGTGGGTGGAGACCAACCGCCTGGCTCCACCCCCTGGTGTGGACAACAGCCCTTGGGGAAGGCAACAAGGATTTTGTGTTTTGACTATGATATGCCTGCAGGGAGTGTGGGGTGTGTAAGTGTTGTGCTCTGTGGCCCCTGGCTTGTCCAGGGCGACACAGAAGCACTGCAGCACTGCCTCGGCGAAGCGGCAACAGGCTGTGCTGAAGCTAATCTGCATAGGTGACAAACCCCACAATGCAGAAGAGGTGTGGACAGCTCTGAAACAGCAGGCAGATCACTGGCTCACACCTCTGAACCTAAAGCCAGGAAAGGTTGTGTGTGACAATGGCCGGAACCTGGTGGCGGCTTTCAGGCGAGGCCAGCTGACACATGTTCCATGCGTGGCCCATGTGCTCAACCTCGTGGTTCAGCGGTTTCTAAAGTCATACCCAGAGCTGTCTGATCTGCTGGTAAACGTTCGCCGCCTGTCTGCACATTTTCGAAAGTCACCTACTGCTTCAGCCGGCCTTGCCGGCTTTCAGCGCCATTTGCATCTTCCGGCTCACAGACTGGTGTGTGATGTCCCCACGCGTTGGAATTCAACTCTGCACATGTTGGTCAGGATATGTGAGCAGAAGAGGGCAGTTGTTGAGTACCTGCATCACCTAAGCCGTCGGGAAATGGGTCAAACTCCACACATAACACCTGAGGAGTGGAGATGGATGTCCGACCTATGTACCATCCGCCAAAACTTTGAGGACTCCACCAAGATGGTGAGCGGCGATGACGACATTATTAGCGTCACCATACCGCTTCTCTGCCTTTTAAAATGGTCTCTGCTCAAAAAACAACCATGATGCATTGCAGGCGGAGCGCGATGAGTTTGAGCAAGAAACAGTAGTGGGTGTGGGTGATAATACACAGCCCAGCCTCGTCTCATCACAACGTGCAATGGAGGACTATGACGAGGAGGAGGATGAAGACATGGAGCAACTCTCTGGCCAAATTGAGGATATGACATGCAGTCATATCCTCGGTTCAGTGTGGCTGGCCAGAGGACAGGGTAGATGATGAGGAGGAGGAGGAGGAGGAGGAGGAGGAGGACAGCATGTTCAGTCATCGTGTTGGTCAGGATACTGAAGTGATGGCTGTTAAGAGTCTGGCACACATGGCTGACTTTATGGTAAGCTGCCTGTCTCGTGACCCTCGCGTTAAGAACATCTTGGCCGACAATCATTACTGGTTGGTAACACTGTTAGACCCACACTAAAAGGAGAACTTTATGTCTCTTATTCCCGAGGCGGAGAGGTCAGGCAAAATGCAGCAGTTCCAGAAGGCCATAGTCACGGAAGTAGGCAAAGCATTCCCCTCACAAAACGCTAGTGGCATAGGTCAGGAATTAGTGGACAACCAAGGCGTACAGCCGAGAGGTAGGGGAACAGTCTTTAAGTTGTGGGACAGTTTTCTCAGCCCCTCACATACCACAGCCCCTGAGGTGCGGGGTAGTGCCACAAGAAATCCTAAGTTTGCCCAGATGCTCAAGGAGTACCTTGCAGATCAAACAACTGTACTCCGACATTCCTCTGTGCCTTACAATTAATGGGTATCCAAGCTGGACACGTGGCATGAATTGGCTCTCTACGCCTTGGAAGTCCTGGCCTGCCCTGCCGCTAGCGTTTTGTCAGAGCGTGTTTTTAGTGCCGCAGGTGGAATCATTACAGATAAACGCACCCGCCTGTCAACTGTAAATGCTGACGGGCTGACTCTGATCAAGATGAACAAGGGTTGGATTGGGCCAGACTTCACCACACCACCAGCAAATGACAGCGGAATTTAAAGTTTGAAACGGGAATTTGCCATGTACCTCCACTCACCCATGGTAACACACTTCTGGACTTTGGCTAATCGCTGGACTGCTCCTCCTTCTCCTCATGCGCCATCATGATGACCGTTACAATAGTTAGGCCGTTGTTTCAGGTATACCCCCAGTGGTAAATTTTTTCGCCCATTCTTTCAGAATGGGCATTACAACGACAAGAGACATGCTCCTTTCCAATGGGAACAATGTTTTGAGGCCCTCATGCACATCTCTATCCAGGGACAATGTGGAGCCTCCAAATTTTTGACTGCCCTGCCTAAGGGCTATACTACAATAGACCCACTGCCTTACAATGGGCACTTCAGGTTTACAGGCCATCATGCACGTCTCTATCCAGGGACAATATGGAGCCTGACGCTGCCACCGACTGCCACACACGTGCGGTTTTTAAATGCAAGCACGGACGCAATAAGAACCTAACAGGTTTTTAGGAGCGACAATTACTGAGAAGTCTGACACTATCAGCCACTGCTGACTGACGTGTATTATACACTAGACTTGTGCGTTATATAATAGTTTGTGCAAAACATGCACCTGTACGCTGCCACCGACAGGCACACACATGCGGTTTTTAAATGCAAGCACGGACGCAATAAGAACCTAACAGGTTTTTAGGAGAAAAAATTACTGAGAAGTCTGACACTATCAGCCACTGCTGACTGACGTGTATTATTCACTAGACTTGTGCATTATATAATAGTTTGTGCAAAACGTGCACCTGTACGCTGCCACCGACAGGCACACACGTGCGGTTTTTAAATGCAAGCACGGATGCAATAAGAACCTAACAGGTTTTTAGGAGAAAAAATTACTGAGAAGTCTGACACTATCTGGACTGTTTTAGACTGTGTACACCAGCCCCAGATATGATGAAGGCTGGTATACGGTCACCACTAGGAATGGCTATATACCCTGCCTGCCTGTATACTGCTACAATAGTCCTGACAAGGACTCTTCTGGTCACTAGCCTGTATTCCGACCTGGCTATACCCTGCCTGTATATAGCAACAATAGTCCTGAGAAGGACTCTGCTACTGTACTCCGACCTGGCTATACCCTGCCTGCCTGTATACAACTAGAATAGTCCTGAGAAGGACTTCTGGTCACACTGTTTGCAGCCCTGCTCCGGAACTAACTATAAAGGGCCGCAAACCTTTCCCTGAAGCAGCGACCCTCTCCCTGCACTGACTGTCTGGATGGCTGTGAGCAGAGCACAGCGCGCCCGCCGGTATAAAGGCTCGGTCACGCTGTGCGGGCCGGCCAATCACTGCAATTCCACAACTAACAGGGCTGTGGCTTTGCAGTGGTCTGCCAGCCAATCCCTGCATGAGGGCTGGCTCTCAAAAGAGCGCCAACATGCAGGGATGAAGACCACGAGTACAGCACGAGTATCGCGAGATTACTCGGTCCCCGCCGAGCAGCCCGAGTACAGCGATACTCGTGCGAGTACCGAGTAGTAACAAGCACACTCGCTCATCACTATTTATTATGCATGTTCCTGGGTGTCACCATGTCTGGAATGGTAACAGTAATTTGTAGTGTGTAATGGTAAATATATGTGGAAAATATGGCACTTCATGGGTTTGTAGACTTTTTTTTGTCATGGCTTTCTGTAGGTTTTTTATTTTTTTAACAATTATAAGGAGATGAATGATTAATAAGTGGTTGAAGATGTTTACTGCTGAACTTGTTTTTTCTCCCATGCTTATTGTGTTATTATGTCACTAGATGAGTGTAATGGGTTGTTGTTGTCATACACATGGATGTGTGTTCCTATTTCATACAATTGATGCAATCCAAGACTAATGTCTAATTTTTTAACATCTACAATTGTTTGAATTAGTGACCTTATTTTACATTTTTTAATGTTTTTTAACAGTGGATCTTGTCAAACGGCGATGGCGCTCAGCCCGTGACCAGTTCCGCAGAGAGTATAACCCTTTGACCACCACAGCTGCTGCTGCAAAGAAGAAAAAATATGTCCATTATGAAAAACTGAGCTTCCTTATGCCCATTATGGAAGTACCAAAGTAAGTTTCAAGCATTACATCACATGGTAGTTTTATTTAAAAGGCACACACTAATTTATTTTTTTTCATCAAATACAGAGGATAACCTGGAAGATAGTGAGGAAGCCCAGTCAGCAGTATTAACAGTGACCTCTGCTTCTGAGATGCAGCCAACCTCATATCAACCTCCACCAATCCCCAACACCAGCCAGCCAGACGCAGAAGAAATGTCCTCTGATTTGGGTTTGGGCCCAAGTCAATCCACTAATGTAATTGCAGGCCAGTCTACAGGGCAACAAAGTGGCCCTTCACCAGTTCTTGCAGAGAGTAGTCCACAGCAACATGCAGGCACACAGCCAAGAATATCAACTAATACCATGCGCACAGTAGCACAATCTATCCGTGGTCGCCGACATAGGCGTTATGAAGATCTACATTCCCTGACAGATATCATTGATACCAGAATTATATACATGATGAATTCACTGATACCAGAGAGTGATGGAGAGAGATTTTGCCGCTCCCTTTCTCCCTCTCTTGCATTGGTTGCACCTGATAGGCAGGACAGATTGAGGGCGTCCGTAATAACACTAATATCTGCTACCCAACGTGAGCCAGAACCCATTTATTGTTTTGAAGTGATAGAACAATGTAGAGCCAATCCACGTGGCCCACACACAAACACAACTCAACAAACTGTGGAAACCTAAACTGAAGAACATTTCTCTAATTTTCAATTTAATCCTGTAGTGCAACAAACACATATACAGTGTCCATCTTCTTCTATGGTAACTGATGTACAAATTAGGCCAACATTTGTCCCACAAGTAGCCCAACAAACACCAATGCAAACCTCTTTTAACTATCCTAGTATTGTTAGTAATGTTCATAGACTACCTCAAATGTTTCAACAACCAACAGCCTACCATGTTCCTAATAATCTACAACAACAGTACTTTCAACAACAGACTTACCCAACTAACTTCACATACACACATACTCAGCCTCTTTCAACACATCAATATGTACCACCTATTCTTGGTCTCCCATCTGCTTAAACAACTGCCTCATTATTTGTTCCAAGTACAACAACTGTTACTAGTGGAAACACTGATCAGACACTCACTACAACATCTACTGTTGTGCAGCAAACATATTCTGTAGATGTCAATGCAATGGAGACTACACAGGAAAACATCACTAGCCTAGAGGATTTAGTTGAATCATAATGTGATATTGTATGTATTATTTTACATTTTGGTATGTTTTCTAGGGTATTGCTGGTCGGAAAACATTTCAAAATGTAACACATTACTTACTCTATATGCATGGGGTCATATTTGTGTTATGATTTACCAAAAAACAGTAGCAATTAGGCGGGCTTTGCACGCTGCGACATCAGTAACAATGTGTTACCGATGCTGCAGTGATAGTCCCGCCCCCGTCGCACGTGCAATATCTAGTGAAATCTGCCGTAGCGATTATTATCGCTACGGCAGTTTCACACGCACATACCTGCCGTGCGACGTCCCTCTGGCCAGCGACCCGCCTCCTTCCTAAGGGGGCGGGTCATGCGGCGTCACAGCGACGTCACACGGCAGGCGGCCAATTGAAGTGGAGGGGCGGAGATGAGCAGGATGTAAACATCCCGCCCACCTCCGTCCTTCTCATTGCAGCCGGCGGCAGGTAAGGTGAAGTTCCTCGCTCCTGCGGCTTCATACACAGCGATGTGTGCTGCCGCAGGAGCGAGGAACAACATCGTACCTGTCGCTGCACCGGCATTATGGAAATGTCGGAGGCTGCAGCGATGATACGATAACGACGCTTTTGCGCTCGTTCATCGTATCAAAAAGGATTTGCACGTTGCGATATCGACTGCGACGCCGAATGTGCGTCACTTTCGATTTGACCCCACCGACATCGCACGTGCAATGTCGCAACGTGCAAAGCCGCCCTTACTCTATCACTTCAAAAACAATACCTGCCTGTTAGAATAATGCCTTGCTCAGGACATGTTGTTTGGACCATCCATTAGCATAAACTGGGTTTAGGGATAAGATGCACGCACATAAACTACTACACTAACATGCAGACACCTTTATTATTAAAAATCCAGCCACTATGCAGTATCTGCATATTGTCTGGTCCCATACTTGTATTCCAATAGTGTCAAACAAATTATGTTTGCGTGACATTATTGCATAATAAAGGATGGTGTTTTGTATGGGCTAAAGTCCATGACAAAATTGTATATATAAAAAAAAAAAATACAGGGTGTTTTGCAAAAGAGAACATACATAATGTACATAGGTAAAATAATAATTCTGGACTAACTTTTTCATAACAAATTTGCCATAATTTTATTAGTCATGTACATTCAGTAGTACTGTTTTTAGAATAACAAAAATTCCTGATGTCATAACAATATAGTTATATCACAATAGCTTATGGGGACCACAAACACAACCAACCAACCAAAAAACCACAAATTATACCTATGTATGGTCATTTTCTCTTTTATATTACATATGTGTTTGTGCTTATGTAACCAAGTGATAACAAACTTTATTAATGTCAAAATTATACATGACTATGGCTATTTAAACTAAAAAAATCTTTAAACTGATTCCTCACTTGCAGACCAGAAGTGGACACAGTGGTTCTGATACTACATTCTCTACAAATGATGCATTTAAAGCAGGCAACTCCTCAATATCTTCGTCATTGCTTTCATGTAATCTACAGTAATTATGTAACACTACTGTCGATTTAATGACAGCCTTGACGGTGGTTGGTTGTAGTTGGATGGTGGTTTGATAAATGCACCATCTTGAGGCCAAAATGCCAAAGGAACGTTCTACATAGCAACGTGCTCTTGCCAATTTGCTATTAAATAGGGCTTTTGATCTGTCCAGCCCCCTTCTGGGATATGGACGCATCAAATGCCTTGACAATGCAAACCCCTGATCTGCAACCATTAGAAAAGGGACAATTGGGCCATTAGTACCAGGCAATGGTCTTGGTGCAGGCAAACTTAAACTATCAGACATTAATCGTCTTGCTAAACGTGAGCTTCTGAAAATGCGTGCATCTGAGGCACTGCCATAGGCCCCAATATCCGCAAATAAAAAGCAGTAGTTTGTATCTACCATGGCCAAAATAACTACAGAAAAAAACTTATGATAATTAACCCCTTCACGACCGCGGGCAGTAAAATTACGTCCTATTTTAACGTGACTTAACGACCAGGGACGCAATTTTACGACCTAAACTTCATTTGATTGCCGTGGCCATAGCAACGGCTTTCAAATGATGTTCCCTGCTATTTCTTACAGCAGGGGACCTTTGCTTGACCCCAGGGGGGGTGGCATCGCCACCCCCTATCGACGATTGATGTGATTGGCTGTTCAAATCTGAACCGCCAACCACATCGTTCGCACTAATTTTGGCAAAAATAATGCCAGAATTACTGCGATACTGTGAGATCCGGCTATGATCTGCTGTAGCAGCTTCAACAAATCATAGCCAGAGCTCTAAAATGTCGCCCCCAGCCCCTGCAGCACTGATTGGAGCGATCGTGCTATGACGCGCAATCGCTCCAATCAGTGTGCAGTGGGGCGGTCTGATCTGCCGGTGGCCACCCTCCCCAGGCCTGTGCTGGCCTGCGAGCCCTCCCCCAACATGTCTGCAGCGTGCAGTGGCTGGTACTTGTGGTACCACGCCACCGCTGCTGCCGCTGCCGCCATATCTGAGGTCACCGCTCTTGCTGCACGTGAGTACTGTGCTCACCTTGCAGCCCGTGCGCGCTCCTGTGGTGCCCCGTGCGTGTTCCCGTGATGGCCCCTGCCCGTGCCCCCCTGCGATCTGCCCCCCCATGCCCCGATCTTCCCCCCGACATCCCGATCTGCTCCCCCCGCGATCTGACTGCCTCCCCCATTATCTCTATTCTGCTTCTGCAGCTCCCTCTCCGGTCTCCCCCTCTGCTCTCCCCCCCTCCCCCTCTGCTCTCCCCCCCCTCTCCCCCTCTGCTCTCCCCCCACCCCTCTGCTCTCCCCCGACGTCCTCTTACCTGTCTTCACCGCCTCGTCCGAGGTCTTAACTGGCCCGATCACCTCTGCCTCCATCGCTGGGTCCTTCCTGGGCATTCTGCTGATCTGCCCAACGTCCTGCCTGCTGCTCCTGTAAAGCTGTTCCTCTGCAGCTCTTCTGGTCAGTGATCCTCTGGATACTGTGAGTATAACTTTTTTTTTTTCCTGTATCCTGTCCATTTTTACACCTCATCCGTCCATGTGTCCCGCCAAACGCTGATCAGGGATGCAGATAGCGGATCGGCATCCCTGCTCAATTTTTGGCGTGACTTTTTTCCGTATCCCCGACGCTTTTTGTATCGCATCCGTCCGTGCGTCCCGCCAAGCGCTGATCAGGGATGCACATAACGGATCGGCATCCCTGCTCAATTTTTGGCGTGACTTTTTTCCGTATCTGCGACGCTTTTTGTATCGCATCCGTCCGTGCGTCCCGCCAAGTGCTGATCAGGGATGCACATAACGTATCTGCATCCATGGTCAATTTTTGGCGTGACTTTTTTTCCGTATCCCTGACGCTTTTTGTATTGCATCCGTCTGTGCGTCCCGCCAAGCGCTGATCAGGGATGCACATAACGTATCTGCATCCATGGTCAATTTTTGGAGTGACTTTTTTTTCCGTATCCCCGACGCTTTTTGTATCTCATCCGAATGTGCGTCCTGCAGCAGTCGATCATCTGTGCGTTTGAAAAGTCAAATGGCATTCCTTCTCTTCTGAGCCCCACCATGTGCCCAAACAATTACTTTCCACCACATATGAGGTATCTACGTATTCAGGAAAAATAGCACAATACGTTCTATGGCGCAGTTTTTCCGGATACCGTTGTAAAAAAAAAAAAACTACCTGATTGATGCAAAAAATTTGTGGTAAAAAAAAAAAAATAATAATTTTCACGGTTCAACGTTATCAACTTCTGTGATGGGGTACAAGGGGCTCACCAAATATCTAGATAAATTCCTTGAGGGGGTCTAGTTCCAAAATTGGGGTAATTTGTGGGGGAGCTTCACTGTTTAGGCACCATAGGGGGTCTCCAAACGTGACATGGCGTCCACTAATGATTCCAATCAATTTTGCTGTCAAATGGCGTTCCTTCTCTTCTGAGGCCCGCCATGCGCCCAAACAATTACTTTCCACCACATATGAGGTATCTGCGTACTCAGGAGAAATTGCACAATACGTTTTATGGTGCATTTTTTCCTGATACCCTTGTGGAAAAAAAAGCTACCTGGTTCGAGTGACAGTTTTGTGGTGAAAAATAAAATTGTATTCCTGGCTCAACATTATCAACTTCTGTGGAGCCCCTTGGGGCTCGCTAAACATCTAGATAAACTCCTTGAGGGGTCTAGTTTCCAAAATGGGGTCACTTGTGGGGGAGCTCAACTGTTTAGGCACCATAGGGGGTCTCCAAACGTGACATGGCGTCCGCTAATGATTCCAACCAATTTTGCTGTCAAATGGCGTTCCTTCTCTTCTGAGCCCCGCTATGCACCCAAACAATTACTTTCCACCACATATGAGGTATCGCCGTACTCAGGAAAAAATGCACTACAAATCTCATGGTGAATTTTTTCCTGATACCCTTGTGAAAAAAAAAGCTACCTAGTTGAAGCAACCGTTTTGTGGTAAAAAAAAAATTTTTTCTTTTCACAGCTCAACGATATAAACTTCTGTGAAGCCCCCAGGTGTTCAAAGTGGTCACCAAACATCTAGAAAAATTATTTGAGGGCTCTAGTTTCCAAAATGGGGTCACTTGTGGGGGAGCTCCATTGTTTAGGCACATCAGGGAGTCTTCAAACCCAACATGGCGTCCGCTAATGAGTGCAGCTAATTTTGCACTCAAAAATTCAAATGGTGCTCCTTGCCTTCCGAGCCCTGCCGTGTGTCCAAACAATTGATTTTTACCACATATGAGGTATATGCGTACTCAGGAGAAAATGCACAGTAAATTGTAGGGTACACTTTCTCTTTTCTCCCTTGTAAAAATGAAAATTTTATGGCTAAAGTAACATTTTTGTGTTAAAAAGTAAAATTTTCATTTTTTCCTTCCACATTGCTTTGGTTCCTGTGAAGCACCTAAAGGGTTAATAAACTTCTTGGATGTGGTTTTGAGCAGTGTGATGGGTGCAGTTTTTAGAATGGGGTCACTTTTTGGTATTTTCTGTCACCTTGGCCTCTCAAAGTCACTTCAAATGTGATGTGGTCGCTAAAAAAAATTCTTTTGTAAATTTTGTTGGAAAAATGAGAAATTGCTGATGACCTTTGACCCCTTCTAACTTCCTAACGAAAAAAAATGTTGTTTCGAAAATTACGCTGATGGAAAGTAGACAAGTGGGAAAGTTTGTATTAACTATTTTGTGTGACATATCTCTCAGATTTATGGGCATAAATTTTCAAAGTTTGAAAATTGCGAAATTTTCATAATTTTCGCAAAATTTCCAAAATTTTCACAAATAAACGCAAAACATATCGGCCTAAATTTACCATTGACATGAAGTACAATATGTCACGAAAAAACAATCTCAGAATCGCCAGGATCCGTTGAAGCGTTCCAGAGTTATAACCTGTCAAAGTGACACTAGTCAGAATTGCAAAAAATGGCACGGTCATTAGGGTGTTTTAGTGGCCGTGGGTGAAGGGGTTAAAATATCTTGATGCAGAGTTCGGTGGTTTCTTCACTCTAATGTGTTTTCCGTCAATGGCACCAATACAATTAGGAAAAGCTGTTTTCTCCAAAAATTCATTTGCAATGTGCATCCATTCCTGTGTTGAAGGCAGCTGCATGACATGATGCCTAAGGGTCTCCAAAAGCACAGTACAGGTATGCAGGATAATCTTGCCAATTGTGGACCTTCCCAATAAGCATTCGAAATGCAGACTGCTGATAGATTGGCCAGTTGCTAGGTAGCTGAAATAGAATAAAAACATGACATTACTTTGACTATTCATGTAATTTATATTTCACAACAAATATTTGTAACATCCAATGACTGGCGAGATACTGTGTATGTTTTTTTTAAATTTCTTTGGTTGGTAAAAGCATATGTGATCTTTACTTTCCATATGGAAAAATATCTAATTTTGTGTTAAATAAACAAGTTTGTTTGAGTTAAGCCTCTTGTTTCTTTAATTTTGGTGAAGATAGAATGGAAGACGTGACTTCTCAGTTTTAAATTTGATTTTGCAATGTGGTTAAGTGATCAATATAAGTTTTCTACAAAGACCATATTTTTACATTTAAAAATTTCTACAAAATGATGGTTTTGCAACTTAACATGTATTTCAAAATGACAGATAAAGCATTAGTATACATGTCAACACCTACCGTAAAGTCACCAACAGTCGTTCCTCAGGGGAGATGCTGAGGCGCATAGAGGTGTCCTGATGCTTCAAACGTTGGTACACAAGGCCAAGGATGTTGTCAAATGAATTAATGGTGAGATGGCAGTAGGCTTGGAATTTAGGTGGAAATTTCCGCATTTCCCCATATAAAATATTAAAATGGCCATGTGTTTTCCTGAGCTTCACAAGGGGGTGAATCCACATCCTTTTCCCAAGTGGTGGCTCTTCTTCAATCATATGTCGCCTAACCCCAAATCTCCTAGATATCAACCAGAGCAAATACATGGTTGCTTCATTGGAGAGAGACATTTTGGAGTGTGTCTAGTGTGAGAAAGAGCTTTGAAGCCATGTTTTTTAAGGTTATTTAAGCAAAGTAACCAAATTGGGTAGTTAATTGACCAATTTAACACACCAGGAACACATTATGAAGGTCTAACAAGGTTATTTGTGTGAAAATGCATATCTAAAAAAACGGATGGCATACTGACTGCACACGTACGTATTTCATGACACTACGGACATTCCACACGTGAACACGGCTCGCATACGCCATCACACGGATGCATACGTACCGGAGAAACGCCCCAAAAATATGGAACACGGACCCGAAAAACGGACCGTGTCATACAGACATTTTTTTTGCGGAAGTGTATTTTAGGCCTTAAATATCTTATTCTTCCCAACGGGAAAGATTGCTATACCTGAAGTATAACTGATTTGGGGTTATACCGAGATTCTTAAATGGTGGTTGTTATGTGCAACTAAATCAACTGAGTAAAAAATCTTATGTTAAAAACGGATCAGGCAAAGTTCACAGAACTCTGGGAAATAAGCAAACTAAATATTTGCTTCTACGTAAATACCTGAGAATTGCCACTAGATGGTGGACAAGCTCCATGTTTGCAGATAAAATAGTGAGTGCAAAATTATTGTCAACTGTATAGGAAATGCAAGAGTTTGCAATGAATTTGTAATGCAGAATTTGGTTCTTTTTCTTCTTTTTCCTTCCTTGTCTTATTTTAAATAAGGTGTCTGATTTCCAGGAATGACATCTTCAATCCAGACGGATGTAGTTCATACCGCGTTTGGGCCACACATTTTTAGGTCTGTCTGAAACCTTGAAAAATAGGATTCAGACAGAACCGTTAATGGAGTCATTGACTATTATAAGCCAGACAGAGTGGCTTTTTTCTCTGTCTGGCCTTGATTCCTGCAACACTGCCGGATCAGAGGCCAGAAAGAGCCTCAATATGAGCTATAAACATGCCCAAAATGTAATGTGAACATAACCTTACTGTGCTGACTATAAAAATTTGAAAGACTTGCAGGCATTGTAGAAGTTACAAAAGAGGTAAAATATTTTCTATTATTGAGCCATATTTCCCTCATATAAGACAATGGGTGATAAATAGGGATGATCGAATACCTCAAATATTTGGCTTCGCGAATATTTGCCAAATAGGGCGCCGCTATTCGACTATTTTCGAATACTCGATGCGCAATGTAAGTCTATGGGAAACCTGAATAAGAATTTTTCTGAACTATTCGGGCTTCGCATAGCGGCAAGCTATTCGTCAGATATTCGCGAGGTATTCGATCATCCCTAGTGATAAATAGAGATGAGCGAATAGTCAAATATTCAGGTTTGGATTATTCGATAAATTCTAATATTCGTGTGCTCGTACCAATTAATGAACCCAATGCAGCCAATGGGAAACTTGAATAAGCTGTAAAATGCTCCAATGGATGGAAAAGTGTTGAAACTGAATGGGAACAGCATGAGGAAGATACCTGGATACATTTCTGACTCACATTTCATTTCTGGGAATAATATTGTCAGAATATTATACCACCTTTACAGAGTGACACTAAAAGCTCCAAAATCTAATCTAAATTGCATTTTACATGAAAAATGTCCAGAAACATTATTTCCTGTACATAAGCCAAAATAAAAAAAAGAAAAAAAAAGAAATGTTGCCCTCTAACCTATGATCACATGTAGCGTTTTTGCTTTTATTTTTCTCATTGCTTTTCATGCTGAAAAAAAGTTCATCAGGAAATATAAGGTTGTGTGCACACACTGCATTTTATACCTTTTTGGTGCATTTGTTGGTGTAGATTGGCGGCAGATGTGTCATAAATCTGCATGTCTATCCTTATGACAGCAAAGTCAATGAGAATTTTGAAGTGCCCTTTGTACATGTTGCTAATTTTTTCCTTGCAAATTTGATGCAGAAAATAATCTGCAGCATGTAAATTCTTGGTGCGTTTTTGCCTGCCATGTTCAGCCCTTCCACCCATGGACTTCATTATGAAACCCGCACCAAAAACACATGCATTTTTGATGCATTATTCTGCCAGAAAGTGCAGATTTGATGCAAAAAAATTTCCACCATATGCTCAGCATGCACACATAACTTAATAGTAACATTTTACTACTTTATCTGCATATGTGGTGTGTGTGTGTGACATGGTCAGACACCTGTTTAATTTATGAATAGCTGTATTAATCCATGTTAGACTAGATTGCAATCTGGACTGTGACTGATTATTGTACCAGCAAGTGTAAAAATGCAGTCCAAAAATCTTTCCCTTCAATGACACAAGCTCCTCCAACACTAAGGGGTACTTTGCACATTGCGACATCACTACTGCGATATCGTCGGGGTCAAATCGAAAGTGACGCACACCCGGCGACGGTAACGACGTTGCAATGTGTAAAGCCTAGATGCGCCGATAAACGATCGCAAAAGCGTCGTAAATCGGTGATCTGAGTAGTGTCAGACATTTTCATAATGTCACACCGATAGGAGATACGTTGTTGTTCCTCGTTCCTGCGGCAGCACACATCGCTGTGTGTGAAGCCGCAGGAGCGAGGAACATCTCCTTACCTGTCTCCAACGGCAATGCGGAAGGAAGGAGGTGGGCGGGATGTTTACGTCCCGCTCATCTCCGCCCCTCCGCATCTATTGGCCGCCTGCCGTGTGACATCGCTGTGACGCCGCACGATCCGCTCCCTTAGGAAGGAAGCGGGTCGCCGACCAGAGTGATGTCGCAGGTCAGGTAAGTTCGTGTGAAGCTGCCGTAGCGATAATGTTCGCTACGGCAGCTATCACAAGATATCGCATGGGCGATGGGGGTGGGTACTATCGCGCTCGGCATTGCAAGCATCGGCTAGCGATGTCGCAGCGTGCAAAGTACCCCTAACGCCGAACATACTGCACACTAGACGGCCTCTGGATCTTATTTTAGGCTCCTTCACCTCCTCCACTATATCTACAAACTCCTCATGTGGCCCTCAGCCATAATTTTTGAAGGGCCATCATGCGGCCCTCACTCATACATTTTGGAGGGCTCACTCATTTGGTAGGGTGATAAAACTAGAAAATGAAGCGCTGATAGGGTCTTTCCAGATAAAGAGAGGCGTAATGTATAACAGTATACACTCACCTAATGTGGTTGTGAGAGTCACAACCAAAGCAGCCCCACATGGATCAGTCTTCAAAGCAGGAGAGGAGAAGGGGTTAACGCCGCCCAGTCACCAGAAGTCATGTAGAATTGTTGATTAAATAATAAATCTTTTATTCCATAGGTCTGCACGTTTCGAGGTATGAAACCTCTTCCCCAGGACCAGTATATCAACAATACATGAAACAGAGAGAGATCTCTGGGGACTCCGAACAGTACTCCTCCGCTGGTCATATTCCCTAGTGGAGTTGGCGGAGCTTGGACTACGCTAAAGAGACGCCATCCAGATTGCCATACACCAACCACAGAGCTGTGAAAAACTCCTCTCCCGTCCGCAAAGCCGGGGAATCGGCCAACATAGAGAAAGCCCTGACTTGGGGATACCCTTGGAACAGGGATATTATCACCCCAACCTCCTGGGATTCACTCCCTGACGATCGGGGACGGAGTCTAAAATACAATTTACAAGACTCCCGAAACACGGAAAATTTGTCCCGCCCCCCGGTAAACCTGTTAAGGAGTGACATCTGGGGCTTGACTACTAAGAGCCCTGAGATGAGCTGCATGAATGCTGTGCACAGGGAGATCACCACTCGCACAAGGTCAGCAAAAGCAGGTGCAGCAGGATCCATAATGGAACCGAGGAAAAAAAATGGTGGACTGGTTATGTCACGCATATGGACCGCTAACCAGGGATAGGGGCTTCTCTGACCCTGTAAGCTGAAGAACCCTGACTTGCCCTCAAGCCACGGGTACACTTGAAGGTAGCGAGGCGTGACCCTCCGACCTGTCCTTGTCTCCTACACGGACCCTGGTCTAGAGACCCCCCACCTGTTCAACGGGATAACTCCAGGAAACAGCAAAAAAAAATAAAATGAAGAAAAACAACAAAATAACGGCGCTTCTGCAAACTACACCTTGTTTGCAGAAGGCTACAGGAACTAGCGTATAACACAACCACACACACAGGCTGTCCCTATCAACTGTGGAGAAAAAATAACCAGCACTGTGTGAAGGATTCTGGAACCTTTTAAAGGTCCAGCTTAATAAATAACTTGGAGCACCTGAGGGAATGCCTCTAAGCAGACTTGCAAAAGAAGCATTAACCCCTAAGGTGCTAAAAGGAAAAAACATCCAATTAAATGAGGACGACTCTTGCTGGAAAGAAACCAGCGTGACACTTTCACTCATACACTTTGGAGGGCTCTCATACATTTGGTAGGGCAGCATGATGCCTTTGTGGGTAGCACTGCAGTCTCTGGAAACACTAAGCAGAAGCTGGCATTTGTGGATCTTATTTTTTCTGGGAGGGCCATCTCCTCCTCCACTACCATATCCACAGACTCATAAATCAGCCCTCAACCATAAATTTTGGAGGGCCATGAGGCAGCCCTCACTCATACATTTTGGAGGGCTCTCTCTCATACATTTAGTAGGACAATGCGGTGCCCTGGACAAGCCAGGACGTCACAGGTACTACAACAACACACCCCACACCTCGCTTAGGCACATCAGTTGCACACACAAATCCTTGTTGCCTCCCTCCAGGGGCTGATGTCCACACCAGGTGGGGCGGGGCCAGGCGGTTGGCCCCACCCACTGAGGAGTTCACAGTTCTGGAGGCGGGAAAGGAAGCAGAGTAGTTTTGGAGTTGAGGAGTGTGGAGGAGTGAAGTGGTAAAGGAGCAGTCTGACCTTGTCCGGGTACGTGGCCCGGGCACCCACAGCAAGGTTGGCAGACGGTGGTGACCGTCTGCAGGTGAGGCCGATTGATGCACAACCCGGACCGGGGTCGGGCGGTGGCCCGCCGGTACTGGACCGGGGAGCGAAGAGAAGCCAGCACCATTCGGCAGGGCCTACGGACCCCGACCAGGCTTGGAGTCACCGTGAAACCGGTCAAATCCGTCAGCGACGGGAACCTCCGGGGTTTCCCAGCAGCAAAGACCCGACTGAAGGCAACCGCTCAACCATGAAGGGAAATACAGCTACCGCCACAGCTAGAGTTCCCAGGGCCAACGCCTGCGGGCAAAAAGGGCTCCTCTGGCAAACACACCGCTGGGGAGCGGGTCACCGGTGGGAAGCCATCGGGGCCGAAAACACATCAAAGGTGCAGGGAGAGACAGTCACCGCCAACCTACCAGGAGTGACCACCGCAGCCGTCTGTGGGACCCGTCCATCCAGCCGTTTGTTTTACCAGAGACTCCGTGTACGTTACTGGCTGAGTGAGTACCACCGTGCCGTCTGGCACCGCGCTGCCCCCGCGACCCTGCACCTCACCAAACCCTGCCATCCACCTCCCAGTCCCCATCACCGGGCCCCGGGACCACCAAATCCCCCTACCCAATGAGGGGAGAGAAACATCTCGGCTGCTCCCTGTCATCGCTCCCGGGATCCCCGTCTAGAGCAGTGGTGGTGTCCCAACCTCACCACAACTGTGGGTGGCGTCACGAACCGACTTCCCAAATCCCAAAAACTATTCCCCTTTCACTCACAGGCGAGGAGCGCCGCTCGAGTCCCCAGATCCGGCCCACCGCTTGAGCCACTGAGCAGCAGCAGCAGCGCCGGACCTGAGCGTGGTGAGTGCAGCGTCCCCTCACCGCCCGCGACAACAGCATGTTGGCTCAGTGGTTAGAACTGTAGTCTCTGGACACACTTCACAAAAGAACGCGTCTGTGGATCTTATTTTATTTTTGGGTGCCTCCCCTTCCTCCAAATATCCACAGATTAATCATGTGGCCCACAACCTTAACTTTAGTAGGGCCATCAGGCAGCGCTCACTCATACTTGTTGGGAAACACTCTCTCATATATTTGGGAGGGCCCACAGGTGACCCTCTATCAGAAATTCTGGAGGACCTTCCCTCTATCATACATTTGGCAGAGCCCTTTCTTATACATTTGGGAGGGTTCTCCACCTTCTTCATGTTGTGCGGCAGCTTTTTAATATTCTTCTTTCTGTACTACATGATGTTTGTTTTATACCATTTGTGACGCCCTGGACTATCAGGTCATCATAGGATATTAAAACACCAAAAAACTGAGCTGTAACAAAAAAAACCAGTAAACATGCAACATTACAAGCATGCAAATGGCAGCCTCTAGACAAGAAAAAAACAAAGAGAAAAATTGTATGAAAAATACCCTGAATAATAATGAGTAAACTGCAAGTGCTTAATAACAGGGTACTTAGTATATACATTTTTGCAAAAACGTAAGAAGCCATCCCACCTCGTCACGGTGTACCTATCTGGGATGGTCCCTAACCAACTAAAGTTAAAACCATTATACATACCTGACTTGTGTCTATCAAAACTCCAATGTGAATGGTAACAAGTGGTCAGCTGGGTCCCAGATTAAATACACAGCAAAGTGGGAAGCAATTAGTTGTTCAGCCTCAGTATAAGGAGGGTTGCACCCCCAACTTGCAATAAAGCAAGATAGCAGACAAAAACACCAAAAAACTGAGCTGTAACAAAAAAAAACAGTAAATATGCAACATTACAAGCATGCAAATGGCAGCCTCTAGACAAGAAAAAACCAAAGAGAAAAATTGTATGAAAAATACCCTGAATAATAATGAATAAACTGCAAGTGCTTAATAACAGGGTACTTAGTATATACATTTTTGCAAAAACGTCATAGGATATTGTGCAACCTGCCCTTCTGCACAGTATCCAATCTACCTTGGTTACGGGTCCTGGTCCTTTGGTGTTGCTAAGAGCTTAGCTAGTTAAAACCCTAGAAACACTTTACACCATACCCACCCGACACACTATTGGAAGGCCTGAAGGGAATAGGGCCGCCCACTTGGGGGGTTGGTAGGGGAAGGTGAGAAAGTGAAAGGAGAACTGAAAAAGGAGTGGAAGGAGTAGGAGGTGGTGTGCTGACTCTCTGAGAGGGAGAGGTCACCGGGTTGGAGCAGGGCTCCTTGAGTACTAGGTGGCAGACGTTGGTCTGGGCCTGGTAGGAGCTGGATCCCCGGTCACAGGGCATCGTGTCAAGGGGCACGGACTGCCAAAGAGAGCAGCCAGCGGCCTTGAGCCATCTCCGGGCAGGGGCCAGGGCACGACGGGGTACGCGGACCCTAGGCCGGGAAGTAGCTTCAAGCGTCCTGGTAATTTACCCGACGGGGGTGAAGCCTTCAAGATTCATCCCTCGCTCGCTCCAAAATCGGGGTACTAGCGCACCGATGGGATAGGACACAGTCCACCAAATCCCGAGCATGAACCCTGAGAGCAAGCTCACTCCGTAAGCTATACAGGTGAGCGGGACCCGACTAGTTCCACACTATAGGTTCCAAACAGTAAACAAGGTGCCACAGAAAAGGCCACAGGCTAACTAGCAACACCAAGGGCACGGACCCAAGCGTGCTCCCTCCTGGCTGCAGCGGTGCTCAGAATTCTGGTTTACAAGCTGTCGGTGTCAGTATTCTTGGACTAAGTGAGTACGCAGAAACCCTTCCTTTTCCCAATGGCACCCCACTCCTGCACTACCAACACCGGGCCCAGGGGCACAAACCTCCTACCACGGAGGGGTTAAACACCTTGCTGCCGCACCATCGCTACCGGGTTCCCCCTTTCCCCAACAGCAGCGGTGGTATCCCAACTTACCACGCACCGTGGGTGGCGTCACGAACTTCTAACTTTCCTGTACATTCTCCCCTTTTCAAACTCGAGTGTCCGCACGAACCCCCGGGTCCAGAGACCCCTCAAGCCACCGCAGTTCCGGATCCGAGTGGCTTGGCCGTTGGCACGGGGGCGGTACACATTAAGTAAAACGTTCTTAATTTTTAATATACGTTTTTGTTTTGCATGCAACTAATGAATTACCTTATTTTTCATAATACATACTGTTCTTTACAATAATCAAACTAGATTTTATTCAGGACCTTTGTTTTTCAACATTGTGTTCTGAGAGATACACTGTCTACTACATTTAGACTTCAACCAGTGGCAGTCAAATGGAGCTGAGAATCGACAGATTCATTGAGAATCTGCAAAAATAGTCTTTAAGGCCTGCGACACACATCCGTGCTGCCGGCACGTGTTTGTCATTTTTTACACGTACCGGCGGCACGGAGACACGTTAACCAATGCTACCCTATTCTAGCAGGCACACACACGTAAAACCACACGGAACGTGTGGCCGTGTGCGTTTGTACGTGTGTGCGTTTTTCAAAGCGCTGACATGTCAGTGATTTCTCCCGCAGCACGGGTGTCACACGGCCCGCACCCGTACCACACGGGTGTAGTGTGGATGCGGTCCCTTGTGACACGCGCCGGAGAAAACACACATGTCAGTGAAAAAAAAAAAAAACATTTACTCACCTTCTCCAGCCCTCCTGTCTCTGCCGCTGCTGCCTCTTGCTGCCGACTGCTGCTCATTATTCTCATTGAATATTCACTTCACTGCCTGGCAGCAGCAGCAGCGGGGAGTCGGGAGGGCTGGAGACCAAAGATCAGCACCACGGACAGCAGCGCGGACATCAGGAAGGACCAGGTGAGTATGTCAATTACCGGTTCTACGTGTGCTATCGCGGATAGCACACGTAGAACACACGTGTCACGCACGTACCAGAGACACATACTTACCTGCACGCAACACGCAGGGAAAATACGTGTCTCTCGGCACGTGCGTGAATTTCACGTGAGTGTGGCAGAGGCCTAACACTGTGCTGTGTATTTGATGTTGATGCTGCTTCCTCCAGGATGGGAGCCTGAAGTGTCGGTGCGCACTCAGCAGAATCCTAGGGGTGATGTCTGCCAAAACCACAACCAGAGAGAGGGACAGCTTCTAAAAATGCAAGAATATGTCCCTTGCAGGGTATTGTACAGTCAACAAATCAGTGGATATCTCCTACCTAGACAAGAGATCTATGGAGAATATTATGCAAGTGAGAAGAACTGCTACAGAGCTCACATGAAGGACCGTGTAGGCCCGAGTGTGCCAAAACTGTTGTGCCAATATGTGTAAGGGCTGCTCCCAAAATTACCTCTGGTGATATGACTGCCACATATACAACCATAGAGATAAACAGCTTTTCAAAAGAAGCAATGTGTTCTTTGTAAGTTATTTTACATTCAACAAATCAGGGAATATCTCCCACCTACACATGAGATCTGTGAAGCATATTATGCAAGTAATGGGACTGGTAGAGAGCTCAGGTGAAGGACCAAATTTGCCAATGCTGCTGTTCCAGTATGTGTATGGGCTACCCCCAAAATTACTGTGTCGCCCAGGGATAGGGGGTACTCAGAGCCGGTCCAATGGAGTCGCTTCTAGAGGTATCACGGTGGCGTGACCTGGTCTGTGATCCCAGGCTCCACAACAAAAGGGGAATATGTAAAGGGGATTGTCTGTGACGTCACCCGTGGGTTGCGGTGATGAGAGGGTGGCACCGCCACTGCCTTTGGGGACCGTGGAGCAGGGCAGCAAGGTGGGATCCTGTTGTGAATGTCAGTTATACTTTTGCTGCTGTGAGGCTCCCTCTTGTGGCCAGGAATGGTTTGGTTAGAGACCAGGTGTGTTGAGCAATGGGCGTTTCCATTGCTATCTCTCTGCTTATTTAAACCCTGGTCTGATAGCAGGCTGTGCCGGATGTCAGTTGTTCTTTGTACACCAGCCTGCTTCATCCTGCTCCAGACCACATCTACCCCAGAAAAGTGCTTGGCTCTTTATTTGTTGTTTGGTTCTTTTTGCCCTTATCTGAGTTTGTCATTTGCTGTGGTTGTTTTCAGTTTATTTGCATGCAGGGATCTTCCCTCTCAGTTGCTAAGCAGGGAAGCTCCCTGCAGCTATGTTTGGAGTATTGCTCCTATTAGTCCATGTGTTTGTTGCTTCTTGAATTTTTAATGATTCCTGCTTTCTGTTCATTGGTATGACAAGAACGCCTGGTATAGGACGGAGTTCAGATCAAGCGATCTGAGAGCTTTTTGTACTATCAGGTTTTTGGATTTTTGCAGGGTTTTTCTCTGGCCACCATCAGTCAATTTCCTATCCTGTCCTATTTAGTCAGTAGGGCCTTTTGCTAATCCTATCATCTATCTGTGTATTGTGTTTTCCTATATCACCGCAGTCTTTGAATGTGGGGGGCTTGCTATTCTTTATCTATTTTCGGAGGCAGAGAGTTATTCGTCTTTCCTTCCTTTAGGATAGCTAGTTCTCTGGCTGGGTTCGCGGTGCACAGGATGTTAGTTCACCCCTCGGCTACTTCTACTGTTGATGGTTAGTAAGGGGATGGCGGCCAGATTAGTTGCCAATGCTCTTGTCACCTTTTACCAATGATTTATGGTGGTTTTCCATGGTTCTGGATCATAACAGGATTCCCTCCACGGGTAGGAGAGTTGTAGTGCCGGGGCCCAATTGGGAGTTGTGGTGGTGGCATGGATGAGGCTGTTTTCATGTGTAGGGTCTGGAAGCACAGAGTCCAGTACTTAACCAGAAATTGCCGGTGTCCGTAGGCCTTTGTTACGGTGGTGTTCGGATCCCACACCCGGTACACAAAGAAGGGCCCTCTCTCCTGTGCACTCCAGCTAAGAGTCACCTTCTCTGTTTCGGATGGGGGAAGTGCTCTCTATGCACACGTCCGGGGTCCCGTGCACACTACTGGCGGGCCACTACCCTGCCCCGGTCCACTACAGGTGCCCCTGAGCCTACTCTCTACTTCAGCTCCAAGACTCAGCTTTCTCCTTTCTCCCCTTCCCCAGCAGCCACAACCCCTGACTGCTCTCCTCTCCTTCTCTTTCCACTGACTAACTCAACTCCTCCTCACCTGCTCATTTTGTTACACTGAGGGGGGGGGGGGTGCGGCTGCTTCACTGTACCAGTGTGGGATCAGGTGGTACCAGGGAGGTTTAACTCTTTCTATGACTACCTAGTTTTGCCAGGGCATCACACACCCCATTGGTTAAACACGAACCATCCGCGGGCTGTCCAGACACCGACGGGTTTTTATTTTTCAGGAAAACTGCAAAAAGAATAAACATGTAATGCATATAAAACATAAAACATTTTATCCCCCTAAGGCTTAAACGTTACTAAACTGTCCTTCCCGCCAGTCCATAAAACAACATTTTTACAACTGCTGCCGCTCTCAATAAGGGCCACGGGTTCCGTGCTCCAACTCCTGCTCAGGAGCCAGGCCCACTCGGATGCCCTCGGTGCCGGTTACAGCCGGTCTTGCTAACTGACGAAAGCCCCAACGCTCAGTGGCCTGCTCCTCCTCTCGGCAGGTGCACTCCCACTATTCCACAGCCGGGACGGGGTATTTGGATGTGGCTGGCACTGCAGCTGGGGGAGATTTCAGGACGGGGGCCTCCTCTGTTGCGGCCGGGCGGACTGCCGGAGCCGACGTCATCTCTGTTGCGGCCGGACGGACTACCGGAGCCGATGTCATCTCTGTTGCGGACAGGCGGACTGCCGGGGCCAGGGATGATGTCATCGGGGTTGCAGCCTGCCGTGACATCTTGCGCTCTTTTGTCCAGGAATGGAATTTTGCAGAGTCCTGGCGTCCCTGCACTTTACAATTTTGGTTACATGCCACCGCTTCTCTGCCCGCCCCCCCCTTGGTCTTTTGCGAGCACTCCTTCCGGCCGCGTTCCCAGGGGGCGGGGCTTCAACTTTGCACCATTTTCGGGGAAGAAGAAGATGGTGCCGTTGTTTTGCTGCCAAAAATGGCGGGCAAGATGGCGGCAGGTCAAAATTTTCAAACAGTTCACGGATTACAAGGCGCACGTCATTCAGGTCACGGATGGGGTAAGAATCCTGTTCGTGACGTCAAGAAAATCAGTGTGTGCCACCCCGTGCTCGGCAGCAGCCGAGCCGCTCGGATCTGGACCTTCAGTTGGTGGCTCGAGGGTCTACGGACCCGGGGGTTCACGGTCACTCCGATTTAAAAAGAGTTTGCGGTTTGGGGGGATGTAGGTGTACGGCCGGAGCTGCGTTTGAGTTTGTGATGCCACCCACGGGTTGTGGTGAAGGTGGACACCTCCGCTGCAGTTACGGGGCACCCAGGGGAGATGTTTTGCAGCAGGCTGTTAACCCCTCCCTGGGCAGTGATGGTGGCCCCGGGACCAATTGGGGGTGTTTGGCAGTGCAGGGAGATGGGCGGCCGGAGGGCACTGATGCACTCACGATTAGTAACACACACAAGTCTCTGTTAAACCAAGGTGATGGTGGTCGGTGCCCGCAGCCGGCTGCAGTCTAGTCCCCCACCCGGTTGGTGGTCTCTGCCTTTCTCCTGCACCGTTTGTGTCATGGTGGACTACCTGCGCCTGCAGGGTCAGGAGTCCGCTCCCCGACTTATGGTCACCTAAGGAGCCCTTTGCCCGCAGACGCTGGCCCGTGGGATCTCTCTGCCGTGGTGGTGGCTTTCTATCCCCCTCGTTGGGCTGTTGTCTTCAGTCAGGACTTTGGGTGGGACATAACCTATAGTCCTGGCTGCAATCAGTTAATTAGCTAGCCCCCAGTAGCTTCTGGACCTAGCTTCAGGGTCTGAGTACCCCCCTTTGTGCTCCGGTTTCTGAGTCGGTTCCCCGGGTTGGTACCAGCGGGCCACTACCCTGTCCCGGTCTACCACGGTTCCACCAAGCCGTCTTCCGGGCTCCTGCAGGCAGAGGCCTCCGTACGCCTCACAGCCAAAGGTGCCCGGTTCCAACCCTGGCACCTGTCAGTAAGTTGCAGACCTGACACACAGGCCTGCTTCCCCTCTACTTCACCTCCAAAACAGATCTGACTACTTTTTCCGCCCCAGGCCATCCAAACTCCTCGGTGGGCATGTCCAACCACCTGGCTCTACCCCCTGGTGTATCCATTGAGGGGGGTGACTAGGGTTTTAGTATTTGGCACCTGTCACATTGTTAGGGGACTGGTGTAATGCGGGGCCCTATCTGTGACTACCTGGCCTGGCCAGGGCGTCACATTACCATTGGAGGCTATGACTGCCACATCTACAACCAGAGAGATATACAACTTCTCAAAATAAAGAATGTGTCCCTCCCTTTCAGGATAATGTATGTACATTCAACAACTCAGAGGATATCTCCCACCTAGAAAAGAGCTCTATGGAGCATATTATGCAAGTCTGGGCAACTGCTACAGAGCTCAGGGGAAGGACAAAGTAGGCCCGAGTACAACACAGAGATTTGCACAGACTGTCATGGTGGCATTAAACTCTGCTCAGATTGCATATTCTGACAATCTGCCTGATGGTTTCTGAGTTGTTTGGGATCAACACAGGCAGACTTGGGCATTGACTTGCAGTGAGCTGATTCATAGGCACGCTAGCAAGAGTTAATCTCTGCTAGTCTGCTTGTTCTTTTAATCACATGTTGTGGGGAGACCTATCACATCTGCTCCCCTCCTATTTATACTGTTGGAATCCTTCTACCCATGCCAGATATAGTTTATTCTGTGTTGGTCTGTTAGGTGTGGTGTCCCAGACTTTCTGGTGAATGTTTTGTTTAGTGTTGCTTTTTGTTTGGTGTGGTTTTGGAGTGTAACCCTGTTGTTTTGTACTTCCTTCCTACTCTTGTTTTGCTCCTGAATCTCTTATTGTTGTATCGTGTGTGTGTGTGTGTGTGTGTGTGTGTGTGTGTGTGTATACTGTGTGACAGAGTTTTGTTTGTTCCATTGTCTGTCTTTTTCTGTGTTTCAACACACTCTTGTCCTGATCCTCCCTGGGATAGACAGAGGGACTGGTCAGGAGCAGGCCCAGGAAGGAGACTCAGGCCTTTCCACCATTAGGAGTATCCCTGAGCTTAGAGATAGAAAAGGCCCCCCTAGCTTGAGGAACAGCTTAGGTGCCCCGGTTCCCCACTATCCCAAAGTCATCGTGACACCAAGTGTGCCAAACCTGCTGTTCCAATACGTGTAAGGTCTGCCTGTTAAATTACCCCTGGGGGATATAACTGCCACATCTACAACCAGAGGGATATACAACTTCTCAAAAGAAAGAAAGTGTCCCTTGCGGGGCATTGTACATTAAAATCAAAGGATATCTTGCACCTAGGCAAGAGATCTGTGGAGCATATTATGCAAGGGACGAGAACTGGTACAGAGCTCATGTGAAGGACTGAGTGTTCCAATGCTGCTGTTCCAATATGTGTAAGAGCTGCCCCCAAAATTAGCCCTGGGGGCTATGACTGCCACATCTACATCTGGAGAGATTTACAGCTTGTCAAAACAATGAACGTGTCCCTTGGAGGGTATTGTACAGTCAACAAATCAGAGGATATCTCCAACCTAGACAAGAGATCTGTGGGGCATATAATGCAAGTGACAGGAACTGGTACAGAGCAGTGAAGGACCGAGTAGGCCCGACTTTGCCAATGCTGCTGTTCAAATATGTGTAAGAGTGGCCCCCACATTTACCTCTGAGGGGGCTCTGATGCAGACTGGAATAGACTGTGAGGAGGGCCTCTTAAAAAATTGTGTTACCATTGGTTAGTAATAACACTCCTAGAGTGCAACAAGACATGGTGGAGAAAGAGGAAGAGTAGGATCTGAGGAAGAAAATATACCCTTGTTGGTACTGAATGGAATGAATGTTAATACAACTTACAAAACTGAATATTTTGGGTTACTTTAGGTTTGCTTGTTGTCATCTGTTGGGGTGACAAAGTCTGGAGAAATCCAGTTCATGTTGAATTTTATAAGAGTCAGCCTGTCTGCAATTTCCTGTTAAAGGCAGCTGCGCCTATCTGCTACGATGGCCCCAGCGGCACTAAAAACATGCTCAGACAAGACGCTAGCGGCAGGGCAGGCCATCACCTCCAAGTCATACAAGGAGAGTTCATACCACTTCTCCAGCCTGGACACCGACTAATTATATGACACTGACGAATTTCAAAGGACGCTGGTACGATCTCCTAGGTATTCTTTCACCTTCTTTGTCAACTTCTCCCTCTTTGTCACAGTACTTCCCACAGCCATCCCTTGGTGCTGGAACAGTTGTAAGAAAAGTTCCAAGATCTTGTACATTGTGCCCTTGCCTGTGTTGTCCCTGCTCTGCATGTCCCTCCTCTGTAAACCCAGGCTGGCAAAGAAGTGGAAGCTGTGCCACCAGCATTGTCTCAGACCCGCAACACACATCCGTTTTTTTTGTACGTGTGCGGTACGTATTTGCACGTACCGGAGACACGTACACACGGAGACCCATGTTATTCAATGGTAGATAGCACACACACGTAAAATCACACGGAACGTGTGTCCGTGTGATAAGTACGTGTGTGCGCTTTTCTGCACGGACGACATGTCCGTTTTTGGCCGGCAGCACGCAGACACGGACCCGCTAAAGTCTATGGGTCCGTGCCTGCATGGACCGCACACGGAGTATGTCTGTGTTCAGCACGTTTCGTGCGTGTGCGTTTTTACACTAGCGATCTTATTTTTATTTTTTTTTAAATTAAATTCAGTATACTTACCTTTTTTCATGATGTTCTCAGTCATACTTACATTGGCGCTCGTTTTTTTTCTTCCCCCGGCTCATACCGCTCCCCGACCCCCAGCGCGGCGAGGAACAGCTGTGCAGAGAATACGCGGCAACAATTACTTTGAATATGCCGGCCGCTCATTAATCAATCTCGTATTCCCTGCTTTCCCCACCCACAGATGCCTATGATTGGTTGCAGTCAGACACGCCCCCCACTCTGAGTGACAGGTGTCTCACTGCGCCCAATCACAGCAGCCAGTGGGCGTGTCTATACTGTGCAGTAAAATACATAAATAAATAATTAAAAAAACTGGCGTGCGGTCCCCCCCAATTTTAATACCAGCCAGATAAAGCCATACGGCTGAAGGCTGGTATTCTCAGGATGGGGAGCCCCACGTTATGGGGAGCCCCCCAGCCTAACAATATCAGTCAGCAGCCGCCCAGTATTACCGCATACATTATATGCGACAGTTCTGGGACTGTACCCGGCTCTTCCCGATTTGCCCTGGTGCATTGGCATTCGGGGTAATAAGGAGTTTTTGGCAGCCCATAGCTGCCAATAAGTCCTAGATTAATCATGTCAGGCTTCTCCCCGAGATACCTTCCATGATTAATCTGTAAATTACAGTAAATAAACACACACACCTGAACAATCCTTTATTAAAAAAAAAACACTAACAAATTGCCTTGTTCACCAATTTTATAAGCCCGAAAAAGCCCTCCATGACCGGCGTAATCCAGGATGGTCCAGCGTCGCATCCAGCTGTGCTGCATGAAGGTGACCGGAGCTGCAGAAGACACCGCCGCTCCTGTCAGCTCTACGCAGCTAATAAAGGGAATAACGCGATCAGCTGTATTCAGCGTTGGCCGCGAGTAACCTCAGTGACAGCTCAGCTGATTGCGCTATTACCTTTATTAGCTGCGTGGAGCTGACAGGAGCGGCGGTGTCTTCTGCAGCTCCGGTCACCTCCATGCAGCAGAGCTGGAAGCGACGCTGGACCATCTTGAATTACGTCGGACATGGAGGGCTTTTTCGGGCTTATAAAATTGGTGAACAAGGCAATTTGTTAGTGTTTTTTTTTCTAATAAAGGATTGTTCGGGTGTGTGTGTTTATTTACTGTAATTTACAGATTAATCATGGAAGGTATCTCGGGGAGATGCCTGACATGATTAATCTAGGACTTATTGGCAGCTATGGGCTGCCAAAAACTCCTTATTACCCCGAATGCCAATGCACCAGGGCAAATCGGGAAGAGCCGGGTACAGTCCCAGAACTGTCGCATATAATGTATGCGGCAATTCTGGGCGGCTGCTGACTGATATTGTTAGGCTGGGGGGCTCCCCATAACGTGGGGCTCCCCATCCTGAGAATACCAGCCTTCAGCCGTATGGCTTTATCTGGCTGGTATTAAAATTGGGGGGACCGCATGCCATTTTTTTTAATTATTTATTTATTTATTTTACTGCACAGTATAGACACGCCCACCGGCTGCTGTGATTGGGTGCAGTGAGACACCTGTCACTCAGCGTGGGGGGCGTGTCTGACTGCAACCAATCATAGGCGCCGGTGGGCGGGGAAAGCAGGGAATACGAGATTGATTAATGAGCGGCCGGTATATTAAAAGTAATTGTTGCCGCGTACTCTCTGCACAGCTGTTCCTCGCCGCGCTGGTGATCGGGGAGCAGTAAGTATGAGAGAGGGCTGCTCACTTCAGTCACTCGGGGGATTAGCGGTCACTGGTGAATCCTTCACAGGTGACCGCTAATCAGTAGGCGGCACACAGACAGAGCCGCGGCATGACAATGAAGTCGGGTGAAGTTCACCCGAGTTCATTCTCATCGCGCAACTCTGTCTGCTGTCAGCCGACATGTATCAACGACATTGTGCAACACACAAACGGACATTCCACACGGACTTTCCACGTACACATACACGGGCATTTTACACACAAACACGGACATTTTACATGTACACACGGCTCGCATACGCCATCACACGGATGCCATACGTACCGGAGAAACGCCCCAAAAAAACGGAACACGGACCCGAAAAACGGACCATGTCACACGGACGTTTTTTATGCGGAAGTGTGTTTTAGGCCTCAGGGGAATTTTTGGAGCAACTAGTCAACAATGGCCTTTTGATATTGCTGCATTTTATTAGCCTTTCTGACAGTGGAATGAGAGATGGAAATTTCTCCTTGTAGCATGAGTTGAGAAAGGTGCACAACTATTATTTGGTGATGACCAAAATGCATATCACGCGAGGGTCTTGAGAAAGGCAATAGGACATGAACTCTGCCATGTGTGCCAGACTACCAAAAGGCAACTTATCAGTGTCCCCACCAGGACAAAGACTATCCATCATCTCCTCCTCTTCCTACTCCTCCTACACCTTCTCTTCAGGCTGTCCACGCTGAACAGACAAAAAGCTGGTGTTGGTGGTCCACTCTGTAGCACAGACAAGCAACTCATGTACCTCCTCCTCTTCAGCATCCTCCTCCTCCTGATTATCACCAAAGCTGGGCTGAGAAGATGGGATGAGACTGAACTAGGTAGTATCACTCAGTGTAAGTTCATGCTCCATAGCCACCTGCTCAGCATGCAAATTTCCTTTTTCAGAGTGAGCAGCAAGCACTTCAGTAGACTCAGCAGCTGGATGGTTTAGCTGATTAAGATGTCATCAATGCTCAACATCTTGGTGCAGTCCTTAAACTTTTCGGGAACCTCATATGCCCACTCCACATTTTTTATGTGCGGAGGCTGATTGGAAGTCTGACGGATATGTTGGAGCTGGTAATCAACAACTGCCCACTACTGCTCACTAAACCTTGACAAATGTTGAATTTCAGCGTGTAGGCAGGTTGCAAAGTATTAGCTGAGTTGGTAATTGAAAGCGCTTCTGCAGCAATGCCAGACCGCTGGCGGAGGTAGGTGACTTTCTGAAATGGGCGCAGACGTGGTATCTTGATAAGTATCTCTGGCAAGTCTAGGTATGATTTCAGAAACCACTGTACAACTAAAGGGTGCTTTACACGCTGCGACATCGCTAACGATATATCGTCGGAGTCACGGTGTTTGTGACGCACATCCGGCATCGTTAGCGACATCGCAGCATGTAACACCTCTGATCGACCTAAAATGATCGCAAAAGATGTAAAAATCATTGGTATTGGAGAGGTCGCTCCAACACCAAAAATCGTTGGCATGTGAGTAGCGAGATTGTTTGTCGTTCCTGCGGCAGCACACATCGCTGTGTGTGACACCGCAGGAACGAGGAAACTCACCATACCTGCGTCCCGCCGGCAATGAGGAAGGAAGGAGGTGGGCGGGATGTTTGACCCGCTCATCTCCGCCCCTCCTCTGCTATTGGGTGGCCACTTAGTGATGTCGCTATGACACCGAACAAACTGCCCCCTTAGAAAGGAGGCTGTTCGCCCTTCACAGCGACGTTGCTAGGCAGGTAAGTAGTGTGATGGGTGTAAGCGATGTTGTGCGACTCGGGCAGCCATTTGCCCGTGTCGCACAACCGGCGGGGGCAGGTACACTCGCTAGCGATATCGGTACTGATATCATAGCGTGTAAAGTACCCTTATGTTAGGCACATGGGAAAGACATGGAACGTGGTGTAGGTTGCAAAGATTCAGAGCACCCACAAGGTTACACTCATTGACGTACATGATAAGGTTCTAGGTTCAGCGACAAAACACACAGAACGGTTTGGTCTTTTAAACGTTTCCCCAGCTCTGCTGTGGTGTGTAGTTTATCACCTAAAGATATGAGTTTCAGCAAAATTTGTTGCTGCTTCGTTGACGTGGTGCTGCAGCGCTCCAAGCTTGGGACTGGTCAGGAGGGTATTCAGTCAAGGATGAGGAGCGGGAATAGGAGGAAGGTGTACAGGAACTGGTGAAGAGAGGGAAACCCTGATGTAACCTAGGCCCGTTATAGTATGCATCGAAAGCAGGTGTGGCGTCCAAGTGTCAAATTCCATCCCAATCTTCACCATGTTCCCCCAGTGTTCCATCAGGGAAATGTAGCTTAGCTTCCCTGTCCACAAACACTTGTCCACATATCTGTGTTTAAGTGGAACTTCCTAGTTGCTGTGGTGGTCAGAACACTGCTGATGTTATTGCACACATTCTTGTGTAATGCAGAGATGACACACCGGGGGAAATAGTGTTGGCTGGTGACCAAATACCTAGGGACAGTCTCCACCAAAGGACCGCAGAAAGACTCAGTCTCCACAAACCTAAATGGCAACATTTCCAGGACGGGGCAGTTTAGAAATGTGGCCGTTTGGTGTTTGGGCCTGTTCGTGGGTGGCTGAGTATTTCCGCTTAAGTCCCAAAGTCTGGGATAGGGACAACTAAACACTGCACTGGGACAAGGAAGTGGACATGGTTGGTGATGTTAGTTGTGTATGTGCAACATCAGGGTCAGGGAAGGAGACATCTGCACCTACTCCCTGAAAAGTAGATTGGGGTTCTTGGCTGACTGGAGCTTGAGCATGCTGGTGGTGCTCGGGTTGCTAGTGCTCTTGCTGCTGCTCAGCTTAGTATGACAAATGTTGCAAACAAAAGTTCTTTTCTCTTCAGGACTTTCACTAAAAAATAGCAGACTGAGGAACACTGAAACTTTGGCCTATGATCTGGCTGCATGGGGTGTTCTGGGGAACAGTTGACCACCTTCTCCGTCTGGTCAACCCACTGCCTCTTCCTGTCTGTCGCGGTGCTATGGATGCCTCCCCTCTGTGCTGCTGTGCTCAGTACTATACATGCCACCCTGTCAGGTTCGGTCAATGGGTTCATTATCCACTACCTCGTCTTCCATTTCCTCAATCTTATCCTCCCATGGAGTTGTGCTCTTAACTTTACCTGATGTCAACTGTGTCTTATCAGCATCCACCTGTTTCTTCAGATACTTTGTTATACCATGCCTGATGAAGAGACCCGAGAAGTTTCGAAAGCTTGTTTTGTAACATCATTTATTATATTTTTGTTAGCCATTAAAAGGTATCACAACTACAAGATTATCGTTTTGTTTCTCACTGAGAGCAATCAATCATCCACCTCTTGAGATAGTAATTGCCATTCCCCACCATCACCATGGAATTATCCCTTTAAGGGGCTGTTTGATTGATCGTGCAGCAGATAGCAGCAATTTTAGAATTCTCCCTTTAAAATGGGGTTTTGTTTGGAATGGCCCCAGGTAATGTAACACAATCAAGTCTGCATAAATGTCTTTTTTTGAACAACACTATTGACCTTACCCGCTTAAACTCTATAAGCAGTAACAAGGAATGATACGAGTTTTAGAATTCTCCTTTTAAAATGGCATATAGTTGGGGGGCAACACAAAGTAATTAAATGGAATCAAGCCACCTAAATGCGTTTTTTGAACACACCGTTGACGTTACTCACTTAAACTCTATTAGCAGGAACAAGGAATAATTGTAGCAGTTTTCGGCTATGTTCACTCAGGGCATTTTTGTTGCATTTTTTTCTGCTGTAAAAATGTTGCAAAACCTCATCTCTTGGCAGGAAATAACCTGTGGTTTTCATGCGATTTTTCTGGTGTTTTTTGTGGTTCCTCATTGTTTTGTATAGGTGAAAAACCACGGTAAAACCCAGGCAAAACTGCTAAAAGAATTGACATGCTGCTTCTTTCAAAAATGCAGCTAAATGCAATCAAGTTTAGAAATCTCCCTTTAAAATGGCATTTAGGTCTTTCTAAATGGGTTTTTTGAACACACTGTAGCCCTTAGTCCATTAAACTTATAAGCACTAACCAGCTCAGATAGCAGTAAATATAGAATTCTACCTTTAAAATGTTTTGTTTGGTGCAGCAGATAATTTTACACAATCAACCCTGCCTAAATAACATTTTAAACACACTGGACCCTAATCAGATATATCGCCCTATACTAACAAGCTGTTATAGCAGTGTTATAGAATAATCCCTTTAAAATGGTGTCTTTTTTGTTCAGCTGTGATCAAAAATTTACATACTCCAATAAATTTTCCTTTTTTGGCCTTTTTTCAGAGAATATGAATGATAACACAAACTCTTTTTTCCACTCATGGTTGGTGGTTGGGTGAAGCCATTTATTGTCAAACTACTGTGTTTTCTCTTTTTAAATCATATTGACAACCAAAAACATCCAACTGACCCCGATCAAAAGTTCACATAAAAACAAAAGTTCTTAATACCGTGTTTTGTCCCATCTAACAATAATGACAGCTTCAAGTCTTTTGTGGTAGTTGTGGAAGAGGCTCTTTATTTTCTCAGATAGTAAAGCTGTCCATTCTTCTTGGCAAAAAGCCTCTAGTTCCTGTGAATTCTTGGGATTTTTTTCATGAACTGCACGCTTGAGTTCTCCCCAGAGTGGCTCATTGATATTGAGGTCAGGAGACTGAGATGGTTAATCCAGAACCCTCACTTTGTTCTGCTGTAGCCAATGACAGGTCGACTTGGCATTGTGTTTTGGATCGTTGCCATGTTGGAACGTCCAAGTATGTCCCATGCGCCGCTTCTAAGCTGATGAGTTCAAATTTGCCTCCAGTATTTGCTGATAACATGCTGCATTCATCTTTCCTTCAACTTTGACCAAGTTTCCTGTGCCTTTGTGGCTCACACATCCCCACATCCTCAGCAATCCACCTCCGTGCTTTACAGTAGGAATGGTGTTCGTTTCATCATAGGCCTTGTTGACAACTCTCCAAATGTAACATTTTTGGTTGTGGCAAAAAAGTTTGATTTTAGTCTCATCACTCCAAATGACCTTGTTCCAGAAGTTTGAAGTCTTGTCTTTGTGCATTTTGGCATATTGTAGGTGAGATACTTTGTGGCATTTGCGCAATAAAGATTGTGACATGACAAAAGCAAAATAATTGTCAACGGATCTACAGGAAAAGATACTGGAACTGCATAAAATATTAAAGGGACACAAAAAGATATCCAAGTAATTGATAATGCCAGTCAGCAGTGTTCAAACTGTGATTAACAAATGGAAAACCATTGGCTCTGTAAAAACCAAACAACTAGAGATGAGCGAACCGGTCCCGGTTCGGCTCGAGGTCGGTTCGTCGAACGGAGGTCCCGTTCGAGTTCGGCTCGTCGAACGTTCGACGAACCGAACTCGAACTGCATAGGAAACAATGGCAGGCAATCACAAACACATAAAAACACCTAGAAAACACCCTCAAAGGTGTCCAAAAGGTGACAAACAACTCAAACACATGGGAAAGTGACAAGGACATATACTCATGCGAAAACAAAACAGCTGGACAAGGAAAAAGAGGAGGACACACAGATATAGGCATGGCACGCCCTTCTAAAATCATGTAAAACAACGCAAGGTGACTCCAAGCGGAGTCTCCCTTTTTTCCAAAAATTGGGCCCCACACACACCCACCCATTCATCGGCAGCACTTGTGCCCTAGTTGTACACTTCACAGCTAGATTTGCATCAAGCACATTCAAAAATACGCCATACTTAACCGTCCCCAGGATGACTCCGGGGTAGGTAGCAAAGTCTTTGCTGAACCATGACTTGTTCATCTTGGCTCCTTTTAAAAACAATGTAAGCAAGGGTTACTCCAAGCGGAGTCTCCCTTTTTTCCAAAAATTGGGCCACACAGACACCACATCAGTGGCAGCACTTGTGCCCTAGTTGCAAACAGGATGTTTTGATTTGCATCAAGCACATTCAAAAATACGCCATAATTAACCGTCCCCAGGATGACACCGGGGTAGGTAGCAAAGTCTTTCCTGACCCCAGCTCTGTTCATCTTGGCTTCTTTTAAAAACACAGCAAGCAAGGGTTACTCCAAGCGGAGTCTCCCTTTTTTTCCAAAAATTGTGCCCCACACACACCCACCCATTCAGTGGCAGCACTTGTGCCCTAGTTGGGCACTTCACAGCTAGATTTGCATCAAGCACATTCAAAAATACGCTCTTCTTAACCGTCCCCAGGATGACACCAGGGTAGGTAGCAAAGTCTTTCCTGACCCCAGCTCTGTTCATCTTGGCTTCTTTTAAAAACACAGCAAGCAAGGGTTACTCCAAGCGGAGTCTCCCTTTTTTTCCAAAAATTGTGCCCCACACACACCCACCCATTCAGTGGCAGCACTTGTGCCCTAGTTGGGCACTTCACAGCTAGATTTGCATCAAGCACATTCAAAAATACGCTCTTCTTAACCGTCCCCAGGATGACACCAGGGTAGGTAGCAAAGTCTTTCCTGATCCCAGCTCTGTTCATCTTGGCTTCTTTTAAAAACACACCAAGCAAGGGTTACTCCAAGCGGAGTCTCCCTTTTTTTCCAAAAATTGTGCCCCACACACACCCACCCATTCAGTGGCAGCACTTGTGCCCTAGTTGTGCACTTCACAGCTAGATTTGCATCAAGCACATTCCAAATCCACAAGCATTTACTCTCCCCAGGATGACACAGGGGTAGTAAATTCCTTCTGGATCCATGACTTGTTCATTTTGATGAACGTCAGTCTGTCCACATTGTCACTGGACAGACGCGTGCGCTTATCTGTCAGCACACACCCAGCAGCACTGAAGACACGTTCAGAGACAACGCTGGCAGCTGGACACGACAAAATCTCCAAGGCGTAACTGGAGAGCTCTGGCCATTTTTCTAGATTTGAAGCCCAAAAGGAGCAAGGCTCCATTTGCAAAGTCATGGCATCGATGTTCATTTGGAGATACTCCTGTATCATCCTCTCCAGCCGTTGACTATGTGTCAGACTTGTTGTCTCTGGTGGCCTTGCAAAAGAGGGTCTAAAAAAATTATGAAAAGATTCCATAAAATTGCTGTTAACAGCACCAGATACGGTCCTACTGGTACGGGTAGACTGTTGAAGATGACGAGACCGTCCCATGTTTGTCAAGTTACAACTGGGAGATTCCCTCCCTGCACCTGCACGGTTGTTTGGTGGAAAAGCCGAGCTAAGATCGAGTAACAGCTTCTGCTGATACTCCTGCATACGTGCGTCCCTTTCTATGGCTGGAATTATGTCACAAAATTTGGACTTGTACCAGGGATCTAATAGTGTGGCAATCCAGTAGTCATCATCACTTCTAATTTTGACAATACGAGAGTCATGTTGGAGGTAGTGCAACAAGAAGGCACTCATGTGTCTTGCGCAGCCATGCGGACCAAGTCCACGCTGTGTTTGTGGCATAGAGGTGCTACCCGTTCTTTCTTCCTCGGACATCTCCCCCCAACCTCTTTCAACTGAAATTTGACCAAGGTCTCCCTCATCTGCTGAGTCTTTCATGTCCATGGACAGTTCGTCCTCCATTTCTTCATGTTCTCCTGCACCTTGCTCAACATTTCGCCTGCTACTATGCGCCCTTGTTGATCCCTGTCCCCCATGGTCCCATGCCTGCTGCGTTGGTGATGATGAACGTCTGGACCTTGGTGATGTTGTTGTCCCTTGCGCATATGAATCCTCCTGTAGTTCCTCCCCTTCCTGTTGTCCCACCCCCTGACTCCGAATAGTGTTTAGCGTGTGCTCCAGCATGTAAATGACTGGAATCGTCATGCTGATAATGGCATTGTCAGCGCTAAACATATTCGTCGCCATGTCGAAACTGTGCAGAAGGGTGCATAGGTCCTTGATCTGAGACCACTCCATCAGGGTGATCTGCCCCACCTCTGCATCTTGTTGGCCCAGGCTATACGTCATGACGTATTGCACCAGGGCTCTGCGGTGCTGCCACAGTCGCTGTAACATGTGGAGAGTTGAATTCCAGCGTGTCGCCACATCACATTTCAGGCGATGAACCGGCAGGCCGAAAGACTTCTGGAGCGATGCAAGTCGCTCAGCTGCGGCGCTTGAACGGCGGAAGTGAGCAGACAGTTTTCGTGCCCTGTTCAGAAGGCCATCTAGGCTGGGATAGTGTGTTAAAAATTGCTGGACGACAAGGTTCAACACGTGAGCCATACAAGGTACGTGTGTCACCTTGCCCAGGCGAAGGGCCGCACCCAGGTTTGCAGCATTGTCGCACACGCCCTTACCAGGCTGCAGGTTGAGTGGAAACAACCATTTATTAAACTCGGACCGCAGAGCTGACCACAACTCCTCAGCTGTGTGACTCTTATTCCCAAGACATGTCAAGCTAAAGACCGCCTGATGCCGTTGCGCTCTGCTGCCAGCATAGTAATGAGGGGTGCGTGATTCCTTCTGCGCAGTGAGAACGCTGGTGGCCTGACCAGGCAGGCTTGGGGCGGAGGTGGAGGACCCAGATGAGGTGGAGGATGCAGAAGCAGTGGCGGAACTTGGACAGACAGAGGATTGACACACAAGTCGTGGGGACGGCAAGACTTGTGCAGCAGACCCTTCACCATCTATCACCATAGTTACCCAGTGCCCAGTCAGCGACATGTAACGTCCCTGTCCATGCTTACTGGTCCAAGTATCGGTGGTGAAATGCACCCGTTCACACACAGAGTTTCTCAATGAAGCGGTGATGTTGTGTGCGACATGCTGGTGTAGCGCGGGCACACCTTTCTTAGAGAAGTAGTGGTGACTAGGCATCTGGTACTGGGGCACAGCGACAGACATAAGGTCTCTAAAATCCTGTGTGTCCACTAGGCGGAAAGGCAGCATTTCGGTAGCCAACAGCTTACAGAGGGATAGAGTCAACCTCTTAGCTTTGTCATGGGTCGCAGGAAGTGGCCTTTTATTTGACCACATCTGAGGGACAGAGATCTGGCTGCTGTGTGTAGACGGTGTTGAGTAGGGTGTCCCTGGAAAAATGCAGGTTTGTGAGGAAAGTGCAGGCGGAGACATGATGTTGCCTTCATCCAACGTTGGTGCTATCGATGTCTGAGAGAGCTGTACACACTCACTTGTTTCCCCTTCCAAACCAACTGACGACCTACCAAGCAAACTGCCTGTTGCGGTTACAGTGGTGGAAGTTGTGCGTGGAAAAACAGGTGTGACAGCTGTCCCCACAGTCCTAGAAGATGAAGAGCGCGCGGATGCACTGGAAGGGGCAGGCGGTGGATGGTTCGCTCCGCTAGGCCGCATTGCAGCACAGTGAGCTTCCCACCGGGACCTATGATATTTAAAAGGACCAGGCTAGGTGTCATGCTCCCCGGCTCACCTGCCACGCTCCTCGGCTCCCCTGCCTCGCTCCCCGGTTCTTCGGTCCGGTCTCCGCCGCTCCCCGCTCTCCAGCCTCCATTGCCTGCGCTTCCCAGGCGTCCTGGTCCCCGCTCCCGGCGCCCGTCGGCTTCTCAGCCCCAGCCCGGCTCTGCTGCTTCCTCCTCACAGCTTCCTGCTCTGGCTTCTGGCACCCGGGCCGCGCGCATGCGCATTAGGGCGTGCGCGCGGTCATTGACCCTTTCTTAAAGGGCCAGCGTCCACTGACAGGAAATGATGCACACAGGTACAGGGTATAAAGGGGTTTAGTGTCCAAGTGGGCGGGGCCTGTTCTTCGTGTTTCCCAAGCTAGGAGTCAGGTCTCCTTGTGTTCCTGTGAGATACTCACCTCTCTCTCTTCTAGAGCCGATCCTGCCTTGCCATCCGGTCCTGCCGAATCCCGCACCCCGAACGCTGCCTATCTGCCATCCTGACAGTCCGTACCATCTCTGATCCCTGTGGTGACCCGTCATCTCGCTCCAACGGTTCCGGACTCCGCCTGACATCATTTCGGCCTCCGAACCTGAGCTCCATCACCCGGACTACCATCAGTGACTCCGTGGTCCCAGGGACTTCTCCATTATACTCTTGTGCACGGACTCTCCTGTTACCTGTAGTGCTCCAGCTACCGGACCCCTTACCATCATCAAGGAGTTCGGCCCAGTGGATCCACCTCCTGGGTCTGCCCGTCCACCTGGCCCTAACAGTAAGAACAGGCCATGGATCCCGCTGAAGCACTAGCGGCCTTGCAGGAGGAACTCCAACGCCAGCGTGAGACCCAGACCCGCATGCTGAACTTCATGACTTCGGTGGACGCCCGCCTGAACACGCTACAAGCGTCAATTACATCTTCAGCATCTCGTGCTTCCACTAGCCAATCCACGGCTCCAGCCCCCGTGGCAGCCTCTTCGGATGCTTCCAGACTTCGTTTGGCCTCACCACCCCGGTACGCCGGAGATCCCAAGACCTGCAGGGGTTTCATAAACCAATGCTCCCTCCATTTCACGCAGCTGCCGCATTTGTTTGCCTCCGACCAAGCCAAGGTCGCGTTCATCATGTCCCATCTAGAGGGTGAGGCACTGGCGTGGATGAACCCCTTGTGGGAAAAGGAGGATCCTGTGACCACAAACATCCAGGAGTTCCTGCAGGCAGTTCGTGGCACCTTTGACGAGCCCGAACGCGCCTCCGCGTCTGCCTCATCTCTTCTCCGGTTACGTCAGGGGACTCTGACGGTGGGTCAATACGCCATCCGTTTTCGCTCCTTGGCTTCGGAACTCGGGTGGAACAACGAGGCTCTAACCGCCGCCTTCTGGGAAGGACTCTCGGGTCGAATTAAAGATGAGCTGGCTGGCCGTGACGTACCGTCCACCCTGGATGCCCTGATTACCCTAGCGACTCGAGTGGACATTCACTTTCAGGAGCGATCCAAAGAAGTGTCCCGTGAGAGACGTCCGGTACGGCATTCCTCTCCTCTGCAGAAGCCCGCCGTACTTCAGTCAACGGCATCTGGTGTCTCCGTCCACGAGCCCATGCAGATCGACCGTGTGCGGCAGTCTGAACAACGCCGAGCAGAGCGGCTCGCCAAGGGCCTCTGCTTCTACTGCGAGAGGGCACACACCTGCTACGCTCCTGTCCAGAAAGGCCGGGAAACTCCAAAGCCTAGGGTTGGTAGGAGAGGCCACCCTAGGTGCTGGGACTCTCTCAGACCCGGTTATGTGGACTGTACAAGTGACAACGGGAGAGACGCGGTTCACGGCTGAGGCGTACCTCGATTCTGGGGCAGCAGGCAATTTCATCCAGCAAGCCACGGTGGACAAGTACCAGGTGCCTGTTACTCCACTCGACAAACCCCTCGTGATTGCCTCTATGGATGGGAGACCCCTCTCTGACACCATCTCATGGATCACCAAGCCGGTCGAACTGCGTATCGGTGCCCTGCACACCAAGACCATCGCTCTCTACGTCCTTCCACACATGTCCCATCAAATCCTGCTGTGACTTCCCTGGTTACGGACACATGAGCCATCAGTCAGCTGGGGCACTGGTGAAATCACCCGATGGGGCTCTTCTTGCCATGAAAACTGTCTGAAGACCATACAACCAATCCGACGACCTCCGGTTCCAGAGTCCCTACCGGGACTGCCCTCGGCCTATTGGTCCTTCGCGGATGTCTTCGATAAAAAGGAATCAGAGGTACTTCCGCCACATCGTCCATACGATTGTGCCATCGACCTGCTCCCGGGAACTACACCTCCTCGAGGACGGATATATCCGCTGTCTCCAGCCGAGACAAGGGCCATGTCTACTTACATCACAGAGAGTCTGGCAAGGGGATTCATTCGGAGATCCTCCTCTCCTGCTGGAGCAGGCTTCTTCTTCGTTAAGAAGAAAGAAGGCGACTTACGCCCATGCATAGACTACCGGGGATTGAACCAAATCACCGTGAAAAACAAGTATCCCCTGCCGCTCATCCCCGAATTGTTTGATCGGCTTAGAGGAGCTCGTGTGTTCACCAAGTTGGATCTTCGGGGTGCCTACAACCTGGTCCGCATCCGCTCTGGGGACGAATGGAAGACCGCGTTCAATACTCGCGATGGGCACTATGAATACTGCGTGATGCCCTTCGGCCTGTGTAACGCACCAGCAGTCTTTCAAGAATTGGTGAACGACGTTTTCCGGGACCTTCTCTACGTCTGTGTGGTGGTGGATCTGGATGATATCCTTGTCTTCTCTCCGGACCTCCAGACCCACAGAGAGAACGTGCAGCTGGTTCTACAAAGACTGAGAGAGAATCGTCTGTACGCCAAGTACGAGAAGTGTGTCTTTGAGCAGTCTTCTCTCCCCTTCCTGGGTTACATCATCTCCGATACCGGACTGCAGATGGATCCAAAGAAGGTCTCCTCCATTCTCAACTGGCCTCCTCCTTCTGGACTGAAGGCAATCCAACGCTTTCTGGGATTCGCCAACTACTACCGCCAGTTCATCCCTCACTTCTCTGCTCTGTCTGCTCCTCTCTCCGCCTTGACCAAGAAGGGGGCTAATCCAAAGGACTGGTCACCTGCGGCCGACGCCGCGTTTGGCTCTCTGAAGCGGGCATTTGCCTCCTCTCCTGTACTCCACCGTCCGGAGTTAAACCACCAGTTCACCTTGGAGGTGGATGCCTCCTCCTCGGGAGCCGGAGCAGTGCTCATGCAGAAGTCCTCCTCCGGGAAGATGGTGACTTGCGGTTTTTTCTCCAAGAGCTTCTAAGCGCCTGAACGCAATTACACCATCGGTGACCGAGAACTATTGGCAGTCAAACTGGCTCTGGAGGAATGGCGCTACCTTCTGGAAGGAGCAGTGTACCCCGTTATTATTTACACGGACCACAAGAACCTGGAATACCTGCGGTCTGCTCAGCGACTGAACCCACGGCAAGCCAGGTGGTCCTTGTTCTTTGCCAGATTCGATTTCCAGCTCCATTTCCGACCCGCGGACAAGAATGTACGCGCTGATGCCTTGTCCAGGTCTTTCATGCCCATGGAGCAGGAGGAGGAGACATCTCAACCCATCATCTGTCCTAGTAAAATCATTACGGTGGCTCCTGTCACCCTGGCCCAGATACCGCCCGGGAAGACCTATGTCTCTGAGACTGACAGGCAAAAAGTGTTACACTGGGGCCATGCCTCGAAAACAGCCGGTCATGCTGGTCAGAAGAGAACATGGAGTGCGATTGTACGTCATTACTGGTGGCCATCCCTTCGCACGGACGTCGCTTCTTTTGTCTCTGCCTGCTCCTCTTGTGCCAGGAACAAGACGCCCAAACACCTGCCATATGGCCGTCTTCTGCCTCTGCCTATACCCTCAGTTCCGTGGCAACACATTGCGATGGACTTTATTACGGACTTGCCATTGTCCTCCGGACACACAGTCATATGGGTCGTGGTGGATCGATTCTCTAAAATGGCTCATTTCGTCCCTATGACTGGACTGCCCTCTGCCCAAGAACTCGCGGACGCCTATATACTTCACATCTTCCGCTTGCATGGCTTTCCATCACACATTGTGTCCGACAGAGGAACTCAGTTCACCTCCCGCTTCTGGAGGGCTCTCTGCAAACATCTGGGAGTGACTCTGGACTTTTCTTCAGCTTACCATCCTCAGTCGAACGGCCAAGTGGAACGGGTCAATCAGATCTTGACCTCCTTCTTACGTCACTACGTCAACGCCCATCATGACGACTGGTCCACGCTTCTTCCTTGGGCTGAATTCTCCCATAACCACCACATCAGTGAGTCCTCCTCCAGCTCTCCCTTCCATGTCGATTACGGACTACAGCCTTCCGTCCCTTTACCTGTATCCTCTTCCTCAGATGTTCCTGCTGCTGATGCTGTAGTCCGTGACTTTTCTACGATTTGGGACTCTGTCAAGACGACCCTTGAACGTGCTTCCCTGCGGATGAAGAGACACGCGGACAAGAGACGTCTGGACCCTCCGTGTTTCTCTCCTGGAGATCTCGTCTGGCTTGCCTCCAAGTACGTCCGATTGAAGCTACCATCCTACAAGCTGGGTCCTCGCTACATCGGGCCGTTTAAAGTCCTCAGCAAGATCAATGAGGTCTCCTACAAGCTACAGCTCCCGGCCACGATGAGGATACCCAACTCCTTCCACGTCTCCCTGCTCAAGCCGGTTGTCCTTGGTCCCTTCTCCGCTGCTGCCAGTTCGGCTCCTCCTCCTATTGCCGATGACGACATCTATGCGGTAAGGGATATCGTGGCCATGAAGACCGTACGGGGTCGACAGTTCTTCCTGGTGGACTGGGCAGGGTATGGTCCTGAGGATAGGTCCTGGGAGCCTCGGGAGAATGTGGGCACTCCTCTGATCCGTGCCTTCCTGTCCCGGTTGCGGGGAGGGGGGCGTGGGGGGGGTACTGTCACGCTCCCCGGGTCCCCTGCCCTGCTCCCCGGCTCACCTGCCACGCTCCTCGGCTCCCCTGCCTCGCTCCCCGGTTCTTCGGTCCGGTCTCCGCCGCTCCCCGCTCTCCAGCCTCCATTGCCTGCGCTTCCCAGGCGTCCTGGTCCCCGCTCCCGGCGCCCGTCGGCTTCTCAGCCCCAGCCCGGCTCTGCTGCTTCCTCCTCACAGCTTCCTGCTCTGGCTTCTGGCACCCGGGCCGCGCGCACGCTCATCAGGGCGCGCGCGCGGTCATTGACCCTTTCTTAAAGGGCCAGCGTCCACTGACAGGAAATGATGCACACAGGTACAGGGCATAAAGGGGTTTAGTGTCCAAGTGGGCGGGGACTGTTCTTCGTGTTTCCCAAGCTAGGAGTCAGGTCTCCTTGTGTTCCTGTGAGATACTCACCTCTCTCTCTTCTAGAGCCGATCCTGCCTTGCCATCCGGTCCTGCCGAATCCCGCACCCCGAACGCTGCCTATCTGCCATCCTGACAGTCCGTACCATCTCTGATCCCTGTGGTGACCCGTCATCTCGCTCCAACGGTTCCAGACTCCGCCTGACATCATCTCGGCTTCCGAACCTGAGCTCCGTCACCCGGACTACCATCAGTGACTCCGTGGTCCCAGGGACTTCTCCATTATACTCTTGTGCACGGACTCTCTTGCTACCTGTAGTGCTCCAGCTACCGGACCCCTTACCATCATCAAGGAGTTCGGCCCAGTGGATCCACCTCCTGGGTCTGCCCGTCCACCTGGCCCTAACACTAGGCAAGGCTTAGAGGCCATGCAACCTGTTGATCCACCCCGAATAATGCTCATAGGCAGAGTGGTGGCTGAGGATGCAGTTGTAGACGTGCTACCAGTGCTCCGACTCTGTCCAGGAAGGCGCAAGGTAACTTCGTCGTCGGTTGCATCCTCCTCCACCGCCTCTGTTGACCTCCTCGAGTGCCTGACTGGGGGTTGACAGTAGGTGGGATCTAGAACGTCATCATCAATTGTTGTGTTTGCACTCCCCTCCCCCTCAGACCGAGCCTCTTCTTGCCCTGACCGAATATTTAAGTTGTCATCCCAATCGGGTATCTGCGTCTCATCTTCATCAGTATGTTCCTCATTGTCTATAACCACAGGTGTTACAGTTTGTGACAAAGGGTCAACATTATGCTCAGAAACTTGGTCCTCACGGCCTGAATCAGAGTCACAAAGGTTCTGGGCATCACTGCAGACCATTTCCTGTTCTGTACTCACTGTAGCTTGGGAGCAGACCTCTGATTCCCAGGCTATAGTGTGACTGAACAGCTCTGCAGACTCAGCCATCTCAGTTCCACCATACTTGGCAGGGCTGATGGAGACTTCAGAGCTGGGAGAAAGCAAGTTTGATTGGGATGAAAACTCAGAGGACTGGTGTTTTTTGGATGCAGTACTTGAAGTGGCTGAGAGGGCACTTGTTGGACCACTTGAGATCCATTCAAGCATTTTTCTTTTTTGGCCACCATCTACCTTTGTTCCTGTTGTTCGTGTCCGTAAAAAAGGGAGCACATCGGATTGTCCACGGTAAGTAGTAGACATCTTACTTTTGCTGGTAGATGGTCTATCTTCAGCAGATGATAATGGAGCTTTACCACCTTCCCCACGGACAAACCCTTTTTTTCCTTTTCCACCACGCCTCTTCCCCTTTCCACCAGCATCTGTCATTTTGCCACTCATGTTGATTGCGACAAGATTGTGCTCTGAAAATGTGGTAGTAAAAATTGAGAGGTGGTGTAGATTGCAGCGGTGGTCTAGCTTTATTAACAGCAGAATAATAAAGAATAATTATCCCTAACAATGCAACTACGGCCCTTAAACTGGCAGCAGTGTTTGCTAGTATAATGGCTTAGTTATAATGAGTTGGAGTGTGCAATGCAGGCAGAGGTGCTGCAAATGTCTTTGCACTAGTGTGACTAGACAACAGTCCAATAGCCACGTTTAAGATGCCACTAGGTACACTGAGTGTTTGCTAGTATAATGGCTTAGTTATAATGAGTTGGAGTGTGCAATGCAGGCAGAGGTGCTGCAAATGTCTTTGCACTGGTGGGACTATAGCAAAGTCCAATAGCCACGTTTAGGATGCCACTAGGTACACTGAGTGTTTGCTAGTATAATGGCTTAGTTATAATGAGTTGGAGTGTGCAATGCAGGCAGAGGTGCTGCAAATGTCTTTGCACTAGTGGGACTATAGCAAAGTCCAATAGCCACGTTTAGGATGCCACTAGGTACACTGAGTGTTTGCTAGTATAATGGCTTAGTTATAATGAGTTGGAGTGTGCAATGCAGGCAGAGGTGCTGCAAATGTCTTTGCACTAGTGGGACTATAGCAAAGTCCAATAGCCACGTTTAGGATGCCACTAGGTACACTGAGTGTTTGCTAGTATAATGGCTTAGTTATAATGAGTTGGAGTGTGCAATGCAGGTAGAGGTGCTGCAAATGTTTTTGCACTAGTGTGACTAGACAACAGTCCAATAGCCACGTTTAAGATGCCACTAGGTACACTGAGTGTTTGCTAGTATAATGGCTTAGTTATAATGAGTTGGAGTGTGCAATGCAGGTAGAGGTGCTGCAAATGTTTTTGCACTAGTGTGACTAGACAACAGTCCAATAGCCACGTTTAAGATGCCACTAGGTACACTGAGTGTTTGCTAGTATAATGGCTTAGTTATAATGAGTTGGAGTGTGCAATGCAGGCAGAGGTGCTGCAAATGTCTTTGCACTAGTGGGACTATAGCAAAGTCCAATAGCCATGTTTAGGATGCCACTAGGTACACTGAGTGTTTGCTAGTATAATGGCTTAGTTATAATGAGTTGGAGTGTGCAATGCAGGCAGAGGTGCTGCAAATGTCTTTGCACTAGTGGGACTATAGCAAAGTCCAATAGCCACGTTTAGGATGCCACTAGGTACACTGAGTGTTTGCTAGTATAATGGCTTAGTTATAATGAGTTGGAGTGTGCAATGCAGGCAGAGGTGCTGCAAATGTCTTTGCACTAGTGGGACTATAGCAAAGTCCAATAGCCACGTTTAGGATGCCACTAGGTACAATGAGTGTTTGCTAGTATAATGGCTTAGTTATAATGAGTTGGAGTGTGCAATGCAGGCAGAGGTGCTGCAAATGTCTTTGCACTAGTGGGACTATAGCAAAGTCCAATAGCCACGTTTAGGATGCCACTAGGTACACTGAGTGTTTGCTAGTATAATGGCTTAGTTATAATGAGTTGGAGTGTGCAATGCAGGCAGAGGTGCTGCAAATGTCTTTGCACTAGTGGGACTATAGCAAAGTCCAATAGCCACGTTTAGGATGCCACTAGGTACACTGAGTGTTTGCTAGTAAAATGGCTTAGTTATAATGAGTTGGAGTGTGCAATGCAGGTAGAGGTGCTGCAAATGTCTTTGCACTAGTGTGACTAGACAACAGTCCAATAGCCACGTTTAAGATGCCACTAGGTACACTGAGTGTTTGCTAGTATAATGGCTTAGTTATAATGAGTTGGAGTGTGCAATGCAGGCAGAGGTGCTGCAAATGTCTTTGCACTAGTGTGACTAGACAACAGTCCAATAGACACGTTTAGGATGCCACTAGGTACACTGAGTGTTTGCTAGTATAATGGCTTAGTTATAATGAGTTGGAGTGTGCAATGCAGGTAGAGGTGCTGCAAATGTCTTTGCACTAGTGGGACTATAGCAAAGTCCAATAGCCACGTTTAGGATGCCACTAGGTACACTGAGTGTTTGCTAGTATAATGGCTTAGTTATAATGAGTTGCAGTGTGCAATGCAGGTAGAGGTGCTGCAAATGTCTTTGCACTAGTGGGACTATAGCAAAGTCCAATAGCCACGTTTAGGATGCCACTAGGTACACTGAGTGTTTGCTAGTATAATGGCTTAGTTATAATGAGTTGGAGTGTGCAATGCAGGCAGAGGTGCTGCAAATGTCTTTGCACTAGTGTGACTAGACAACAGTCCAATAGCCACGTTTAGGATGCCACTAGGTACACTGAGTGTTTGCTAGTATAATGGCTTAGTTATAATGAGTTGGAGTGTGCAATGCAGGTAGAGGTGCTGCAAATGTCTTTGCACTAGTGGGACTATAGCAAAGTCCAATAGCCACGTTTAGGATGCCACTAGGTACACTGAGTGTTTGCTAGTATAATGGCTTAGTTATAATGAGTTGGAGTGTGCAATGCAGGTAGAGGTGCTGCAAATGTCTTTGCACTAGTGGGACTATAGCAAAGTCCAATAGCCACGTTTAGGATGCCACTAGGTACACTGAGTGTTTGCTAGTATAATGGCTTAGTTATAATGAGTTGGAGTGTGCAATGCAGGCAGAGGTGCTGCAAATGTCTTTGCACTAGTGTGACTAGACAACAGTCCAATAGCCACGTTTAAGATGCCACTAGGTACACTGAGTGTTTGCTAGTATAATGGCTTAGTTATAATGAGTTGGAGTGTGCAATGCAGGCAGAGGTGCTGCAAATGTCTTTGCACTAGTGTGACTAGACAACAGTCCAATAGCCACGTTTAAAATGCCACTAGGTACACTGAGTGTTTGCTAGTATAATGGCTTAGTTATAATGAGTTGGAGTGTGCAATGCAGGTAGAGGTGCTGCAAATGTCTTTGCACTAGTGTGACTAGACAACAGTCCAATAGCCACGTTTAAGATGCCACTAGGTACACTGAGTGTTTGCTAGTATAATGGCTTAGTTATAATGAGTTGGAGTGTGCAATGCAGGCAGAGGTGCTGCAAATGTCTTTGCACTAGTGTGACTAGACAACAGTCCAATAGACACGTTTAGGATGCCACTAGGTACACTGAGTGTTTGCTAGTATAATGGCTTAGTTATAATGAGTTGGAGTGTGCAATTCAGGTAGAGGTGCTGCAAATGTCTTTGCACTAGTGGGACTATAGCAAAGTCCAATAGCCACGTTTAGGATGCCACTAGGTACACTGAGTGTTTGCTAGTATAATGGCTTAGTTATAATGAGTTGGAGTGTGCAATGCAGGTAGAGGTGCTGCAAATGTCTTTGCACTAGTGGGACTATAGCAAAGTCCAATAGCCACGTTTAGGATGCCACTAGGTACACTGAGTGTTTGCTAGTATAATGGCTTAGTTATAATGAGTTGGAGTGTGCAATGCAGGCAGAGGTGCTGCAAATGTCTTTGCACTAGTGGGACTATAGCAAAGTCCAATAGCCACGTTTAGGATGCCACTAGGTACACTGAGTGTTTGCTAGTATAATGGCTTAGTTATAATGAGTTGGAGTGTGCAATGCAGGCAGAGGTGCTGCAAATGTCTTTGCACTAGTGTGACTAGACAACAGTCCAATAGCCACGTTTAGGATGCCACTAGGAACACTGAGTGTTTGCTAGTATAATGGCTTAGTTATAATGAGTTGGAGTGTGCAATGCAGGCAGAGGTGCTGCAAATGTCTTTGCACTAGTGTGACTAGACAACAGTCCAATAGCCACGTTTAAGATGCCACTAGGTACACTGAGTGTTTGCTAGTATAATGGCTTAGTTATAATGAGTTGGAGTGTGCAATGCAGGCAGAGGTGCTGCAAATGTCTTTGCACTAGTGTGACTAGACAACAGTCCAATAGCCACGTTTAAGATGCCACTAGGTACACTGAGTGTTTGCTAGTATAATGGCTTAGTTATAATGAGTTGGAGTGTGCAATGCAGGTAGAGGAGCTGCAAATGTCTTTGCACTAGTGTGACTAGACAACAGTCCAATAGCCACGTTTAAGATGCCACTAGGTACACTGAGTGTTTGCTAGTATAATGGCTTAGTTATAATGAGTTGGAGTGTGCAATGCAGGCAGAGGTGCTGCAAATGTCTTTGCACTAGTGTGACTAGACAACAGTCCAATAGACACGTTTAGGATGCCACTAGGTACACTGAGTGTTTGCTAGTATAATGGCTTAGTTATAATGAGTTGGAGTGTGCAATGCAGGTAGAGGTGCTGCAAATGTCTTTGCACTAGTGGGACTATAGCAAAGTCCAATAGTCACGTTTAGGATGCCACTAGGTACACTGAGTGTTTGCTAGTATAATGGCTTAGTTATAATGAGTTGGAGTGTGCAATGCAGGTAGAGGTGCTGCAAATGTCTTTGCACTAGTGGGACTATAGCAAAGTCCAATAGCCACGTTTAGGATGCCACTAGGTACACTGAGTGTTTGCTAGTATAATGGCTTAGTTATAATGAGTTGGAGTGTGCAATGCAGGCAGAGGTGCTGCAAATGTCTTTGCACTAGTGGGACTATAGCAAAGTCCAATAGCCACGTTTAGGATGCCACTAGGTACACTGAGTGTTTGCTAGTATAATGGCTTAGTTATAATGAGTTGGAGTGTGCAATGCAGGCAGAGGTGCTGCAAATGTCTTTGCACTAGTGTGACTAGACAACAGTCCAATAGCCACGTTTAAGATGCCACTAGGTACACTGAGTGTTTGCTAGTATAATGGCTTAGTTATAATGAGTTGGAGTGTGCAATGCAGGTAGAGGTGCTGCAAATGTCTTTGCACTAGTGTGACTAGACAACAGTCCAATAGCCACGTTTAGGATGCCACTAGGTACACTGAGTGTTTGCTAGTATAATGGCTTAGTTATAATGAGTTGGAGTGTGCAATGCAGGCAGACGTGCTGCAAATGTCTTTGCACTAGTGGGACTATAGCAAAGTCCAATAGCCACGTTTAGGATGCCACTAGGTACACTGAGTGTTTGCTAGTATAATGGCTTAGTTATAATGAGTTGGAGTGTGCAATGCAGGTAGAGGTGCTGCAAATGTCTTTGCACTAGTGTGACTAGACAACAGTCCAGTAGCCACGTTTAGGATGCCACTAGGTACACTGAGTGTTTGCTAGTATAATGGCTTAGTTATAATGAGTTGGAGTGTGCAATGCAGGTAGAGGTGCTGCAAATGTCTTTGCACTAGTGGGACTATAGCAAAGTCCAATAGCCACATTTAGGATGCCACTAGGTACACTGAGTGTTTGCTAGTATAATGGCTTAGTTATAATGAGTTGGAGTGTGCAATGCAGGTAGAGGTGCTGCAAGTGTCTTTGCACTAGTGGGACTATAGCAAAGTCCAATAGCCACGTTTAGGATGCCACTAGGTACACTGAGTGTTTGCTAGTATAATGGCTTAGTTATAATGAGTTGGAGTGTGCAATGCAGGCAGAGGTGCTGCAAATGTCTTTGCACTAGTGTGACTAGACAACAGTCCAATAGCCACGTTTAAGATGCCACTAGGTACACTGAGTGTTTGCTAGTATAATGGCTTAGTTATCAGGAGTTGGAGTGTGCAATGCAGGTAGAGGTGCTGCAAATGACTTTGCACTAGTGTGACTAGACAACAGTCCAATAGCCACGTTTAGGATGCCACTACGTATACTGAGTGTTTGCTAGTATAATGGCTTAGTTATAATGAGTTGGAGTGTGCAGAGGACAGGAGGGTACAGTGCCAGGATTGTGGGTCTGGGTAGAGGAATGGAAGCCTGCCTTTCTATTCCCTCCTAATGGGGAAATACAGCGACGAAATCCCTGACCTTTGCTACACAGACGCTGTCGCTGTTTTCAGGACCTGTCACCTTAACTCTGACCCTGCCCGTACGAGCCCTTAAAAGGACTGATAGATAGTGCTATCCCTATGCTGTCCAGCATATCCAATATCGGCGATAGGACTCAGGACGGAGCTGCCCCAGTGATGTCTGACACCAAGGACGCAGAAGAGATAATGGCGTGCTGGAGGAAAATGTCCGGTTTTATAATGCAGGGACATGTGACATGGACATCCTATCACACATGCCGTTGCTTCTCTGGCTAAAAGTCCAATTAGCTGTGTGTGTGTCTGGGATTGGCTGACATGCTGGCCCGCCCCACAAGACGCGCGCGCTTAGGGAAGGAAGACAAGGAAAAAAAAAAAAAATGGCCATTATACAAACAGGAGTGATCTGAAGGCGCTGTTCACGCACACTATACACTGAAATGTCATAATAGTGTGAGTCACAGAGTGACTTACACTATTACAGCGGAAAGCCAGCTAGGAATTAGCTGTTTTTTTGCTGCTAGAACCGTTCTCGAACGTTTCTAGAACTATCGAGCTTTTGCAAAAAGCTCGAGTTCTAGTTCGATCTAGAACAGGCCCCAAAATCACTCGAGCCTAGAACTGGAGAACCACGAACAACGAACCGCGCTCAACTCTACAAACCACAATCAGGTAGACCAACAAAAATTCGGCCACAACTGCCAGGAAAATTATTCAGGATGCAAAGAAAAACCCACAAATAACATCAGCTGAAATACAGGACTCACTTAAAACTAGCGGTGTGGCTGTTTCAAGATGCACGATAAGGAGGCACTTTAAGAAAAATGGGCTGCATGGTCGAGTCACCAGAAGAAAACCATTACTGAACAAATGCCACAAAGTATCTCACCTACAAAGAGACAAACAGCACAGAGACATGCCTCCAAACTTCTGGAACAAGGTAATTTGCAATGATGAGAGCAAAATCAAACTTTTTGGCTACAAGCATAAATGTTACATTTGGAGAGGTGTCAACAAGGCCAATAATGAAAGGAACACCATTACTATTGTAAAGCATAGAGGTGGATTGCTGAGGATGTGGGGATGTGTGAGCCGAACGGGCGTCTCGTTCGAGTTCGGTTCGGCGAACGTTCAACGAACCGAACTCGAACCGCATAGGAAACAATGGCAGGCAATCACAAACACATAAAAACTCCTAGAAAACACCCTCAAAGGTGTCCAAAAGGTGACAAACAACTCACAACACAAACACATGCGAAAGTGACAAGGACATATACTCATGCGAAAACAAAAGAGCTGGACAAGGAAAAAGAGGAGGAGACACAGATATATGAGTATATGCAAGGAAACATCGATGCCATTACTGTGCAACTTGAGGCCTGCTCATTTTAGGCTTCCAATCTGGATAAATTGCCTGAGCTTGCCACGTACGCCTTGGGGATCTTGTCGTGTACTGCAGCCAGCGTTCTCTCGGAACCTGTCTTCAGTGCTGCTGGGGGTCTGCTGGCAGATAAGCACACGTGTCTGTCCACTGACAATGTGGACATGGCTCTCAGAGGACTTTTCTTCCCCTGGGTCAACCAGGGGAGGCGAGAGGCACGCGTATTTTTGAGAGTGCTTTATGCAAAGCATCTTTTTCTTTTTCAAAAGGGGGGTCAACTGATGCCAGTCAAGTGGGGTGTGTGTGGCCCAATTAGTGGAAACGAGGGAGACTGTGGTTGGAGTCCCCTCGCTTTTGAAAAAAGAACCAAGATGAACAAGTCATGGCTCTCAGAGGACTTTTCTTCCCCTGGGTCAGCCAGGGGAGGCCAAAGGCACACGTATTTTTGGGAGTGCTTCATGCAAAGCATCTTTTTCTTTTTCAAAAGGGGGGTCAACTGATGCCAGTCAAGTGGGGTGTGTGTGGCCCAATTAGTGGAAACGAGGGAGACTGTGGTTGGAGTCCCCTCGCTTTTGAAAAAAGAACCAAGATGAACAAGTCATGGCTCTCAGAGGACTTTTCTTCCCCTGGGTCAGCCAGGGGAGGCCAAAGGCACGCGTATTTTTGAGAGTGCTTCATGCAAAGCATCTTTTTCTTTTTCAAAATGGGGGGGTCAACTGATGCCAGTCAAGTGGGGTGTGTGTGGCCCAATTTGTGGAAACGAGGGAGACTGTGGTTGGAGTCCCCTCGCTTTTGAAAAAGAACCAAGATGAACAAGTCATGGCTCTCAGAGGACTTTTCTTCCCCTGGGTCAGCCAGGGGAGGCCAAAGGCACGCGTATTTTTGAGAGTGCTTCATGCAAAGCATCTTTTTCTTTTGTAAAAGGGGGGTCAACTGATGCCAGTCAAGTGGTGTATGTGTGGCCCAATTAGTGGAAACGAGGGAGACTGTGGTTGGAGTCCCCTCGCTTTTGAAAAAAGAACCAAGATGAACAAGTCATGGCTCTCAGAGGACTTTTCTTCCCCTGGGTCAGCCAGGGGAGGCCAAAGGCACGCGTATTTTTGAGAGTGCTTCATGCAAAGCATCTTTTTCTTTTGTAAAAGGGGGGTCAACTGATGCCAGTCAAGTGGTGTATGTGTGGCCCAATTAGTGGAAACGAGGGAGACTGTAGTTGGAGTCCCCTTGCTGTGTTTTACATGCTTTTAGAAGGGCATGACATGGCTTAGAGGTTGACTTTCTGCATCTGCAAACTGTTGGCTACCAAAATGCTGCCTTTCCAACCTTTTTAACCGAGGATTTTCGAGACCTTATGCTCATCGCAGTGCCCCAAGAGCCGATGCGCAGGCGCCACTCCTTCTCCAACAAAGGCGTGCCCGCGCTACACCAGCATGTCGCACCAAATATCACCGCTTCTTTGAGAAACTCTGTGTGACAGGGTGCATTTCACCACAGATACTTGGAACAGTAAGCATGTACAGGGGCGTTACATGTTGCTGACTGGGCACTGGGTAACTATGGTGATAGATGGAGAAGTGTCTGCTGTACAAGTCTTTCCGTCCCCACAAGTTGTGTGTTTAAATCCTTCCTCTGTATGTACAAGTTCCTCCACTGCTTCTGCCTCATCAACCTCGTGTTGTTCCTGCACCTCAGCCCAAACCCTGTGTGGTCAGGCCACCCTTCCTTGTAACTGCGCCTAAGGAATCCCACACACCTCCTTACTATGCTGGCAGCAGAGCTCAAGGCCATCAGGCGGTCAAATGTTTACTTCGAAATGTAGGGGAAATGTGAGACACCGCTGAGGAATTGTGGACGGTTAGCTCTGTAGAGTGAGACCGAGTATCATCAATGGTTGTCTCCACTCAACCAGCAGCCAGGGAATGCCGGGTGCGACAATGATGCTAAACAGTCTGCGGCCCTTCTTCAGGGCAATATGACACACGTGCCTTGTATGGCTCACGTGTTGAATCCGAATCTCCAGCAATTTTTAAAACACTATCCCAGCCTACATGTCCTTCTGTCGAGGGCACGGTGTAACGCCTGCCTGGATTGACACACTCAGACGGGCTGTAAAGGATAGGCTAGAGGGAACCCACTCACCAAGCTGGACCCCCAGAACCCTGAAACCCATTAATCCCTACACAGTGATGTTGAATGACACAGGGCCCAAGTTGATACCTGTGGAAGGCTGCAGTTCCAGAGAATAGTAGTCATGCAGGGTGAAAACATTAATTGAGGAAGAGGAACAGAATGGGACTTAATCAGAACAGGACTTAATCAGAAAACAAGCAGAGGTGAAATGCAAATCGGCCAACAAGGTACCTAAACAGCAAGCAGGAAAAGTAGTCAGGTAACAAGCACACAAACTCATAAAACTAAACTGGGGGTAACAGTAACCAGAGGTTCATAGCTATGTCTGGCAGTGGTCTTCAGACAGGAGGGGCCTAAAAAAGGGTGTTGTGTCTTCCCATTGGTTGTAGCTGAATGATGTTACTTCATCTGTGAGATACCCACCACCTGCATTCAGCCTGTGGTTCTGCATCTGTCAAGGTAACGCATCCCAGTGGGTGAACATAACCTGTGTCCACCTGCACCGCTGGCGTCGACTCCTCTCCCATCATCAGCACTATGCACGAAAGGAACACGTTTTCACCTTGCGACAGGAGTACAAATTGATGTAGCGGACTACGGTGGTGACTTAACAGCTGTGTGCGGCAATGATGCAAACATGGCAGCGTGCCTTCGTCAGGCCCATGTGACACACGTGACTTGTATGGCTCACGTGTTTAATCTGATTCTCCAGCAATTTTTAAAACAACATCCAGGCCTACATGGCCTTGTACAGCGGGCACGCTCGCTATGTGCTCACTTCCATCGTTCGCACCCAGTAGCTCAACAACTTTCATCACTCCTGAAGTCTTAAGGTCTGGCGGTTAAACGTCAGAAATGCGATGTTCCGACATGCAGGAATTTTAATCTGCACATGTTGCAGCGTCTGTGGCAGCACCGCAGAGCCCTGCTGAAATACGGTATGACGTATACCCTGGGCTAACTTGATCCAGAGGTGATGCAGATCACGCTGCTGGAGTGATGTCAGATCAAGGACATATGCACCGTTCTACACAGTTTACAAATGTCGACGCAGATGTTTAACACTGGCGATGACATTCTCAGCGTGACAATTTTGGTCATCTACATGATGGAACACACTGTAAGTATTATTCGGAGTCAGGTGTTGGTCCAAGAGGAAGGGAGGAAGTACTGGAGGAGTCATATGCGGAAGGGATAACAAGATCTACAAGGTCCAGACGTTCAGCGGCACCTTGTCGGCAGTCATGGTACGGTGGGGGAGAGGGATTATCAAGGGAGCATAGTATCAACAAAACAGTTGAGGAAGGTGCAGGAGCCCAGGAAGAAAATGGAGGACGAACTGGCGATGGGCATGGAAGACTCAGCAGATTAGTGAGAGCTTGCTCACATTTTGGTTGTGCGAGGTTGTGGGGAGAGGGCAGAGGAAGGAGGCACGATTCTCACCTCTCCGCCACCAAGACACCAAGGACTTTGTCCTCCTGGATGCTCAAGACACATGAGTGCCTTCTTGCTGCACTACCTACAACATGACCCTCGGATTGTACGAATTACAAGTCATGCTGTCTACAGGGTTGCCACACTGTTAGATCCCCGGTACAACACAAAATTTTGCGAAATAACTCCTGCCATAGAAAGGGACGCACGTATGCAGGAGTATCAGCAGAAGGTGGTACGCAATCTTACATCTGCTTTTCCACTAAACACCAGTGGTGCACAGAGTGAATCTCAACGCTTTTTCATCGATAGGAGGAAATGGTCTTACTTGTCCACATCTGAGGGACCGAGGGCTGGCTGCTGTGCTGAGACGGTGTTGAGTACGGTGTCTCTGCAGAGTTGCATTTTAGGTCATATAAAAAGTGTGAGTTGAAAAAGGACAGATGCTGGTGGAAAGGGGAACAGGTGTGTTGGAAAGGGAAAAAAAAGTTTGTGTCCGTGGGTTTGGTGGTTAAGCAACATTAACATTTGCTGAAGAAACAACAACTGGTATGGTGGGACTGGCAGATTTGGATAAGGTGGTACATACTATGTTACCGCTATATCAAAAATATTAAGAAGAAAAGAAAGAGAAAGGTAGATATCCCAATCGCCATTCGGTGTCCACCGTGCTCATAGATGGAAAAGGAGAGGTTGGCAACTGGAAGGTTAGGTGGAGGATACAGAGCAGGTTGACTCTCAAACAATAGTAGCCTGAACCGAGTTAGACGCAGCTCGGATCTGGAGACTTGGAGCCCTGTTAGCGTGACAGGGTCCACACGACCACCCAGCCCCGGAACTCCCTGTTAACAACACAGGGGCCATTGGTTACGCAGTCCGTGTGCGTAGGGGACACACCTGTGGACAGCAGGCGCATCAGCAGCAGCAGGCCTGTTTATGCCACTGGGCTGCACTAGCAGGACTGGTAGGACAGGAGCTGTTCTTAAACGTTCTGCGTTACCAACTGTGGTGGCGGCCTGCATCGATGTCCTATCCCTGCCTAACTCTGGCCTAAAGCCGCAATGGGTTCAACACATGGAGGTGTGCTCTTTCGGAGCATAATAGAAGACTGGGCACCTTCTTCTTGGCTCCAGCCCCTTTTATAACCTGGGTCCGTCCCAAACCAGGGTGGACGACAATGCACCTCCTGGAGACAAAAGCAGAGTGACACGTCATGAGTGGCATAACTAGCGTCCTCTTTTGAACCGCCACTTGAATGATGACCTCATGGCTGCCACAACCAAAACACCTCAACAGTCATCGTCTGACCAACAACAATGAGGTGACAAGTCATAGGGGCGGCCCTCTGCAAGCCTGTTGGGAGTAGCCTGGCCAAATTGTCAGGACACCTGATTCCCTGTGGTCTATATGGGCTCCCCACATCAGGGGCAGGGCTAAAGAGTTCATTACCCGACCTAGCCTCTGATTCAGTAAGTGCCTGAGCATGCTCAGTAGCATGAAATACAGTTTCTGAAAAAAAGACTATCCGCTTCAGCATGCTGTCTAGGCACAACACAGGACTTAGACCCGGCACGGAGTGCAAGTACCTGTGCAAAGAGGCTTTTCTCAGTCAGTGTGAAGCCCCACAGGTGTTGTGTTGGTGCATTACCTTCAGGGACTCCACGTGGAGGAAGAGTCTGGTCACACTTAGGTTGCTTCTTTATATGTATTTTCGTGATGCCACTCTCAGTATTGCGGTCAGTGGGGACCGCCACTGCAGTGTAAGGGGACACCTGGGGCTGATGTTGGGTGCAGTTAGTTTTAGTGGCCTCCCGAGAGTGAGTCAAGCACCAGGGCCCTGTGTAAGTGTGTTGAGCCGCAGGTCGCAGAATGACTCAGGCACAGTCCAAACGAGCATGCGCTGTAGCCCAAAATTAAGACTTTGCCTCAGGAATGACACAGTCAGGCAGAGCATGCTCAGTTGGCGAAACACTGGAGTTAGGCTGCGGCTGGGGTAAATCGGCACACAGGAAGGAGCAACTGCGGAAACACTTCGTTCAATTGTGAGGGGAGTCATTGTGGAGTTTGGTGAGGAGTACCGTAACGCCAGTGAGCAGCATCCTGTGCCACAGACCAACATTCTTCCGGTGCTGTCTATACTGTTAACCATGATAGGAGCGTAAATGCTGTATTTATGGCAACTGGACATCACATTACCCGGGTACGGTAGGCTGTGCCCAGACAGTAATGCGTGCACGCAACACTTTGTTTTATTATGAAAACACATATCTGTTCTGGGTAGGACAACTCTATAGACAATCACACTTGCTGCCTCTGCACTGTCAAATTGTCACGTACAGTTTAAATCATAGAGGGACAGTGACACATGTTTGCATTGAATGTTGCTTTACAAGATTTGCATGACTGTGTTGCAGAGCTGTGTGGTTTGCATTCACACTGTTATCATCTGCCTTATCTGTGAGGCTTCAGCTAACAAGGGTATTCAGTGTGGGTGATGTGTTTTGTCTATGTTTAGGTAGATAACTGGGAAGCTCTTGTGATGCGCCACTAGTAAGTTGTCTTCGCACACACACACAAACATACACAAACACACAATTACTGCTGCTACACAGAGGGCTTAAGGCCCCGTCACACTAAGCAACATCGCTAGCAACATCGCTGGTAACGAACAACTTTTGTGACGTTGCTAGCGATGTTGCTGTGTGTGACATCCAGCAACAACCTGGCCCCTGCTGTGAGGTCGTTGGTTGTTGCTGAATGTCCTGGGCCATTTTTTAGTTGTTGCTGTCCCGCTGTGAAGCACAGATCGCTGTGTGTGACAGCGAGACAGCAACAACTAATGTGCAGTGAGCAGGGAGCCAGCTTCTGCGGAGGCTGGTAACCAATGTAAACATCGGGTAACCAAGAAGCCCTGTCCTTGGTTACCCGATATTTACCTTTGATACCAGCCTCCACCGCTCTCACTGTCAGTGCCGGCTCCTGCTCTGTGCACATGTAGCTGCAGCACACATCAGGTAATTAACCCGATGTGTGCTGTAACTAGAAGAGCAAGGAGCCAGCACTAAGCATTGTGCGCTGCTCCCTGCTCTGTGCACATTTAGCTGCAGCACACATCAGGTAATTAACCCGATGTGTGCTGTAACTAGGAGAGCAAGGAGCCAGCGCTAAGCATTGTGTGCTGCTCCCTGCTCTGTGCACATTTAGCTGCAGCACACATCGGGTTAATTAACCTGATGTGTGCTGTAACTAGGAGACTGCGGGCTGGTCACTGGTTGCTGGTGAGCTCACCAGCAACTCGTGTAGCCACGCTCCAGCGATCCCTGCCAGGTCAGGTTGCTGGTGGGATCGCTGGAGCGTCGCAGTGTGACATCTCACCAGCAACCTCCTAGCAACTTACCAGCGATCCCTATCGTTGTTGGGATCGCTGGTAAGTTGCTTAGTGTGACTGGACCTTTACCAAGCAGTAGGCAACTGAATAGATTGTTCTATTATTTCAATTTAATGCATAGTTCTTATTGTTTGTTTTCAGAAAGTGAAACAATCATTTATTCCAATTCCAATTCCAACTGCATACAGTGCTTTTCCTGTTGCCTGGTTTTGCTGCATACTGGGGATCACACCAAATACAAGACTTAAAATGAAGCATAAGTCGCAATAAGAATTTCACTGTGCTACAATGCGGCCTAGCGGGGCTGTGCAATCACCGCCTGCCCCATCACGTGCATCTGCATGCTCTTCATCCTCTGTGACTGTGGGGACAGCAGTCACACATGCTTTTTCACACTGAACTTCCACCCCATTACCCGTAAGCGGGAGTGTGATTGGCAGGTCGCCACTTGTTTTGTAAGTGCAAACAGATGTTATTGTTGAGCTGTCAGACATCGAGAGAACCACCATTGGATGAAGGCAACATTATATCCACACCTGAACCTTCGTCGCAGTTTGGCTGGACTACCTGCAGTTAATAACTACGTTCCACAAATGGAAAGGAGTGAAGAATGCACATGTGTTGCACCTTGCTTGGCAGCAAACGAACAATAACTTAGTATTCCAGACAATTTTATGATGGTAGAAAAAGAGTCAGCTCTTTGGGCAAATAAAATAGCGTGGCAAAAGTGGGCAGGTGAGTACAGTGGCCGTGTTCTGTGGGTACCAGGACAGTAAGAGAAGCCTCACTTTTTATTCCTCCTAATGATGAAATGCAGCAAGGAATTCCATCAATTTGCTATAAAAAATAGAGTAGCTAAATGAGCAGGAGGGTGTAATACAGAGTTGCTGTAAATAGCTTGGCACCTGTGGGGCACAAATGGAGTACAACAGCCACTTTTTGTATGCCACTGAATGGCAGCATTTTTTGCTATTATTATAGCTTATTAAAATAAGAGCAGGAGGGTGTAATGCAGTGGTACTGCAAATAGCTTTGCACCAGTGGGACACTAATGGAAGTCCAACAGCCACTTTTTGTATGCCACTAAGTTGCAGCATTTTTTGCTATTATTATAGCTTTTAAAAACAGACCAGGAGGGTGTAATGCAGAGGTGCTGTAAATAGCTTGGCACCTGTGGGGCACAAATGGAGTACAACAGCCACTTTTTGTATGCCACTGAATGGCAGCATTTTTTGCTATTATTATAGCTTATTAAAAACAGAGCAGGAGGGTGTATTGCAGTTGTACTGCAAATAGCTTTGCACCAGTGGGACACTAATGAAAGTCCAACAGCCACTTTTAGGATGCCACTAAGTTTACTCAGTGTTTGCTAGTATAATGGCTTAGTAACAATGAGTTTGAGTGTGCAATGCAGGCAGACGTGCTGCAAATATCTTTGCACTACTGGGGCAATACAGAAGTCCAACAGCCACGTTTAGGATGCCACTAAGTTTACTCAGTGTTTGCTAGTATAATGGCTTAGTAACAATGAGCTTGAGTGTGCAAAGGGCAGGAGGGTACAGTGGCAGGGTTGTGGGTCTGGGTAGAGGAAAGGAAGCCTGCCTTTCTATCCCTCCTAATGGGGAAATGCAGCTAGGAAATTCCTGACCTTAGCTACACAGACGCTGTCATCTTGTGTAGCTGGTAAAATCTGTTTTCACGGACCTGTCACCTATGGCTCTGACCCTGCCGGTATGAGCCCTTGAAAGGACTAATAGAAACTTCTATCCCTATTCTGTACAGCGCTGTGTATAGAGCGTACACAGCAGTATCGGAGACAGGAGCTACGCCAGCGGTGACTGACACCAAGACGCAGAAGGCGGATAATGGCGTGCTGGAGGAAAATGTCCGTTTTTATAATGCAGGGACATGTGACATGGACATCCTATCACACATGCCGTTGCTTCTCTGGCTAAAAGTACACTTAGCTGTGTGTGTGTCTGGGATTGGCTGACATGCTGGCCCGCCCCACTACACGCGCGCGCTTAGGGAAGGAAGACAAGGAAAAAAAAAAAAAAAAATGGCGATCGCCATTATACAAACAGCAGTGATCTGAATGCACTGTTCCCGCACACTATACACTGAAATTTCATAATAGTGTGAGTCACATAGTGACTTACACTATTACAGCGGAAAGCCAGCTAGTAATTAGCTTGTCTTTTTGCTGCTTGAACCGTTCTCGAACGTATCTAGAACTATCGAGCTTTAGCAAAAAGCTCGAGTTCTAGTTCGATCTAGAACAGCCCCAAAATCACTTGAACCGCGAACTGGAGAACCGCGAACCGCGCTCAACTCTACTTATCAGCCCAAGAGCTGCACATGGGACGTACTTGGACGTTCCAACATGACAACATTCCAAGTCGACTTGTCATTAGCTAGAGCAGAACAAAGTGAAGGTTCTGGAGTGGCCATATCAGTCTACTGAGGTCAATATCATTGAGCTACTCTGGGGAGAACTCAAGCGTGCAGTTCATGCAAGAAAGCCCAGGAATTTACAGGAACTGGAGGCTTTTTGCCAAGAAGAATGGGCAGCTTTACGATGTGAGAAAATAAAGAGCCTCATCCACAGCTACCACAAAAGACTTCAAGCTGTCATTGATGTTAGAAGGGACAATACACGGTATTAAGAACTGGGGTATATGAACTTTTGATCAGGATCTTTTGGATGTTTTTGGTTGTCATTATCATTTAAAAAGAGAAAACACAATAGTTTGACAATAAATGGCTTCATCCAACCAGTAACCATGAATGTAAAAAAGGATTTCGTGTTATCATTCATATTCTCTGAAAAAAGGCTAAGAAACAAAAAAATCTGGCGTGGTATGTAAACTTTTGAGCACAACTGTATGTGACAATAAGTGTAAGGTGTTTTAGCATGTGTAAAAGTAGGTGCATAAAATCATGTCTGAGTGTTTAATAGTATGTGTGTAAAATTGTGCCTGCGTATATAGGAATAATGTCACGGAGGTGTGGTGGGTGACAGATAGTCATGTGGTTTCTGGCTATAGAAGGTCACAGCATTTGGCTGCGCAAAATGCTCCCTGACTTTCTATTGTTCCTGTTGTCAGTATTCATTGGAATACTGTAGGCAGTTTTCCTGCTGGATTTTTATCACTCTCCCTTTTGGACCCAGCAGGAGATCGCCTTCCACCCAGCTCCAGATCATCAGTGTTCTTTTGGTGCTTAAATACTCCTTTCTTCCGTGGACTTGTGCTTGTGATATTATTCAGTTCATTCTTGCTCTGGTTGCAAGCAGGTGGCTTGCTCACATCTGCAGTATCGTTGCTGAAGCTTGCTGAACTCCTGCCTGTGTCATCTGTGGATAAGTAATTCATGTTTTCCCCCTTGTTTCTAAGTGTTTAGTGGGGTTGACAAAGAGCTCATCCCACCTGTTCCCTATTAAGGGTCCAGCACTACTGATACCTAGGGTCAGTTATCTGGCTGGGCGTATAGGTAAGGAATGTATCTAGGGTAGTGACGGACCAGCTGTAGGTTTTGTCAGGGGTCACCATTTCCCCCTTCCCAAGACGCAGGGGTCCCTTTCCCTTAGCTTTCGCCACTCGCTTGCTACTTCCCTGTACATATAGTGACAAATATATGATAGAACGGTAGTATAAGCTAATTCATGCCTGGATAAGACCATAAGTGTAAAACTGCATTTCTGAAAGTGTGTCTGCGTGAATTGGTGTATACAGTGGGGGGAAAAAAGCATTTAGTCAGCCACCAATTGTGCAAGTTCTCCCACTTAACATGAGAGATGCCTGTAATTGACATCATAGGTAGACCAAAACTATGAGACATAAAATGAGAAAACTAATCCAGAAAATCACTTTGTCTGATTTGGCAAGATTTGTTTTTGCAAATTATGGTGGAAAATAAGTATTTGGTCAATAACAAAAGTTAATCTCAATATTTTCTTATATATCCTTTTTTGGCTATGACAGAGGTCAACCGTTTTCTGTAAGTCTTCATAAGGTTGGAACACACTGTTGGTGGGATGTTAGCCCATTCCTCCATGCAGATCTCCTCTACAGCAGTGATATTTTGGGCCTGTCGCTGGGCAACACGGACTTTCAACTCCCTCTAAAGGTTTTCAATGGGGTTGAGATCTGGAGACTGGCTAGGCCACTCCAGGACCTTCATATGCTTTTTACGAAGCCACACTTTCGTTGCCCTGGTGGTGTGCTTGGGATCATTATCATGCTGAAAGACCCAGCCACGTTCCAACTTCAATGCCCTTGGTAATGGGAGGAGGTTTGCACTCAAAATCTCACGATACATGTCCTCATTCATTTTTTCATGTCCACGGATCAGTCAACCTGGTCCCTTTGCAGAGAAACAGCCTCAATGTATGATGGTGCCACCCCCATGCTTCACAGTAGGTATGCTGTTCTTTGGATGCAACTCAGCATTCTGTCTCCTCCAAACACAACTTCTGTTTCTACTAAACAGCTCTACTTTGGTTTCATCAGACCATATGACATTCTCCGAATACTCTTCTGCATAATCCAAATGCTCTTTAGCAAACTTCAGAAGGGCTCGAACATGTTTTGCCTTAAGCAGGGGAACACGCCTGGCACTGCAGGATCTGAGTCCCTGTCGGCGTAGTGTGTTACTGATGGCAGCCTTTGTTATGGTGATCCCAGCTCTATGCAGGTTCATTCACTTGGTCCCCCATGTGGTTCTGGGATTTTTGCTCACCATTCTTGTAATCATTTTGACCCCACAAGGTAAGATCTTGCATGGAGCCCCAGATCAAGGGAGATTATCAGTGGTCTTGTATGTCTTCCATTTTCTTATTATTGCTCCCACAGTTGATTTTATCACACCAAGCTGCTTGCCTACTGCAGATTCAGTCTTCCTTGCCTGGTGCAGGGCTACAATTTTGTTTCTGTTATCCTTCGACAGCTCTTTGATCTTCACCATAGTGGAGTTTGGAGTGTGACTGTTTGCGGTTGTGGACAGGTGTCTTTTATACTGATAACAAGTTCAAACAGGTGCCATTACTACAGGCAATGAGTGGAGGACAGAGGAGCCTCTTAAAGAAGAAGTTACAGGTCTGTGAGAGCCAGAAATCTGGCATGTTTTTAGGTGACTAAATACTTATTTTCCACTATAATTTGCAGAAAAATCTTGCCAAATCAGACAAGGAGATTTTCGGGATTTTTTTTTCTCATCTTGCCTTTCATAGATGTGGTCTACCTATGATGTCAATTACAGGTCTCTCATCTTTTTAAGTGGGAGAACTTGCACAATTGGTGACTGACTAACTTTATTCCACACTGTAGGTGTTAGGCCCTGTGCGCACACTGCGTTTTTACTCGTGTTTTTTTTGCATTTTTGCTGCAGAGATTTCTTAAGAAAATGGTTGTAACCTTTCTGCAGACATTCCCCAGCAAAACCGATGGGGAAAAAAAATAGCTGTGCGCACGCTGTGTTTTACAATCTTTCTGCAGAATTTCTTGAGAAAAAGAATGAGCACGTCACTTCTTTTCTGCAGGTACCTGGGTTTTTTGCTATAGAAAATGGTAAAAAAATGCGGGGACCAACCTTCGGATACAAAACGCATCAAAAACGCACAAAAATGCGGTAAAAACGCATGCATTTTTCAGTGTATTATTGGTGCGTTTTTTGAACGCAAGTGCGCTAATCTTTCAGACTTTCAAGAAATTTCTTGAGAAAAATCCTTTTTCTAGTGCGCACAGGGCCTAAAAGCATGCCTGCACATGTAAGAATATATGTGTAAAAGTGTACATGTACAGGGATATGTGTATATCATCCTGCCATCATGTGTACATATATGTGTAAAAATAATTCCTGTATGAATAGAGGTATGCATATAAAACTGTACTTACAAAGCAAGCTTATCTGTAAATTACAGTTACCTGTGTGATTACGGGTGCTTCTGGGTGCGTAAATCTTTAACTGTCTAAAAAGCATGATTGAGGGAGATCCTGAAACCTATTATTTAGCAATGTAATCCATTATTAGGACCCCAAGCATGCATTCCCATGTGTTCAATACCCAGAGGATTTTTTTCACTTTAGAGTTTCTTGTGGTAAGTCCATTGCACAATATACTGACAGCTTTGTGGTTGAGAATCTATGATACTTGTTGAGAAATTCCACAGCATAAATTTGCCGATATTGTAGATTTAAAATCCTTGACATGTCAATTTTTGATGAGGATATCATCGTGGATTTCAAAACAGAGCAACTAGGACATTGACTTTGCTGTCCATTTGGAGTATGTTTTGTACACAGACTTAGTGCAATGCTATTAAATATGAGTGAATGAATTAGTGTAGGATCACGTTGAAGTCACAATTCCTGAAATTTGTGGTTTCACACGAATTCAAATATCTTGAGATTCGAGTTGAGGTTTGCAGAAAGGAGTGGATTTACATGGTTTTGCTTTACTGAGCAAACCTCCCGATAATGCACAACATTTATGAGCTCTTACGGTTTATCATACCTTCTATAGGGAGGGTCAGTACCTGGGCCATCTGAAATCATTGGTTTCTAATGGAGCACAGAGTTGTTTTTATCTTCAGAGCCACTAAAGGGTGCTTTACATGCTGCGACATCACTAGCGATTGCTAGCGATGTTGCGAGCGATAGCACCCGCCCCCGTCGTTCGTGCGACATTTGGTAATCGCTGCCATAGCGAAAAATATCGCTAAGGCAGCGTCACACACACATACCTGTTCAGTGACGTCGCTGTGATCGCCGAACAATCCCTCCTTCAAGGGGGAGGTGCGTTTGTCATCACAGCGGCGTCACTAAGCGGCCGCCCAATAGCAGAGGAGGGGCGGGATGAGCAGCCGGAACATGCCGCCTACCTCCTTCCTTCCTCATTGAGGCTGGACGCAGGTAAGATGTTCGTCGTTCCTGCGGTGTCACACATAGCGATGTGTGCTGAGGCAGGAACGACGAACAACCAGCGGCATGCACCACCAAAGATATTATGAAAAGGAGCAACGTGTCAACGATCAACGATTTTTGATGTTTTTGCGATAGTTGATCGTCGCTCCTAGCTGTCACACGCTGCGATGTCGCTAACAACGCCGGATGTGCGTCAAAAAACACCGTGACCCCGATGATATATCGTTAGCGATGTCGCAGCGTGTAAAGCACCCTTAAGTCTCTCTCTACGGTAATATGCAAGCTCTTATGGTTAATGGGGTCCTCTCTCTTTATGTACTGTAGAGTTTAAGCTCTTATGGTCAGCAGGGTTTTCTCTCTCTCTTTCCACTCCCCCACATATATTTCCTGAGTAATTAAAAGCTTTCCAGTATTGATATTCATACAAATGTATTCACGTCACATCAAATTTGTTGGATAAGTTGGCAGAATTGGCAAATTCTAAATTTTAAAAAATCCCCTCATTACTAAATGCTATACAGTGACAAGCAAAAGGGTAACAATGTCTTGAACTTTTGACTTTCAGGCTCAATATCTTACCATCAACTACAGCTTCGAACGTGAAACTACCTTCATTTTTTAGACAATCATCTTGGCTTTGTCATACATAAATTTGAGTTGCAACTATTTAGCATATGGTTAGTTATGCAGATTCTTGTCATGTCAGTGCATTGTTACTGTTGGGCTCTTGGTTGTGGAAAACATTTTTTACTGTGTACTGCAAATTACAACCTGTTCTTACATTACCTAATAGCGTATTATTTAGATTCCCAAGTGAAAGGTCACTGATTCGAATTCAGCAGCCGCCATGAAGATTTACCAAGAAAAAAAGAAACAGCCTCATCAAGCTCATCGATAGGAGTCTCTAGGCCAAGAAAATTTCCAAACTGCATCATGTGAGTGCCATGACAGTTGGAAGAATACAAACTGAAGTCCATTCATCAATTCAAAAGCCAAGAGGGGGGTGTTCAGGCAAAATATAAGAGTCAAGTTGGCTCATCACAAGGTCTATCAGTTCTGTCATGACAAACACGACAGTGGAGGTGGCTTGTATTCTTCATAATAGTGAATTGGAAATGGCTGATTTGGAATGATGAGAACAAAGTGCATTTGTTTCTGGAAGAAAGAAGATTAAAATGGGCTGTTAGATCAACCAGCTGAAGGAACTTTCAAGTTTGGTGGAGAAAGCCTGATGATATGGGGTTGTTTCACAGCCACAGACGTTGGAAACATGACCAAGATCAATGGTGGTCTTAATGCTGAGCTATATATGAGTATCCTACAAGACGAGTTATGGCGTATATCGAATATATGACCAGGATTGATGGTGCTCTCAATGTTGAGCTGTATTTGTATATCCTACAAGGCAAGAAATGTTGTATATTGGGTACATGACAGAATCGTTGGTAGTCTCAATGCTGATCTGTATGTGAGCATCCTACAAGACGAGTTATTTCATATATACAATGAGTATGAAAAGGGCGACATAGTGTTCCAGCAGGACAGCAACCTGAAGCATACATTGAGATTGGGAAAGAAATGGGTCAATAACAATGAAGTAGAGGTGCTGGATTATCCCCCTCAGTCCCCAGATCTCATCCCAATCAAATATTTGTGGGTAGAGGTGAAGAAAAAGCTGTATACATACCCAACTGAGTCAACTAATATGCACACATATTGGGAGTATATAGAAGAGTCCTGGAGTCAGATTTTGGTAAAGACATGCTTGAATATGATCAAAAACATGCCCAGAAAAATTCAGGCAGTGTTGAAAGCCAAAGGTAAATTTACAAAATCCTACGAAATAATTAAAATTTTGATTTTTTTGGAGCATAACAGTAACAATGCAGTAACATGACAAGAATCTGCATAACTAGTCATATGCTAAATAGTTGCAAGTCAAATTTATGTATGAGAGAGCCAAGATGATTGTCTACAAAATGAAGGTAGGTTCACATTCAAAGCTGTAATGGATGGTGAGATATAAAGCCTGAAAGTGAAAAGTTCAAAACATTGATAACCTTTTGCTTGTCAGTGTACAGATTCAATCAATTTTCAAGGGCACTGTTTGATAGACACTTTATAATTGTAACATCTGTTACTCTATCTTGATTTGCACTGTTAGTGTACACAGTTAGGTCCAGAAATATTTGGACAGTGACACAAGTTTTGTTATTTTAGCTGTTTACAAAAACATGTTCAGAAATACAATTATATATATAATATGGGCTGAAAGTGCACACTCCCAGCTGCAATATGAGAGTTTTCACATCCAAATCGGAGAAAGGGTTTAGGAATCATAGCTCTGTAATGCATAGCCTCCTCTTTTTCAAGGGACCAAAAGTAATTGGACAAGGGACTCTAAGGGCTGCAATTAACTCTGAAGGCGTCTCCCTCGTTAACCTGTAATCAATGAAGTAGTTAAAAGGTCTGGGGTTGATTACAGGTGTGTGGTTTTGCATTTGGAAGCTGTTGCTGTGACCAGACAACATGCGGTCTAAGGAACTCTCAATTGAGGTGAAGCAGAACATCCTTAGGCTGAAAAAAAAGAAAAAATCCATCAGAGAGATAGCAGACATGCTTGGAGTAGCAAAATCAACAGTCGGGTACATTCTGAGAAAAAAGGAATTGACTGGTGAGCTTGGGAACTCAAAAAGGCCTGGGTGTCCATGGATGACAACAGTGGTGGATGATCGCCGCATACTTTCTTTGGTGAAGAACCCGTTCACAACATCAACTGAAGTCCAGAACACTCTCAGTGAAGTAGGTGTATCTGTCTCTAAGTCAACAGTAAAGAGAAGACTCCATGAAAGTAAATACAAAGGGTTCACATCTAGATGCAAACCATTCATCAATTCCAAAAATAGACAGGTCAGAGTTAAATTTGCTGAAAAACACCTCATGAAGCCAGCTTAGTTCTGGAAAAGTATTCTATGGACAGATGAGACCAAGATCAACCTGTACCAGAATGATTGGAAGAAAAAAGTTTGGAGAAGAAAGGGAACGGCACATAATCCAAGGCACACCACATCCTCTGTAAAACATGGTGGAGGCAACGTGATGGCATGGGCATGCATGGCTTTCAATGGCACTGGGTCACTTGTGTTTATTGATGACATAACAGCAGACAAGAGTAGTCGGATGAATTCTGAAGTGTACCGGGATATACTTTCAGCCCAGATTCAGCCAAATGCTGCAAAGTTGATTGGACGGCGCTTCATAGTACAGATGGACAATGACCCCAAGCATACAGCCAAAGCTACCCAGGAGTTCATGAGTGCAAAAAAGTGGAACATTCTGCAATGCCCAAGTCAATCACCAGATCTTAACCCAATTGAGCATGCATTTCACTTGCTCAAATCCAGACTTAAGACGGAAAGACCCACAAACAAGCAAGACCTGAAGGCTGCGGCTGTAAAGGCCTGGCAACGCATTAAGAAGGAGGAAACCCAGCGTTTGGTGATGTCCATGGGTTCCAGACTTAAGGCAGTGATTGCCTCCAAAGGATTCGCAACAAAATATTGAAAATAAAAATTTTTTTTTTGGGTTTGGTTTATTTGTCCAATTACTTTTGACCTCCTAAAATGTGGAGTGTTTGTAAAGAAATGTGTACAATTCTTACAATTTCTATCAGATATTTTTGTTCAAACCTTCAAATTAAACGTTACAATCTGCACTTGAATTCTGTTGTAGAGGTTTCATTTCAAATCCAATGTGGTGGCATGCAGAGCCCAACTCGCGAAAATTGTGTCACTGTCCAAATATTTCTGGACCTAACTGTATATGTTAAATAATTTTGCTAGAAAATCTTAGAACTGAGGTTTGTTCTATTACTGAATCTAAGCTTGGTTCTGTTAGAACATCTTAAAGCCCAGTCACACACAACGACTTACCAGCGATCCCGAAAACGATGCAACCTGATAGGGATTGCAGGTAAGTCGCTGGGAGGTCACAGGTGAGATGTCACACAGTCAGATCTTACCAGCGATGCAGGAACAATACAGGTCGCAGTAGCGACCTGTATAACGATCTCAGCAGTCACTGTGACCCTGTCACACAGTGTCACACACAGCGATGTGTCCTGCCCAGCAGGACGTCGCCTTTGAAGAAAATGACCTGGACCATTCAGCAACGACTAGCGATCTCACAGCAGGGACCTGATTGCTGGTAAGTGTCACACATAACGAGATCGCTAACGGGATCGCTACTGCGTCACCAAAACGGTGACTCAGCTGCGATCTCGCTAGCGATCTCGTTATGTGTGACAGTACCTTTAGTACTGTTTAGGTCCTTTAGTGAAACTTAGTACTCAGCTTGTGTTAGGAAATCTTAGTACTGAGCTTGGCCTCAGTACTGTACATGCTAAAACTACTCTGTTAGCATATTTTAGTACTATGATTAGTTGTTATAGCATATCTCAGTGCTGAGATTGATTTTGTTCATAAATCGTAGGACTGAAATTGTTTCTGATAGCAAACCTAAAGACTGAGAATGCTTTTGTTAGCAAATCTTAACAATTAAGATTGATTATGTTATCAAAACTCAGTGCGGAGATTGGTTCTGTTATGGTGGTGTCACACATAGCGACACAGCAGCGATCACGACCAGCGATCTGACCTTATCAGGATCGCTGCTGCGTCGTTACATGGTCGCTGGTGAGCTTTCAAACAGGCAGATCTCACCAGCGACCAGACCCCAGCCAGCAGCGACGCGTGGAAGCGTAACTAAGGTAAATATCGGATAACCAAGGAAAGCACGTCTCTTGGATTACCCGATATTTACCTTAGTTACTAGCGTCCGCCGCTCTCACGCTGCCAGTGCCGACTCCCTGTTCCCTGCACTCCTAGCCAGAGTACACATCGGGTTAATTACCCGATGTGTACTCCAGCTACGTATGCAGGGAGCCGGCACTAGCAGCATGAGAGCGGCGGACGCTAGTAACTAAGGTAAATATCGGGTAACCAAGGAAAGGGCTTCTTAGTTACCTGATGTTTACCGTGGTTACAGCTTACCGCAGGCTGCCACACGCCGCGGCTCCCTGCTCGCTTCAGTTTGTCGCTCTCTCGCTGTCACACACAGCGATGTGTGCTTCACAGCGGGAGAGCAACGTCCAAAAAATTAAGCAGGACATTCAGCAACGACTGGCGACCTCACAGCAGGGGCCAGGTCGTTGCTGGATGTCACCCACAGCGGACAGCGACGGGACGTCGCTGCTACGTCACAGAAAATGGTGACTTAGCAGCGACGTCGTTGTCGTCGTCACTATGTGTGACACTACCTTTAGCAAATCTTTGTACTAAGAAGATTCATTCAGTTTGCTCTAACTAATCTCTTTGCTGAGCTCTGTGTGATTACAAAGTGGCAGGAGAAAAGCAGAGCTGTGTATGATTACATATACCTTTCTGCTTTTATCTCAGGGCAGTCTGTGAGGATGGAGGGGAAGTACAGCAGAGCTGAAAGCACTGATAGAAGAGAGCTGCTGCAGCAGAGGTGTTTGTAATTAAACAAAACACAGCTCTGTTATGTCCCCTCCACCCTTACTGGTTGTTTTGAGATGATAGCTGAAATGTGTCTGTAACCACACTCACCTCTATCCTACTCCAGGTAAAATATAATTACTTACAGATATGCATTGACATCATGAGAGAAAACTCTCCTGTGTGAGACATGTAATGAAAGACAGTTTGCTCTCTCCATTAGACTTTCAAGAACTTCTAGCAGTTCACTTTGAAGTGTAGTCAGCCCTGCTGTTCAGCCCATCCCTTCACTTCACACCGGCCTCTGCGAGATGAAAGCTAAAGAAGTGTTAATAATCACACTGTTTACTCTCCCCTTCCATTTTTTAATTACACACAGTTCTGTGGTGAGAGCAGGGTTGTCTGTCATTACATGGCTCATACTGAAAAACCTCCACTAAGCTATCATGGTGACATGGTATTTTTACCCGTGTGTTGCTGCCTGCTTGTCATTGTTTAGTGTCATTTAAGGGAAGAGCTACATGAAAATCTCTGATAACGTTAAATTATAACCTAAGCTTTACAAGCAAATATCTCCACAAAGGAGTCCAAAAATTAAAAATAATTACTCAACTTTGAAGCCACTATTCCATGATGTGGCCAATTTTACATGCTGAAACTGGTGATTGGTCCTCTTTAACCAATAACGTCACGAATAACAAACTTAATGCAAGTCAATAGGGAACCAGAGCCTTTGTATTGTTATGGCGAATACTGGAATAGTACTCGGTATACGGTAAGCATTATCCAAAAACAAATAGTTACTATTCGCCCATCTCTACTTCTGATGTATAAAATGTGTTTCCCTCAGTTGAGAGTATAGAAAATGAAGATGTTGAAAGTAAAGCATGTATTATGTTATAGAAATATCACACCTACCTACCACACATTGTACATTTAGGACATATGAATCAGATATGCCATAAATATCTATGAAATACCTATAGGATGTGCAACTGTCCTAATAATGGGCCTCATCATGTGCTAACGTGAATACATAAGTGGACAGGCATCTGCAGTGGTGTATGTGTAGCCAGCTCTTCATTTGCAGCATTTGTAAGTTAGGCGTTGGTCCCAGAAGGTTTCATATCTATTAGATACTTAAGGGAACCTGTCAGGTGCAATATACACCCAGAACCACGAGCAGTTCTGGCTGCATATTTCTAATCCCTGCCTAACTGTCCTTGTATCTAATAGCATAAATAAAGAGATCTTTATCTAATTCTTTAGATTAAAATCTTATCTAAAGTATTTCTAAAGATCCAATATGCTATAATATGCTAATGAGGCCAGTGACTAGTCACAAGGGCGTTACTTACCTTAGCTAGTCGGCCCCCTTGGCATGTAAGCACGCCCCTGGGCGTGCTAGCATGATAATGAATGTGCAGTATCAGAGGCATGGTTGATCTCACCGCTCTCTGCTGCCACCATGCCCGACGCTGGATGTCGGCTAAGTGCGCATGATCAGAAGTGTAGTGCACATGACTGGAAGTCAGGGATGTTCTGATCGTGCGCACTGAACCAAAAACCAGAGGTGGCAGCAGAGGTGAGAGCAACCATGCCTCTGACGCTGTGCATTCATTAGCATGTTAGCACGCCTACAGTGGCGTGCTTACATGCCAAGGGGGCCAACTAGCCAAGGGAACTAATGCCCTTGTGACTAGTCCCTGTCTTCATTAGCATATTATAAAGAACCTTCAGAAATACTTTTTCTAAAGATCCCTTTATGTATGCTACTAGATACAGGGACAGTTAGGCAGGGATTAGAAATATACACCCAGAACTCCTTGTGGTTCCGGGTGCATATTGCACTTGAGAGGTTCCCTTTAATGTCTCTGATGGAGATATCCCTTTGAGGTAAATCTAAAAAAGGATGTCAAATAACAGTAAAATGGTAAAATGATAATTTACTAACGTTACATAAAGATGCAAATTTGCACTTCAGTTTTACAATTATCAAATCATTTTCCTAACTACTGTTCTACAATAAACTACAAAGTGGGAGCTCATTGAAATGAATACACATCAGGGCAATTAGTTGTTCAGAATGGATATTACTGCAGTCTAGTAGGGATCCTGTGAGTTTTTAACTTGTTCTAAAAGGGCATTTAATTAGGTTTCTGAAAGTAGACTAATGCCCACCAGGATTTTCCTATATAAACTAAAGCCAGTGCTACACTAGCACTATCATGCTGATTCTATACATACCTTTAGATGTGAGAGTGGATGTATACTTTCTGAACTACAGGCAAGTAAAGCTTGTAAAATTCACTGTTACTTAATTGATAGGTGTTGCAGAATATCTAATAGGTAGGTCAGGTTTGCTAGTTATTCCTGTCCCTATCTACCTGCCTGTCCCCCCCCTCCCTCCCGTCTCTGTTATTACAGGGGGAGGAAGGAGGCAGGAAGCACAGGGGGAAGAAGGACAGGCAGGCAGACAAGGGGGGAATAACTAGCTAAACTCGACCCACCTATTAGATATTCTGTAGCCCCTGACAATCAAGTACAAAACAGTGTATTTCACAAGCTTTACTTGCCTGTATTTCAGAAACTATACATGTGATCTCACAACTAAAGGTATGTTTAGAATCAGCATAATAACGCCAATATAACACTGGTTTTAGTTCATACAGTAAAATCCTGGTGGTTGGTCCTCTTTAAAAAAAATCAGACTTTCTTTTTATCATTTGAGTTAATTTTCATAAATATGTTGATGTGATTTAGTGCAGGTTTTGCATCAAAATTCTACGTCAGTAAACAAACCTAATTTGCCTAGAATACCGAAAACTTAGTTATTGGTGTTGCGGAAAGGGGGCAATAAAAGACGTTTTGGTGCATAGGAACAGGCCCCTCGGTAAGCAATAATGGGCAATGCACACAAATAGGCACCTGAAGGTTTTGTTCACATTTTTTAATAACATGGCACAATTTACATAACACAAGTCTTCGCTGATGAGGAACATGCTGAAGATTGAGTCGCTTCATTTTATGCTTGTTTTTCCTTTTCAGTTCACTTTTTTTTCCTCTTTACATATGTACTAAAAAGGAATTTCTTACATACAAGATAAACAGCAAAAGGTTTGTATATAACAATCTCTTTACAATACTGAAAGCTACCACTACTGTTCCAGTGTACATATTCTTCTGGGAGAGTTTGCTCCTTAAAAAACACTGCACAACATCTGGAGTTCACAAAATCTGAAGCTCACAACTAAACCTTCAGTCGACTACTAAAATAGATCTCTGCTTATTAGAAACAACTGTTGGGAATTTTATTCATCGTTTTGCTTTTGCCAAAACAAGATATCAACTTAAGATCACTTTAATACACTAGAAGACCAATGAACTATGTTTATTTAATACATATAATTTACAACCCAGTGAACCAAATGTTTATGGTATTTCTTCCGGTAAAGTCATATCCTCTCCAACCAAGGAAATGTTAACAATATCTAGGCTTGATCAGAAACTGAACTTATTCTACAAAGGTCTTGGGTAAGTGTTAATATTTCATGGATCAGATTGGCCAATGACTTAAGGAACTTTATAGGTGACAATGGCTGGAAAGGTTGTTTTCAATCATTGACCGGTCTCAACTTTTCAGCCATCATATGATAATATGCTCTTTTGTTGTAAATCCCCTCGTGTAAACAGGCATCTGGCTGTCACCTGTAATAGGAATTGTAAGGGAGGGGTGGAAAAATGGACACGACTGATCACAAGAACAATGGTTTAAACAATAAACCTAATTATGGTAACATTTAAAGTAGACATGTGCCGGTCGTCTTGCTATATTTTTGATTGGTGCTCTTTAGCGGGTATTTATCTGCCCGTATAAAAGGATATGCTGGATAGGCACAACAAATGGAAACAAAATGATAGATCAACGGAGGACAGACAGAAAAGGACCCATGTGTAAAAACAGTATAAGAGCCCATTGTAGTTGAATCACTCATTATAATGCACAAGTCCGCATGCACCATTGGTAGTAATGGGCCCCCTTATATCTTGGGCTGTTGGGTATCACCAATGGTATGTCCACCCCTGTGACAGGTTTAGTCACCTTTGCCTCAACATTGTTTCTATGTGTTACGTGAGCCTTATATTTCAGAAATGTACTTGTTTGTCTACATTGTCAGAATGATGGTCCTGGAGATCCAAAATAAAGAGAGATGACTGGTAAAAAGCAAAAGATGTTGTAACAAAAGCTTCTTAGGGACAATATGACTTTAGTTGTATAAGTGTGGCAAATGTTCCATTGTGTCATAATGGCTTTATAGAGAAAGCCTCCACAATAATTGCATAGTTGAGGGGGTTTAGTTGTCTCTAATAATATGCACAGCACAGTATGAACAGACTGTGTTTTAAATAGTAACATTGTAAACTGCACAGTTTAAGAAGTATTATTGTATTATGTTATGTCTATTTACATTTATACACAGTAAAGCTTTCATCCTATCCTTTTGCATATATGAACCAATACCCAATGAAGCAAGTTGTTTTTACATAAATATTTACATGTTCTTTCAATATCATAAGTCTGATACAGCCCATATGGATGTAATGAATTATCTCCTTCAGTTCCAACCAAATGCTTTACATTAGTAAAATAAATCAATTAAAGACAAACATTTGAATTGGCCAAAAGATATGGAAATTTGCAACATATCATATACAAAAAGTGAAAATCATTGCTCTCAGAGTTTTTACATTTGTACAAAGATTGTATGTCAAGTCTTGCACTGATTTAAATCTAATCAGGGTATTTGTCCATAAACGTTTTATGTACTTATCGTGCCTCAATATCCTTTAATGTGTGAGAAGGTGGCCTATCTCTCATCTCTGCTGTCAATGGAGTAGTCCTCCTGGGAGAGCCTGGCCTTCCACCCAAAGTAGAAATAAGAGGAGGTGGGGCACTTAGTGCTGCTGTTGGGGGAGTCTTATTAAGAAGTCCATTTTGATGTCCTGCTGTAGGACTGACCCTGGGATAGTGCATGCTGGGAAGTCCTGGTGTGATTAAACTTGGATGAGGCAGGTGACCATCCAGTGCAGCTGGATGCACAGCATGTAAGCGGGCATGTTCATAGTCCTCTCGAAGCATATGTAACCTTTCTCTTTCTTCCAACTGACTTGCTCTTTCGTGCTCCCGACGTGGGTCAACAGAAAGATGATGATGGTGGTGATGGTTGTAGTCATGGGGTTCTCTGTCTCTGAATGACCTGTCTGCTTCATATAACCTTGGTGCGGTAAGACGGTGAAGTGGATCATTTCGCAACAAGAAATCCCGTCCGAGCGGATCCCGCCTATGAATATCTAGTCCTCTGTATGGGTCTCTCAATGGATCTCGCATAGGATCCCAGTGAAATGAAGGATAAGGGAAACGTTCACCTCCTGGAATGGGACTTATGCCCATAAAAGGAGTCATCATCCGAGTCCTGTCTAGACCACCAATACTGTTCATCGGATGCATTCCTGTTACACCAACAGCCATTGGCATGGATGCTAAATGACTTGGATGAACATTTGAAGCAGATATCGGAGGAGCTTGTTCAGAGGATCTATGAATAGTAGGTCCTTCGGAAACTAAAACATCATGATCTTCCTTTCTTTCTTCTTTTACTTTCACATCATTACTTTTCTTTTGAGTATCATATGTCTCACTTTTTCTTTCATTTTCTCGATTAGAAGTGCTATTAGGTCTAGTGCTCTCCATTACTGGTGCCCTGACATAAGGTGAAGGCACCCTTGATAACTGTTTCGCTTCCTCCACAGCTCTACTTTCATGTACAATATTCTCTTTCTCTGAAATATGGTTCTCCTTTGCTTTGTGCTCTTCCATGTTATTTTCTTTCCATGAGTCAGAATGCTCCCTTTCTCTTTCTTTAGGCTTTTCTTTATCTCGTACCTCATTATTTATGTGGCTTCGACTTTGTTCAGATAAACTGCGATTATGTCCTATTGAATTTACTTGGTTAACAGGAGCTGGTGAAGGGTGACTAGAATGCCTTTTTTCCAGACTTTCCCTAAAAAGAAAAAAAAATGAAATTGTGATAAGAAAAATAAATTTAAAATGTAGATAACATTATTGTATCCATGTTGTAGTCAAACATGGAATAATAATGGGAAAACACAAATATTTGTATAAACAAATTAAAGGGAGCGTCCAGTCTAAAATGATAGGTCTGCAGTCACTCTATTGTAACAAGTTCTTTAACACTAGAAGTCCCAGAGAGGGGTCCTTTAACATTTCTACCATTGGAACCCTATGGAGCTCGAAATTCCTGGGACTTCTAGTGTTAAAGGGATTTTCAGGGCTTAAGGCATAAGTTTGCAATCACGCTATGTGACTGCAGACTTGTGAATCCTCATAGAAATAAATATGTGTGCTGTTAGGATTCTACGGTGATGTCAGGAGCTGACAGTTATGTAACCGCTAGTATGCAATGTGCACACTTCTAGCCACATTCCACCTAGACATGTCCGGCCTAGCTCAATTCCCTTGTATTGTGTGAGTCAATGCACAACTAGTCGTCAAGTGACTGAATGTATCCAAATTTAATATTGGTCACAATCTCACTAGATCTGGAGAATCTTGACAGTGCGCACAGTGTGCACTCTAAGTATTCACGAATCTGAAGTCACATCGAGTGACTGCAGACTTGAGCCCCAAGCCTAGAAAACCACTTCATGTTTAGTATTAAATAAGAGTACATGAAAGGACCATTTTTCCATTAGTAGAAACATCTAAAGGTTTTACTAAATTTTCCTAATGCTAAAGTACTTCTCAACAAGACAAAACAAACTGTATTACACAGACTGAGATGATATTAGAGTATATTGTTTGAACATTATTTTACTATGCGAATGCCATAGGTATCTTATATTACAAACCTTTCCTTATCATCCTTAGATGATGATTCTCTTTTTTCAGAATCTCTGTCATGAGTTGAAGCAGAAGAGCTGCGTTCTGGTTCCCCTGGTTTTAGCCAAGGCGGAGGTGTTGGGAAAGATGGTGGTGTCCGATGAAGTCGATTCCATGGTTCATGAGGGTTGTTGAAGTTCTGCATATTTGGCCCTTCCTTATGGCTAAACATTGAGTTGGAGGCTATAAAAAGGCACAATAACAGCATTAATGTGTTTATATGAACTCAAAAGACTATAAAACCCCCAACAAGACATTTGAAACGCAGCAGAAAGTGTAAATGTTAGTGGTACTAACCCATAATGAGGGGGTGGTTGAAGGGTCTGGTTGTTTCTTAGGAGAAAAGACAAAGAAAAATGACAGCTTTCCTACATTTTGTTCCCATATAAACAAATATGCACTTAGACAACTGAAAGCAATATTTTATAAACTTTGGGAAAATATTTAATGGAATTTTATGGGAACAGAATTTAAACCACTTATCAGGTCATATGGACAAAAAGAAAGAATAATGGCAACCAAACAATGAAAAGTTTCCAGCAATTTTTTATTATCCAGATTTTTTTATATTTACAGAAATTTGAATGTTTACTGAAATCCAACATTTACTATCTATATAAATAAAGCCTGTAATTTTCAAAAGTAGATGCAAGTTTGGTTGGAAGACTTTTCACTATCTGGCAATGTTTGGTGGTATTCTTTGGCTTGGTGACTTTCCACATTTTGTTTTTGCATATTTTCTTACCAATAACTAGCTTTACACTGGCTTTTACAAAGCTTTCTGATTATAGTTAAAAAGCAATTGTACTTTCAAGTAACTTTCCAGAATAAGCTGTCCCTGTGTGTACATGATATCATAAAAGACAGAGGGAAAAAAACAAGTTTCATGCCACGCTAAAAACCACGAGATGGTGTGTTGAAAATTGATATTCTTTTATTGAGCAATTCCAACACGTTTCAGAGGCATGTTCGCCTCCTTCTTCAGGGAAAAAAAGGATTTCTTTTTTTTCCCTGAAGAAGGAGGCGAACATGCCTCTGAAACGCGTTGGATTGCTCAATAAAAGAATATCAATTTTCAACACACCATCTCGTGGTTTTTAGCGCGGAATGAAACCCGTTTTTTTCCCTCTGTCTTTTATACCATATCCTTAACGGGGCCGCTGCTGAACCACCCGGGCACTCACTAACGTCTGCAAAGGGGTTGTGACTGGCACAACCTGATCAGGTGAGTGTATTATCCTCCTTGTCTTACTCACCCTTAAATTGGGTAAGACCCTATTGCGCCTTTCTCTCCCAATCTACAGCTTCCTCAAGTCCTGTGTGTAAATGAGTGATACCACTATTTTTGGTCGGTATATGGCTTGTATCTTACATTTTCACCAGCTTTTTTTTTCCTGTTCAGGCTCTATCCCATAATTTGAATTGTCCCAAAACTAATGGTGCTATGATGTGTCCCATGCACAGAGATTGATTACTGCTTCTCTTTCCTAAGTTAGCACACACACAGAGCATGGTAGCATTATGGAGGAAAGTATACAGCAGAAATGAGCAATGTAGATGAGTATTCAGCTCTGTGCATTCAAACAGGAGAAGAGAAGGGGTTAACGCCGTGCATCAGCCAAATGAAGATGTAGAGTAGTTGATGAATAAATAACTTTTTTATTTCATACGTCTACGCATTTCGAAGTTGAAACCTCTTCCTCAGGACCAGGACATCAACATGTTGATGTCCTGGTCCTGAGGAAGAGGTTTCAACCTCGAAACGCGTAGACCTATGAAATAAAAAAGTTATTTATTCATCAACTACTCTACATCTTCATTTGGCTGATGCGCGGCGTTAACCCCTTCTCTTCTCCTGTTTGAATGCTCATCCACGTGGGGCTGCGGTAGACGCCATTATCTTATGCTTGGCAGGGGTTGTGATTTTCACAACCACATTAGGTGAGTGTATATATTTTATATATTACTCCTGTCATCTGGTAATACCCTATCAGCGCTTCCTTTTTCTAGTCTTATCACTATTCAGCTCTGTGGTGAGGTGAAAGACTTGTTAGAATGCTCAGCACAATTTTTCTGAGTCCCCTGCTGCCTGTACCCTCACTCTGCTCCTCGCCTTCCCCCCCCTCCCTATCTATAGAATATAACAGACTGTGTACTCTGACACACAACAGTGTTGGCAGTATGCCCTATTTTGACAGCTATATTTTCAGTGTAGATAACAAACACAGGAAGAATTATGTGTTAAAATATTTAAAAATGTCTTACATTCATATATATTAATGATATATTCAAAGTTTTTTGAAAGTACAGTTCCCTTTTAAAAATACCATGCCTTTTAAATGTCACAGCACACAGAATATCACAGAAAGTACAATATATTTGAAGACTGACAACCCAACCCACATAAAATGACATTTTCAATGTTATAACTGTTTGTAGCAAATCCAATGGTCAGGTCTACTCTACTATTTGGAAAGAAGTATAACTGAACCAGAATTCTAGTGAAATGCATTCTATGTGGCCTATTTATTACATTTTTAGGTACTTCTTGTGCCTCATCCAAAAAAAACATAGCTTAGGAATAAGGAAACATGGTCCACGATTTGCCAAATTGCCCCCAAAATGTTGTCCCAAAAGTAAATGGTCTAGAGGAAGTTAACCAAGAGGTGGTATAAAGTTAGGGGCACTTTGCACACTACGACATCGCAGGTGCGATGTCGGTGGGGTCAAATTGAAAGTGACGCACATCCGGTGTCGCAGGCGATATCGTAGTGTGTAAAGTCTTTTTGATACGATTAACGAGCGCAAAATCGTCGTAATCGTATCATCGGTGTAGCGTCGGTCATTTCCATAATTTGGAAATGACCAATGTTACGATGTTGTTCCTCGTTCCAGCGGCATCACACATCGCTGTGTGTGAAACCGCAGGAGCGAGGAACATCTCTTACCTGCGTCCTGTGGCTCACGCCAGCTATGCGGAAGGAAGGAGGTGGGCGGGATGTTTCTTCTCCGCCCCTTCTCTTCTCCGCCCCTCCACTTCTATTGGCCGCCTGTCGTGTGACGTCGCTATGACGCTGCATGACCCGCCCCCTTAATAAGGAGGCGGGTCGCCGGCCAGAGCGACATCGCAGGGCAGGTGAGTGCATGTGAAGCTGCCGTAGCGATAATGTTCGCTACGGCAGCAATCCCCATGATATCGCAGCTGCGACGGGGGCGGGGACTATCGCGCTTGGCATCGCAAGCATCGGCTTGCGATGTCGTAGTGTGCAAACTGCCCCTTAGACAAAAGTTTCTGCCGTTGGGCCAGATTCATCCCTTAGAACTAGTCAATGAAATAAATTTGGTCCTTTACATTTAATTGTACATCTAAATTTAAAGGTGTTTCTCACCCAAAGACAAACTTTCAGCAAATAGTGCAGCTTGGAGACTACTAACGGTGCGTAATTTACACACTGTAAAGATTTGGCTCTCCTAGCCAGGTCTAGGAGTTGACATGCAACTGCAAGTACGGGATTTGCTATCTTGTGCTTATGTGCTAACTAGATTCTCATTTTCTCAATGTTGAAAGAAGCAAGCCAAATCTTAACAGTGTGCGTATTATACACTGTTAATATTCCACAAATCACACTGTTTAACAAAAGATTGTTCTGTGATGGAGAAAACCCTTTAAGACTTTATTAGTAAATCTGCCCCAATGCATTTCTCTATTATCAATACACTTAATTTATTTTCTATGGTTTAGAATATTAGTTACATCATGTCAAAATCCAATGTTATCCAAAGAAAATAAGCAACTTTCTAATTAACGTTTGTTTGCAAAAGTTCATGAATTGCCAAATTGCAGCTGACAAACTAGAAGGATAAAGCGCCCTCCTATATGAAGCTGTGACAAACCATTACAAATTTCCAGAAAGCCATCAAACCTTGTGCTCTTTTGAAAATGAGAGCCAATTAGAAAGATGCTTTATTATATATTGTAATGCAAATATTTATGATTTTTTTCCAATCAGAAAACCCTTTCAATAGAAATTTAAAGGGCCTTTATAAAAAAAATACAACAAAAAGTTTAGGTTTTTTTTTAGAATCAGAATTTGTCAATGTTGATAGCCACATTCACATGAAAGAGAATGAGCTGTCTTTTTTATATGATTACCGACATGGCAGCCATTCCAGGTTATGGTGAGATAGTTAAAGCTTTTAGCGATCAGAAAAGCTCAATATTGCACAATGATATTTTATAACGTATAAAAAAATTCCCTTTGATATTATGCAAGCAAACTTTCCCTTCTTATAAAAGAAAAGGGAAGAATCCAATGGCGCCATCACAACTAGACAATCTTCCTAACTACAGATGGAATAGCATGGCATACTTACTAACTGAAGGATTGCCAAGGCCCCCAAAGGCATTTCCACCCACAGAACCAAGACCACTGAATGTTGAAGGTCGATTAAAAGGTTCTATAACAACAACAGTTAAAATTAGTTAAGCATCATGAGATTAGACAAATGATATGTATAGGAGATAAAGTAATATGATAAAGTGAAGATAACATCAACAACTTTTAAAGCGTTTGTCTCACAAGAGACATTTATGACATATCCATAGAAGAATGAGGTTCTCTCCTGTGGGATCCATACCCATCTCCAGAATAAGATCCCCTAATCAACCGTTCTGGTTGACATAGAACTACCACCAGTGAGTTGCTATAGGAATTCTACATACACCTGACAGTATTTGCTCAGCTGTATTTGGAACTCCAGTAGCAATACATGGAGGGAACCAATGCATACCTTACTACCCCTCTTCTCACTGATGATTGGCCACCAGCTAGATCATCGGTCAGGGAACCCTGTTCTGGAAATTCGTGGAGATACCAAAGGTTTTACCAGCATCCCGTGGACATTTATGGTATATCCAACAGATATGCCATAATTATCTTTTGTGAGACTGCATGTTTAATACATATGCATTTTATTAGAAAAATATATAATACCTACCAAGATGAGCAGCAGGATTGAGAAAATTGCTGTGATGAGGGGGAGGACCAAAATGAGCCCCTGCAGGGTGTGCACCACCTACAACAGGAAAAGAAAATCAAATATCAATATTTTTATAAATTAAATTTATCTGGGACATTTTTTTTCTATGGGGCTAACAATTTGCCAGCAGGTAGTTGCTAACTTCTTGCCTGTTCTGCCTTGCATCAATCTCTCCTGCTCTGACCTCACATCAACAGAGTAGTTCTTTCTCTTACACTCTTCGGCTCTATTGACTGCTAATTGATGGCTGGCTTCCCGCAGTCAGGCAGTGGGCGGAATGTAGAAAAACATAATATTGGAAGTGACGCCCTATCGACAACTCAGAGCAGAAGGGAAAGATCTGCTCTGTTGAGGATACACTGATGAGCAAAAGGGCAGTAATGTTTTGACCTTTTGACTTGCAGGTAGAGATGAGCGAACCGTCCCGTTCGAGTTCGGTTCGTCGAACGTTCGACGAACCAAACTCGAACCTATAGGATATAATGGGAGGCAATCACAAATACATAAAAATGCATTATAAATGTACACATACAGTTAATAAACATTGCCATAACACTTACCGGTCCCCGCGATCCCTCCTGCACTCTGTCTCCTGCCGCTATTCCATCCGATGATCGCTGAATCCTCCCGGTGACCAGCACTGCCAGCAGTGATGCAGGACCTATCGTGACGTCAAAATAGCCATGTGACCAGTCACGTGGCTATTATTTCATTGGCTACAGACTGGTCACATGACTATGACGCGTCATGTAGGACCTGCGAGTGCATCTCTCCGGTACACGGTGCACATTTGTGTATCGACGTGTACCGGCGACATGCTCTAGCACACGGTCGACTCTCCGTTCCGTTAGGGACCGGCTGACACAGCCGGTCATTAACGGAGATCACCGTTGCCATAGCAACGCAGTTAGCGGTGACGTCACCGCTAACCACGGCTCCGGGAGCACCGTTGCTATGGTAACGCGTCTGTCAGCGTTACCGCTGTTACCGCTAGCAGCACTGATCTCTCACGGAGTGAAAGCTGCACGCTGCGTACCGTGGAGCCTTCACGGAGTGAAGGCTCCACGGGAAGCAGCGTCTTCCCCCATGCAGCAGTGATGTAGCACAGCTGCATTTGTTGAACGAGAAAGACAGAAGACCATGGATCGTGGAGGGCTGACAGGGGGTAATAAAGATGGAGACTCTAATGTGTCTGTGTATTTATTTCTATTAAAGTATTTTTTCTCTGTGTGGTGTCTTTTTTTTAACCCTTTATTGGAGATTCTTAATGGCCGGGTCAAACGTGCCTGACATTAAGAATCTCTGGCTTAGTACTGGCTTGTAAAACAAAGCCAGTATTAACTCATGATTACCCAACAAGCCACCCGGCTCCAGGGCTGTTGGAAGAGTTGGATACAGCGCCAGATGATGGCGCTTCTATGAGAGCGCCATTTTCTGGGACGGCTGCGGACTGAAATTCGCAGCAGAGGCGCCCAGAAACCTCGGGCTAACCTGTGCTGCGGATTCCAATCCCCAGCTGCCTAGTTGTACCTGGCTGGACACAAAAATGGGGCGAAGCCCACGTCATTTGTTTTTTAATTATTTCATGAAATAAGTGAAATAATTAAAAAAAACAGGCTTCCCTATATTTTTGGTTCCCAGCCGGGTACAAATAGGCAACTGGGGGTTGGAGGCAGCCCGTGGTTGCCTGCTGTACCTGGCTAGCATACAAAAATATGGCGAAGCCCACGTCATTTTTTTGGTGGGCAAAAAACTTCTGCATACAGTCCTGGATGGAGTATGCTGAGCCTTGTAGTTCTGCAGCTGCTGTCTGCTCTTCTCCATACAGACAGACAGCAGCTGCAGAACTACAAGGCTATTAGATGTGCCAATCCTGGTGCTTCACCCCAGCTCATCCCGCGCCCTGGTGCGGTGGCAAACGGGGTAATATATGGGGTTAATACCAGATGTGTAATGTCACCTGGCATCAAGCCCTGGGGTTGGTGAGGTCAGGCGTCTATCAGATACCCGACATCACCAACCCAGTCAGTAAAAAAAAAATAGACGACAAACACATTTTTATTTGAAAAAACACTCCCCAACACATTCCCTCTTTAACCAATTTATTAGAAAGAAAAACAAATCCAGGTCTGGTGTAATCCAAGGGGTTGCCATGACGATCCACACTGTCCCAGTCAATGAAGAGCAGGATGTTCCCCATTGGCTGGGAGAGCAGTGCAGTGACCTGAGCTAACATCAATGGGTCAGCCCAGGTCACTGCAGGGCATGACAAGTGCTGCTGTCAGCGAGGTACATTACCTGCGCTGATCTTCTGCACTGCCGACAGCACCTGTCACTGAGTTCAATGACCGCCGCCTTCACAGCCAAGTATCGCGAGAGGCCCGTGACGTCACCGCTAGTCAGTCTCGGGTCGGAAGCGAGAGAAGGTGATGTGACAAGCGGCGGCCATGGAGGACAGTGACAGCGCTGAGGTCGGGACTTCATCACCACAGGTAAGCCGAGCGGGACCATGTGTGCAGAGTGACAGGAGGACGTCAATGTCGTGGACTGCATGGCTGGGGACGTGTGTGTGTGTGTATGTATGTGTACATGCCGCGTGCAGGAGGGGGCGGAGTGAGCTGAGCAGGGAAGTGTGGGCTTCCTGCACGTAACTAGGATAAACATCGGGTTACTAACCAAAGCGCTTTGCTTGGATACCCGATGTTTATCTTGGTTACCAGCTTCTGGCAGGCTGCCAGCGATGGCTCCTGCACACTGTAGCAGTAAAAAACACTGCTTTTTGCTGCTAGAACCGTTCTCGAACGTATCTAGAACTATCGAGCTTTAGCAAAAAGCTCGAGTTCTAGTTCTATCTAGAACACCCCCAAAAATCACTCGAACCGCGAACTGGAGAACCTCGAACCGCGCTCAACTCTACTTGCAGGCTCTATTTCTCACCATCCGCTACAGCTTTGAGCGTAACACTATCGTCATTTTATAGGAAATCATCTTGGCTATCTCATAATTTGACTTGTAACTTTTCAGCATATGATTAGTTATGCAGATTCTTATCATGTCACTGTATTGTTACTGTTTTACTCTTACAAATTTAAATTTTCATTTTTATTATTTTTCTAGCATTTTGTAAATCAACCTTTGACTTTTAACACTGCCTGAATCCTTCTGGGCATGCTCTCGATTAGATTCAAGCAAGTCTCGATTTAAATCTGCTCCCAGGTCTCTTCTTCACAGTCCCAATGTTGGTGCAGACTGGTAAACACACTTGGGTATGTATACAGCTTTTTCTTCAACTCTACCCACAAATGTTCAATTGGGTTGAGGTCTGGAGACTGTGGGAGGCAATCCAGCATCTTTACTTCATTGTTGTTGAACCTTCCTTTGCCAATCTCGACATATCCTTCGGGTCATTGTCCTACTGGAAAACTATATCGTCCTTTACATAACCATAGTAGTCAAGTCCACTAAGTAACTTGGTTAGTAGGATTCTCACATACAGCTCAGCATTGAGTCCACCATCGTTCCTGGTTAAATATCCAATGCCTTTGACTGTGAAACAACCCCATGTAATAAGGTTTTCTCCACTGAACTTGACAGTTCCTTCAATTTTTCGATCCTTTAGTCCTCCTTTTCCTTTTTTTTTCCAGATGCATTTGCACCTATCAGAGTCTATTCTATTGACTTTCATCACATCGCTCCAAATCACCAGTTTCCAATCTTCTACTGTCCACTTTTCATACTTTTTTGCAAACTTGAGCCAACGCTTCTTATAGCAATATTGAAGACGAGGCTTCTTCAGCTTTTTTCAGGCCAAAATCCCAGCCTTATGTTAACATATGTCTCATGGCGCTTCCATGCACGTCTGTGATCTCACTATTACGAATCATACAAGTCATCTCCAGTGCCATGTTTGACAAGCCAGAACTGATAGACCTTGTGATGAGCCAATCTGTTGACTCCGATATTTTGCCAGGATGTCCACCTCTTGGTTACTGAATAGTTGGATGGATTTCATTTCATATTCTTGCAACTGTCATGGCACTTACATGATGCAGTTTGGCAATTTTCTAGGCTGAGAGACCATCAATGAGTTGGATGATGCCGTTTCTCTTTTCTTGGTGTATCTTCTTCATGACTGCTCCTCGACTCAAACCACTGACCGTTCATTTGAGAATCAACCTTGTAACACACTAAGCTATTAGGGAATGTGAAAACGATTTTCAAACACCAGGAGCAAAACAGTAATAATGCAGTAACAGGACAAGAATCTGCATAACTAATCATAAGCTAAATAGTTGGAAGTCAAATATACAGTATGTATGAGATAGCCAAGATGATTGTCAATAAAATGAAGGTAATCTCGAGCTCAAAGATGTAGTAGATGGTGATGAAATTCAAAAGTTCAAAACATTGTTACCATTTTGATTGTCAGTGTACATCACAGGATCCAAAAGAATTGCCATCAGGAGTGGTCCGTGACTGCTCTGAGCTGGAAGATATTGCCTCAGAGCAGAACAGGCAAGTAGTTAGCAGCTACCTGCTGCTAAGTTCTTAACCTCATATGGAAAAAAAACAACACAAATCCTGGATATCCCCTTTAAATAATAATGCATAAAGTCTTATCTGCTGTAATTGGCATATCAGTAGGAAATATCGAATATTTTCTAAATTATTTACATTACAGTCTGCAAAATGTTGAAAGACTACTATATTCCTCTATCTATTTTTTCTTTATTTTATGTCATTGCTTTGGACGGAATGGACAAATAATATGTTTATTGATTTAATAAGCAACTAGACCTCTAGCTAATTCCTTATTCAGAGTATGGAAGAATTAATATTACAAATATTATTAAAATCACTTGAAAACATTATTTTCAATCTGATCACGTATTGTGCTGTAGATTGCTGTAGAGAAAAAAAATCTTAATTTATATTTCATAATGCACTATAATATTAAAATAAAGACAAAATGAGCCAAATACAAGCTTGGATAGTTTATGATTAGGGATGATCGAATACTTCGATTATTCAGCTTCGCGAATATTTTCCGAATACCTCACCGCTATTCGATGCGCAATGTAAGTCTATGGGAAGCCCGAATAGTTCTGAATAGTTGTTATTCGGGTTTCCCATAGACTTACATTGCGCATCGAATATTTGCGAATAGTCGAATAGCGGCGAGGTGTTCGGAAAATATTCGCAAAGCCAAATAATCGAAGTATTCGATCATCCCTATTTATGATCACTTCTGCTAAATAGATGCACATTCTTTCCAATGGTAATTTATCACATATTGCATTCCTTTATAATGATATTAGAATTATAGTAGTTTCCTACAAGTAACAAAATAAAGACTATAGTGAATACCCACCAGCAGCAGTGAATAGAGTTGAAGGGCGTGCCAAGTCATGAGGGTGCGGATGGTGATGGATTGCTCCAAAGAGGCTCGGACCTGGTGGCCTGCTCAAAAACTCAGGCTTCAGGCCAAAATCAAGCTTGTGTGGATCTGTCTGCATCTGTTTCTGAAATGAAAAGCATGACTGGAATTGAGATTTCCCCCGTGGGCAGATAAGAAAAGAGGCTTCAAAGACCATACAAAATGCCACATTCACACCTTGAAATTGCAAAAATGAACTTTGTATGTGCTATAATTGAAATTACACTTTTTTAAATCTGATGTTATCAGAAGTGACAGACACAGCTTAGTCTGGATAAATGGGAGAGACGTGACTTTTAGGCAAAATTATCAAATATATTCTTATAAAAAATGATCTGCACTGAAACTGGAATAGAAAGTGTGTTACACAAGACAATGCTCATAGATAATTATATTAGCAGTCCATAATTACAAAATGGGATAAATAATTAAAGTTATTATTACCCCATTAATTTAAACAAAAGTTTAAAAGTAGATGTGTAATTACTAGTGATGAGCGAGTACTAAAAAGCTCGGGTGCTCGAAGCTCGGGCCGAGCCTCCCAAGATACTCGTGTACTCGGCCCGAGCAACGAGCCCAATGTTATCCTATGGGAGACCCGAGTATTTTTGTGAAATGACCTCCCGGCAGCATGGAGAAACCCTAAAAATGTCACAAAAGTCTCAGAAGAGTGCTCAAATGACATGGCAACAGCATGGGGAAGACCCCTTGAAGCATTTATCACTCAAAAGTCACAGCTGTGAACAATTTTGTCCGCGTTTTACGCCATTTTTACGGACTCACCAGAAAACCTTCCAAAATGACCCCAAAATGATTTTTCATGGCGGAAATGTTAAGGGCACATACCCAATAGTGAGATAGATCTGGTGTATGTTACTTTTTGAGATCAATACATGAAAGATTTTACGTGAAAACATTGTGTGGCACTCCGATGTCCCTGAGAAGAGACGTACATGAAGGCCTCTTGAGTCTAATGTGCCCATTTTGAGGAAGTGAGTCTTTGTAGTATTTTCCTTTGCCAGGGCAGTCCTAAATTGTGAGGTTCACCAATGCCCCTGCATACAGACGTGCATGAGGGCCTCAAAACATTAAGTGTCCATTGTCAGGAAGTGGGTGTATTATAGTATAGCCCTTAGGCAGGGCAGCCAAAAATTGGGAGGCTCCACATTGTCCCTGGGTAGAGACGTGCATGATGGCCTTTAAACCTGAAGTGCCCATTGTAAGGAAGTGGGTCTATTTCAGTATAGCCCTTTGCCAGGGCAGCCAAAAATTGGGAGGCTCCACATTGTCCCTGGGTAGAGACGTGCATGAGGGCCTCAAAACATTAAGTGTCCATTTTAAGGAAGTGGGTGTATTTCAGTATAGCCCTTAGGCAGGGCAGCCAAAAATTGGGAGGCTCCACATTGTCCCTGGATAGAGACGTGCATGATGGCCTTTAAACCTGAAGTGCCCATTGTAAGGAAGTGGGTCTATTTCAGTATAGCCCTTTGCCAGGGCAGCCAAAAATTGGGAGGCTCCACATTGTCCCTGGGTAGAGACGTGCATGAGGGCCTCAAAACATTAAGTGTCCATTTTAAGGAAGTGGGTGTATTTCAGTATAGCCCTTAGGCAGGGCAGCCAAAAATTGGGAGGCTCCACATTGTCCCTGGGTAGAGACGTGCATGATGGCCTTTAAACCTGAAGTGCCCATTGTAAGGAAGTGGGTCTATTTCAGTATAGCCCTTTGCCAGGGCAGCCAAAAATTGGGAGGCTCCACATTGTCCCTGGGTAGAGACGTGCATGAGGGCCTCAAAACATTAAGTGTCCATTGTCAGGAAGTGGGTGTATTATAGTATAGCCCTTAGGCAGGGCAGCCAAAAATTGGGAGGCTCCACATTGTCCCTGGGTAGAGACGTGCATGATGGCCTTTAAACCTGAAGTGCCCATTGTAAGGAAGTGGGTCTATTTCAGTATAGCCCTTTGCCAGGGCAGCCAAAAATTGGGAGGCTCCACATTGTCCCTGGGTAGAGACGTGCATGAGGGCCTCAAAACATTAAGTGTCCATTTTAAGGAAGTGGGTGTATTTCAGTATAGCCCTTAGGCAGGGCAGCCAAAAATTGGGAGGCTACACGTTGTCCCTGGGTAGAGACGTGCATGAGGGCCTCAAAACATTGTTCCCATTGCAAAGGAGCGGGTCTCCTGTCGTTGTAATGTCCATTCTGCAAAGAATGGGCGAAAAAATTTACCACTGGGGGTATACCTGAAACAAAGACCTAACTATTGTAACGGTCATCATGATGGCGCATGAGGAGAAGGAGGAGCAGTCCAGCGATTATCCAAAGTCGAGAAGTGTACCCATGGGTGAGTGGAGGTACATGGCAAACTTTAAATTCCGCTCTCATTTGCTGGTGGTGTGGTGAAGTCTGGCCCAATCCAACCCTTGTTCATCTTTATCAGAGTCAGCCTGTCAGCATTTTCAGTTGACAGGCGGGTGCGTTTATCTGTAATGATTCCACCTGCGGCACTAAAAACACGCTCTGACAAAACGCTAGCAGCAGGGCAGGCCAGGACTTCCAAGGCGTAGAGAGCCAATTCATGCCACGTGTCCAGCTTGGATACCCAATAATTGTAAGGCACAGAGGAATGTCGGAGTACAGTTGTTCGATCTGCAAGGTACTCCTTCAGCATCTGGGCAAACTTAGGATTTCTTGTGGCACTACCCCGCACCTCAGGGGCTGTGGTACGTGAGGGGCTGAGAAAACTGTCCCACATCTTAAAGACTGTTCCCCTACCTCTGGCGGATTGGACTTGTGCCTCTCTCGGCTGTACGCCTCGGTTGTCCACTGATTCCTGACCTATGCCGCTAGCGTTTTGTGAGGGGAATGCTTTGCCTACTTCCGTGAGTATGGCCTTCCGAAACTGCTGCATTTTGGTTGACCTCTCATCCACGGGAATAAGAGACAAAAAGTTCTCCTTGTAGCGTGGGTCTAACAGTGTTACCAACCAGTAATGATTGTCGGCCAAGATGTTCTTAACGCGAGGGTCACGAGACAGGCAGCTTACCATAAAGTCAGCCATGTGCGCCAGACTCTTAACAGCCAGGACTTCAGTAGCCTGACCAACAAGATGACTGAACATGCTGTCCTCCTCCTCCTCCTCCTCCTCCTCCTCCTCATCTACCCTGTCCTCTGGCCAGCCACGCTGAATCGAGGATATGACTGGTGTGCATGTCATATCCTCAATTTGGCCGGAGAGTTGCTCCATGTCTTCATCCTCCTCCTCGTCATAGTCCTCCACTGCACGTTGTGATGAGACGAGGCTGGGCTGTGTGTTATCACCCACACCCACTACTGTTTCTTGCTGCAACTCATCGCGCTCCGCCTGCAATGCATCATGTTTGTTTTTCAAAAGGGACCGTTTTAGAAGGCAGAGTAGCGGTATGGTGACGCTAATAATGGCGTCATCACCACTCACCATCTTGGTGGAGTCCTCAAAGTTTTGGAGGATGGTACATAGGTCTGACATCCATCTCCACTCCTCAGGTGTTATGTGTGGAGTTTGACCCATTTCCCGACGGCTTAGGTGATGCAGGTACTCAACAACTGCCCTCTTCTGCTCACATATCCTGACCAACATGTGCAGAGTTGAATTCCAACGCGTGGGGACATCACACACCAGTCTGTGAGCCGGAAGATGCAAACGGCGCTGAAAGCCGGCAAGGCCGGCTGAAGCAGTAGGTGACTTTCGAAAATGTGCAGACAGGCGGCGAACTTTTACCAGCAGATCAGACAGCTCTGGGTATGACTTTATAAACCGCTGAACCACGAGGTTGAGCACATGGGCCACGCATGGAACATGTGTCAGCTGGCCTCGCCTCAAAGCCGCCACCAGGTTCCGGCCATTGTCACAAACGACCTTTCCTGGCTTTAGGTTCAGAGGTGTGAGCCAGTGATCTGCCTGCTGTTTCAGAGCTGTCCACAGCTCTTCTGCATTGTGGGGTTTGTCACCTATGCAGATTAGCTTCAGCACAGCCTGTTGCCGCTTCGCCGAGGCAGTGCTGCAGTGCTTCCAGCTTGTGACTGGTGTGGAGGGCACAGTGGATGAGGATGCGCAGGAGGAGGAGGAGGCTGAAGAGCATGACATTCCGGAGCTGTAGAGTGTGGGTGAAACACTGACTGAGGTAGGGCCTGCAAACCTTGGTGTGGGAAGGACGTGTTCCGTCCCTCGCTCAGACTGGGTCCCAGCTTCCACAATATTAACCCAGTGTGCCGTCAACGAGATGTAGCGGCCTTGCCCACAAGCACTTGTCCACGTGTCTGTGGTTAGGTGGACTTTGGGTGAAACAGCGTTGTTCAGGGCACGTGTGATGTTTTGTGACACGTGGTTATGCAACGCGGGGACGGCACACCGGGAGAAATAGTGGCGGCTGGGGACCGAGTAACGTGGGACAGCTGCCGCCATCAGGTCACGGAATGCTTCTGTCTCCACCAGCCTAAAAGGCAACATTTCCAGCGCAAGCAGTCGCGAAATGTTAGCATTTAGAACTGTGGCATGTGGGGTGTTGGCAGTGTATTTGCGCCTGCGTTCAAAGGTTTGCTGAATGGATAACTGAACGCTGCGCTGGGACAAGGACGTGCTTGATGATGGTGTTCTTTCTGCGTAGGCAACTGCAGGTGCAGGAGTGGAGGAGGCTTGTTCGCAGGCAGCATGGACAGAGGATTGGCTCGCATGCACAACCAGCGAAGACGTAGCAGTGACATCAGCAAGCACTGCTCCTCGACTCTGTTGTACTTCCCACAAAGTCGGGTGCTTGGCTGACATGTGCCTGATCATGCTGGTGGTGGTCAGGCTGCTAGTTTTGGTACCCCTGCTGATGCTGGCACGGCAGGTGTTGCAAATGGCCTTTTTTGAATCATCTGGATCCAACTTAAAAAACTGCCAGACTCGTGAAGACCTAACATTTGTACAGGCACCTTGTGTCGTCGTGTTGTTACGGGGAACGGTTGCCTGACTTCTGCCTGGGACCACCACCCTGCTTCTTACTGCCTGTTGTGATGCTACGCCTCCCTCCCCCTGTGCACTGCTGTCCTCGCTCTGCATATCCTCCTGCCAGGTTGGGTCAGTTACTGGATCATCCACCACGTCGTCTTCCTCTTCCGCACCCTGCTCCTCCTCCTGACTTGCTGACAATTGTGTCTCATCATCGTCCACCACTTGTTGAGACACGTTGCCAACTTCGTGAGAACGTGGCTGCTCAAATATTTGGCTATCTGTACAGACGATCTCCTCATGACCCACTTCAATATGAGCTGGCGAGAGGCCAGAATGTGTGAATGGAAACGTGAACAGCTCTTCCGAGTGTCCAAGTGTGGGATCATTAATGTCCGAGGAGGACGTGTACTCAGCCTGGTGGTAGGAAGGAGGATCAGGTTCAGAAATGTGCGGTGCAGTATCACGGCTACTGACACTTGACCGTGTGGAAGACAGAGTGTTTGTGGTGGTGCCAATCTGACTGGAAGCATTATCCGCTATCCAACTAACAACCTGTTGACACTGGTCTTGGTTCAAGAGCGGTGTACTGCTGCGGTCCCCAAGAATTTGGGACAGGACGTGCGAGCGACTAGATGTGGCCCTTTGTTGTGGCGAAATTAGAGCTTGCCCACGACCTCGGCCTCTGCCTGCACCACCATCACGTCCACTTCCTTGTTCCTTGCCAATGCCCTTGCGCATTTTGCAATGCTGTGCACTGCTGACGTGTATATTCACTACTTGTGCGTTATATCAAAGTTTCTGGAAATTGCACACCAGTGCACCTGTACGCTGCCACCAACAGGCACACACGTGCGGTTTTAAAAACCAAGCACGGACGCAATAATAACCTAACACAGGTTTTAGGAGCAAAAATTAAGAACTCTGACACTATCAGCCACTGCTGACTGACGTGTATTATACACTACACTTGTGCGTTATATAATAGTTTGGTAAACGCACACCAGTGCACCTGTACGCTGCCACCAACAGGCACACACGTGCGGTTTTAAAAACCAAGCACGGACGCAATAATAACCTAACACAGGTTTTAGGAGCAAAAATTAAGAACTCTGACACTATCAGCCACTGCTGACTGACGTGTATTATACACTACACTTGTGCGTTATATAATAGTTTGGTAAACGCACACCAGTGCACCTGTACGCTGCCACCAACAGGCACACACGTGCGGTTTTAAAAACCAAGCACGGACGCAATAATAACCTAACACAGGTTTTAGGAGCAAAAATTAAGAACTCTGACACTATCAGCCACTGCTGACTGACGTGTATTATACACTACACTTGTGCGTTATATAATAGTTTGGTAAACGCACACCAGTGCACCTGTACGCTGCCACCAACAGGCACACACGTGCGGTTTTAAAAACCAAGCACGGACGCAATAATAACCTAACACAGGTTTTAGGAGCAAAAATTAAGAACTCTGACACTATCAGCCACTGCTGACTGACGTGTATTATACACTACACTTGTGCGTTATATAATAGTTTGGTAAACGCACACCAGTGCACCTGTACGCTGCCACCAACAGGCACACACGTGCGGTTTTAAAAACCAAGCACGGACGCAATAATAACCTAACACAGGTTTTAGGAGCAAAAATTAAGAACTCTGACACTATCAGCCACTGCTGACTGACGTGTATTATACACTACACTTGTGCGTTATATAATAGTTTGGTAAACGCACACCAGTGCACCTGTACGCTGCCACCAACAGGCACACACGTGCGGTTTTAAAAACCAAGCACGGACGCAATAATAACCTAACACAGGTTTTAGGAGCAAAAATTAAGAACTCTGACACTATCAGCCACTGCTGACTGACGTGTATTATACACTACACTTGTGCGTTATATAATAGTTTGGTAAACGCACACCAGTGCACCTGTACGCTGCCACCAACAGGCACACACGTGCGGTTTTAAAAACCAAGCACGGACGCAATAATAACCTAACACAGGTTTTAGGAGCAAAAATTAAGAACTCTGACACTATCAGCCACTGCTGACTGACGTGTATTATACACTACACTTGTGCGTTATATAATAGTTTGGTAAACGCACACCAGTGCACCTGTACGCTGCCACCAACAGGCACACACGTGCGGTTTTAAAAACCAAGCACGGACGCAATAATAACCTAACACAGGTTTTAGCAGCAAAAATTAAGAACTCTGACACTATCAGCCACTGCTGACTGACGTGTATTATACACTACACTTGTGCGTTATATAATAGTTTGGTAAACGCACACCAGTGCACCTGTACGCTGCCACCAACAGGCACACACGTGCGGTTTTAAAAACCAAGCACGGACGCAATAATAACCTAACACAGGTTTTAGGAGCAAAAATTAAGAACTCTGACACTATCAGCCACTGCTGACTGACGTGTATTATACACTACACTTGTGCGTTATATAATAGTTTGGTAAACGCACACCAGTGCACCTGTACGCTGCCACCAACAGGCACACACGTGCGGTTTTAAAAACCAAGCACGGACGCAATAATAACCTAACACAGGTTTTAGCAGCAAAAATTAAGAACTCTGACACTATCAGCCACTGCTGACTGACGTGTATTATACACTACACTTGTGCGTTATATAATAGTTTGGTAAACGCACACCAGTGCACCTGTACGCTGCCACCAACAGGCACACACGTGCGGTTTTAAAAACCAAGCACGGACGCAATAATAACCTAACACAGGTTTTAGGAGCAAAAATTAAGAACTCTGACACTATCAGCCACTGCTGACTGACGTGTATTATACACTACACTTGTGCGTTATATAATAGTTTGGTAAACGCACACCAGTGCACCTGTACGCTGCCACCAACAGGCACACACGTGCGGTTTTAAAAACCAAGCACGGACGCAATAATAACCTACTAACAGGTTTTTTTGGGGAGCGACAATTACAGTACAGACAAGTCAGACACTATCTGGACTGTTTTACACTGTGTACACCAGCCCCAGATATGAAGGCTGGTATACGGTCACCACTACCCTGCCTGCCTGCCTGCCTGTATACTGCTACAATAGTCCTGACAAGGACTCTTTTGGTCACTAGCCTGTATTCAGACCTGGCTATACCCTGCCTGTATATAGCAACAATAGTCCTGAGAAGGACTCTGCTACTGTACTCCGACCTGGCTATACCCTGCCTGCCTGTATACAACTAGAATAGTCCTGAGAAGGACTTTTGGTCACACTGTTTGCAGCCCTGCAACTGAAAAAGCTATAAAGGGCCGCAAAGCTTTCCCTGAATCAGCGACACTCTCCCTACACTCACTGTCAGAATAGCTGTGAGCAGAGCACAGCGCGCCGGCCGATATAAAGGCTCGGTGACGCTGTGCAGGCCGGCCAATCACTGCAATTCCACAACTAACAGGGCTGTGGCATTGCAGTGGTCTGCCAGCCAATCCCTGCATGAGGGCTGGCTCTCAAAAGAGCGCCAACATGCAGAAATGAAGACCACGAGTAAAGCACGAGTATCGCGAGATTACTCGGTCCCCGCCGAGCAGCCCGAGTACAGTGATACTCGTGCGAGTACCGAGTAGTGACAAGCATGCTCGCTCATCACTAGTAATTACGAAAAATGGCATATTTAGCCATCGAAAGCTTGTTGACCTATAATTTAGTAATGCCTTTAAAGACAAACCAATGACTCCATGGGAAAGATTAACAAACATAAAATATTTTATGCGGTATAATTTTTTTAAGCCAATATAAATATGCAATCAGGTCTTAATGAATATAAACTACTCCACTGGATCTTTACCTACTATTGAGAACAAAAAAGGGTTGTCCACTATTGGGCAACTCCTAATTAGTGGCTCCAGAGTGCTGCATCAATAATAAAAATGTCTATACTTACCTCCCGGACCGGCGGTTCCATTGGTCCCAGCCTTGTGATCCCACCAGTCTCCTGACATTAACTATGTCAAATAACCATTGAAGCCAATCAGCAGCCGCTGGTCATCTAAAACCTCATCAATTATATTCAAGCAGAAGGAACACTGTATTTGCACTTTGATATCACTGAGAAGACCATGGCCATTGATTGGCTGCAGTGACCATGTAGCATTGTTTATGTCAGGAGATCAAAGGGGGACACAGGGCTCAGAGCAGGGGTGCGGTGCTAGTCTGAGAGGTAAGAATAGATATATTTAATCCCTTCTCTACCTTTGACGTACATGTAAGTAAAGGCTAGTGACCTTGCCCTTGATGAGGGCTTGCATGCTTCAATCCCCACACATGATGGCTCATTAAATTAGCTATTATGTGCCTCTAACAGGAGTGGGAGGAGCTTCGCCCTAGGCTGTTAACCTTTTAAATGCTGCTGTCAATCTCTGACAGCATCATTTAACACATGCTGGCAGGGAGTGTGTCATTCCTACTGCCCATTGGTGCTCTGCGATCATGTGACGGATGTGTCATCGGCAAAAGGAATGAGGTACTCTCTCCTTAATCACCTACATACAGACTTGTGTTCTCATGATAGAGAAAAAAATATTCATCTGCAACACCTTTGTCTGCAGCTCATCTTTCACAGGAAAAAGTGCTGAGCTTTGTCAAATTATCATGCCTGGTACTTCTTTCCCTTGACAACTGCCATGGTGGGAGAGTTGGGCGAACTCCATACAAGTTAGATACTAGTCCAATTCTTATGAAATACAGTGAGTTCAACTTTACATAAATAGTCTTTAATCCAAGTATTATATAAAACAAAGTTTGCATGTATATAATGAGATTTTCTTGGTAACGTGTTAGTTAAAGGGAACTTATCACCTGATTCATACTGCCCAAACCACAGACAGCATGAAGTTGAGCCTAGCTGCATGAATGCAGGGTCAGTTATATTTTTCTTTGAATCACTTTGACCTTTCAAAGAATCCCTTTTAAAGATCCCTGTATCACTCCAGGTGATTGACTGGTATCTCCCATCAAGGTGAGAGACCTGCCAATCACCTTGTATGGCTCCGTGAAAAGCCAGCAGGAGCAGGATTAATCTAGTTACCAGCTGTGGTCGCCGGGCAGATCTTTAAAGAATAGTTTCTCAGAGAAAAAAATAGAGTGTTTTTGTCACAGCCGTCTCTCTGCATCTAGAGACTTGTGACAGGATCTGGGCCAGAGTCTCTCTTTGACATCTGAGACTCCTCACCGTAAACATAATTCCCTTTCCTTTCGTGCTGAAAGGGTTAATGTCAGTTTTACATTCCAGCCACTTCTGACTCCGGGCCTCAGGTGCTTTTGGTTGGTGACCACTCCCTTCCCCTATGTATGGTCACATCTGTTAGTAGAGAGCGTCGGTTAGTCTGATTCATTCTAAAGCTAGGCCTGGAGGTGGAAGAAGCTACTGGAGCCCTTGTTGTGTGAAGCAGTGTAGGCTGCAGTTCTGCTGTCTGACTGCAGCTGTGAAATTGGGATTTATCCTTTGTTGTTTTTCCTGTCTGTTGTACCTTCCCCTCTTGTTGTATTAGTGCAGCGGTGGGACTAGCAATCCTCACTTGCCAGCTCACTAAACAGGGTAATTAATGGGTCTCTCAGGGGTTCAGGTATCCTGCTCATTGACAGGTGCAGTACCTGTATAGGGACTGGCTAGGAGTGCAGGGTGCAGCTGCAGGTGAGTGCAGGAGATGTCCCATCATCTCTTCACTAGCACCAAGGCCCAACATTGTTTAAGTGTCCATGGGGTGGTGTATCCCTTGTTTGTTGTGGTGAAACCCCTGATTGTTGTGTGTATCACCATGCACCGCAGTTTGGGCAGCATGAATTAGGTAACAGGTTGCCTTTTGATTGTGCTTTAAGATGTAAATCCTCATTAAGTTGCAGCCTAACAAGACATTTTTTGTGTTTCAACAGTCAGACAAATAAAAGCTAAAGAGGTTTTCCACTATTAATGTGATCCCCTTTGTTTTATCCTAACTCACACTTTCCTAATATATTTCTGCTATCTACTCTGCTCCTGTAAGCTTATTTCTAAGAGGCTCATAAATACCTTTATTGTTGTTGTAACTTTGATCCCTCTGGCTGTAGACTGGAATCATACCAACTGAGCTGGGCAATTCACTGGTGCGGGTGGGGCTGCCTGTCTGTGAGTGACAGCAGTCTAGGCACACATGCCCAGATCACATTTCACTCACTTCTCTGCCCCCACCAGTGACATACCTGCTCAGTTGGTCCGATTCTGGTCTGGGTCCAGAAGGATCAAAGCTACAACAATAAAAGTATTTACAAGTCTCTTAGTTATAAACTAACAGGAGTAGTGTAGAAAGCAGAAATATCAGGAAAGTGTTAGTAAAGAAGAGTTAGTACAGTCATAAGCAAAAGTTTTGAGAATGCTACAAATATTAATTTTTACAAAGTCTACTGCTTAAGTTTTTCTAATGGCAATTTGCATATACTCCAGAATGTCATAAAGAGTGATCAGCTTAACAGCAATTACTTGCAAAGTCAATATTGGCTAAGAAAATGAACTTTAACCCCCAAAACACACTTCAACATCATTGCATTCCTGCCTTAAAAGGAGCAGCTAACATTGTTTTAGTGACTGTTCCATTAACACAGGTGTGGGTGTTGATGAGGACAGGGCTGGTGATCAATCAGTCATGATTAAGTAAGAATGACACCACTGGACACTTTAAAAGAAGGCTGGTGCTTGGTATCATTGTTTCTCTTCAGTTAACCATGGTTATCTCTAAAGAAACACGTGCAGCCATCATTGCTCTGCACAAAAATGGCCTAACAGGGAAGAGTATCGCAGCTACAAAGATTGCACCTCAGTCAACAATCTATCGCATCATCAAGAACTTCAAGGAGAGAGCTTCCATTGTTGCCAAAAAGGCTCCAGGGCGCCCAAGAAGGACCAGCAAACGCCAGGACCGTATCTTAAAACTGTTTCAGCTGCGGGATCGGACTACCAGCAGTGCCGAGCTAGCTCAGCAATGGCAGCAGGCTGGTGTGAGTGCTTCTGCACGCACTGTGAGGCGGAGACTGCTTGAGCAAGGCCTGGTTTCAAGGAGGGCAGCAAAGCAGCCACTTCTCTCCAGAAAAAACATCAGGGACCGACTGATATTCTGCAAAAGGTACAGGGAGTGGACTGCTGACGACTGGGGTAAAGTCATTTTCTCAGATGAATCCCCTTTTCGATTGTTTGGGACATCTGGAAAACAGCTTATTAGGAGAAGAGGTGAGCGCTACCACCAGTCTTGTCTCATGCCAACTGTTAAGCATCCTGAAACGATTCATGTGTGGGGTTGCTTCTCAGCCAAGGGAATCGGCTCACTCACAGTCTTGCCGAAAAACACAGCCATGAATAAAGAATGGTACCAGAATGTCCTCCAAGAGCAACTTCTCCCAACTGTCCAAGAGCAGTTTGGCGCCCAACAATGCCTTTTCCAGCATGATGGAGCACCTTGCCATAAAGCAAAGGTGATCACTAAATGGCTCATGGAACAAAACATAGAGATTTTGGGTCCATGGCCTGGAAACTCCCTAGATCTTAATCCCATTGAGAACTTGTGGGCAATCATCAAGAGACGGGTGGACAAACAAAAACCAACAAATTCTGGCAAAATGCAAGCATTGCTTATGCAAGAATGGACGGCTATCAGTCAGGATTTGATCTAGAAGTTGATTGAGAGCATGCCAGGGAGAATTGCAGAGGTCCTGAAGAAGAAGGGTCAACACTGCAAATATTGACTTGCTGCATTAACTCATTCTAACTGTCAATATAACCTTTTGGTACTCATAATATGATTGCAATTATATTTCTGTATGTGATGTAAACGTCAGACAAACACAATTAAAAACCAGAGGGCAACAGATCATGTGAAAATATAATTTTGGTGTCATTCTCAAAACTTTTGGCCATGACTGTATCTAAGAAAGGGGATCGTATTAATAGTGGAAAACCTATTTAAAAGGACTCTGTCACCAGGTTTTTGCTACCCCATCTTATAGCAGCTAAATGGACAGAGACCATGATTCCAGCAATGTGTCACTTACTGAGCTGTTTGCTGTCATTTTGATAAAATCAATGTTTTCTCTGCTGCAGTGCTAGCAGTTATACAGAGCTCATGAATATGCTGGACTACCTGTAGCACACCAAGTAGTCCTCTAATGATAATCTCCTGCTGATTAAAAAGTGATTTTATCAAAACTACATTAAGCAGCCCAGTAAGTAAAATACAGCTGGAATCAAGATCTATGCCCCTACACTGAGGGGCCATTTAGAAAACAATGCTTATTTTTATTGAATGGATGTAGCTGACTTAACGTCTTGCTTCAGGGAAAACATCAGAGTGATCATTGGAGTCTATTTACTATCCTCGTGTGGATTAGCAGTTATTTTAATAGTTTTTCTCATTTGGTAACTATAGTCTCTAAGGAAAAATTCTCACTTAAAATAAAATAACAACTTGCGTTCCAGTGCCAGGTAATCAAACATAACATGAGACTATTTCAAGACAATGAAGTCCAACAAGGAGAGCCGAGAACACAATTATTATCATTCTATTCTTGTGTGTAAAATTAGAAATGGAGAGTCAATCAAGGAAACAAACATGAAAGAAAAAATCTTTATGGTTACAAAAGGGGGAATTTATTAACACTGGGGTTCCATATGTCAATGATAAATCAAACCACATTGAAATCTATATCAGCTATGAGCAGCCATAAGGGTGCTTTACACGTTGCGACATCGCTAGCGATTGCTAGCAATGTCGCGAGCATTAGCACCCGCCCCGTCGTTCCAGCGATATGTGGTGATCGCTGCTGTAGCGAACATTATCGCTACGGCAGCGTCACACGCACATACCTGGTCAGCGACGTCGCTGTGACCGCCGAACAATCCCTCCTTCAAGGGGGAGGTGCGTTCGGCGTCATAGCGACGTCACTAAGTGGCCGGCCAATAGAAGCGGAGGGGCGGAGGGGCGGAGATGAGCGGGACGTAACATCCCGCCGACCTCCTTCCTTCCGCATTGCCGGTGGACGCAGGTAAGGAGATGTTCATCGTTCCTGCGGTGTCACACATAGCGATGTGTGATGCCGCAGGAACGATGAACAACATTGTACCTGCAGCAGCAACGACATTAAGGAAATGAACGACGTGTCAACGAGCAACGATTTTTCACATTTTTGCGCTCGTTTATCGTCGCTCATTGGTGTCACACGCTGTGATGTCGCTAATGGCGCCGGATGTGCGTCACTAACGACGTGACCCCGACGATATATAGTTAGCGATGTCGCAGCGTGTAAAGCACCCTATAGACTTGGACTATAGTTTATGCAAATATCTGGAGTAAATGATAGAAATCTGCCCAGCTACAGTTAACCTCTCTTTTGCTAAACCTCATCCACTTTTATAAAAGTGGTGAGAAACCGAAAAAGCAGCAACTTATGGCACAAAATGGATTTTTAATTGAATACCCAAGAAGTGTTTTATACAATGAACAAAAATATAAACACAACACTTTTGGTTTTGCTCCTATTTTTCATGAGCTGAACTCAAAGATTAAAGACTTTTTCTATGTACACAAAAGGCCTCAAATATTGTCCAAAAATGTGTCTAAGGCCTGCGCCACACATCCGTGCCTCCGGCACGTGTTTGTCATTTTTTACACGTACCGGCGGCACGGAGACATGTACAGCAATGCTACCCTATGGTAGCAGGCACACACACGTAAAACCACACGGAACGTGTGTCTGTGTGCGTTTGTACGTGTGTGCGATTTTCAAAGCGCTGACATGTCAGTGTTTTCTCCGGCAGCACGGGTGTTACACGGCCCGCACCCGTACCACACGGGTGTAGTGTGGATGCGGTCCCGTGTGACACGCGCCGGAGTAAACACACATGTCAGGGAAAAAAATAAAAAACATTAACTCACCTTCTCCAGCCCTCCTGTCTCTGCCGCTGCTGCCTCTTGCTGCCGACCGCCGCTCATTATTCTCATTGAATATTCACTTCACTGCCTGGCAGCAGCAGCAGCGGGGAGACGGGAGGGCTGGAGACCGAGGATCAGCACCACGGACAGCAGCGCGGACAGCAGGAAGGACCAGGTGAGTATAATAATTACTGATTCTACGTGTGCTATCGCGGATAGCACACGTAGAACACACGTGTCACGCACGTACCAGAGACACGTACTTACCTGCACGCAACACGCAGGGAAAATACGTGTCTCTCGGCACGTGCGTGAATTTCACGTGTGGCAGAAGCCTTAGGAAGCATGTATCCTTTGCCAAGAGAATCTATCCACCTCGTAGGTGTGACATATCAAGATGCTCATTAGACAGCATGATTATTGCACAGATCTGTTATGAGTGGAACCTGTCTTGCTAAACCTTTATATGTTCTTGGCCACTGTGCTGCACCTCAGTTTGAGAGTGTTGACAATCTTCCCATAGCCTAGGCCATCTTTATGTAGAGCAACAATTGTTTTTTTCAAATCCTCAGATCATTGTTTGCCATAAAGAGCCATGTTGAACTTCCAGTGACCAGTATGAAAGCGTGTGCAAGCAATAACACTAAGTTTAAAGGGAATCTGTCATCAGGTTTTTGCTAACTCATCTGAGAGCAGCATAATGTAAAGACAGAGATCCTAATTCCAGTGATGTGTCACTTATGTCATTTTGATAAAATCAATGTTTTCTCTCTGCAGATCTAGCAGTTATACAGGGCTATAGAACATGCTGAACTACCTGGCAGCAGGCCAAATAGTCCTTGGTAATCTACTGATGATTAAACAGTGATTTTATCAAAACTACACTAAGCAGCCTAGTAAGTGAAACACTGCTAGAATCAGGATCTCTGCCTCTACGTTATGCTGCTCTCAGATTAGGTGGCAAAAACCTGGTGATAGATTCCCTTTAACCCCTTCACCCTCCGGAGATTTTTGATTTCTCATTTTTGTTTTTTACCTCCCCTTCTTCCGAGAGCCATAAAGCTTTTATTTTTCTATCAATATAGCCACTTATAGACTTTTTTTTAAGGGACAAGTTGTACTTTTGAACTACACCATTCATTTTACCATATAGTGTACTGGAAAATGGGGAAAAAATTCTAAATGTAGAGAAACTGTGAAAAAAGTGAAATTCCACAATGGGGCTTTTTTTTTAAATTCACCATGTTCACTGTATGGTAAAACTGAGCTCTCAGGTCAGTACGAGTTGATAGATATCAAACATGTATAGTTTTACTTTTCTCTTAGTGGTGAAAACAAATTCTGAAATTTGAAATTTTTAGCCAGAACTACTGACACAAGGTGTCAAAGAGGAACCAGAGAGGCGCTGGAACCAGTAGAAGACAGTACTACACACAGGGAGCACACATTAGTGGTACCTTTCTAGTGGTCAAACAAAAAAAACAAATAACTAAACCCCGAAATGGTATTTTAACTGTCCCTTTCACATGCTAAATAATGTTACTGTATGCCATTGTTAGCTATATTTCATAGTCAGAATCCATGTCTAACAATAGTGGCCATAAACAAGCTCCAATAGCGGTTGTTAATCATTTAAATGCTGCTGTCAAATTCTGTGTCATGGAATGACCTGTTCCTGTGCTCGCTCGCACTGCATCTTATTGCCTTTGCCCCCACAACATGATCAAGGGGCAAAGATGGGTTATCATGGTAGCCTGGGCCCCTGTTACTACCATCTTGATACTCTTGTAAGGGTAAGAAAGTGGAGATTTTCACTATATACTGCAATACCATAGTATAGCACTATATAGTATAAGTGATGGCAGGTTTAAGTCCCCTGGAGGACTAAAAAAATAAAGAAAAAAAGGTTTTAAAATATAAAAAAAATAAACGCATCAAAATTAAAAAATAAAAGAATATTTGTTGCATCCATAAATGTTTAGTGTTTGAAAATATAAAATTAATTGCACACAATAGAAAATATAATGAGAAAAAAAAAATCAAAACTCCAGAATCGTATTTTTTGGGTCACCACACCGCTCTGAAAAAGCAATAAAAATGGATCAGAATGTAGTGTGTACCCCAAATTGGTATTGATAAAACCATTTGCTCGCCATGCAAAAAACTAGCCCTGACACAGCTCAAGGAAAAAAAAAATCACAGCAGTACAGATCTGGGAAAACAACACAATCCCAAAATATTATTTTCACAAAGTTCTCAATGTATTTTCACCAATTAAATAACTAAAAAACAACAAAACAACTCTGGCATCTCCGTAATCGTGCTGAGCAGGTAATATTTATCATACAAGAATGCCCAAAAAAAAACAAAAAACCCCAAAACAATTGCGTAATTACTTTTTTTCTCACATTTTTTTAGGTTTTTCACTATATTGTATTGTAAAATAGATGCTGTCGCACAAAATTACAATTTGCGCTACAAAAATAAAGCCCTAAAATGACTTTAAAGATAGAATAATAATTAAAAAAAAAAGTTTTCGTCTCTTGGATGAAGGGGAGGAAAAACAAGTGCAAAGACAAAAACTGGACACGGAACCATGGGTTTAAAGCTGGACTTCTTTCCATGCTGCCCATGCCCTAATGAAGCCCATGAATACTGCCTATCCCAGCTTAAGAAAAATTCTCACGCCCCTGTTACCGGTAGTTCATACAACATAATCATGATTTAGATGAAACCAGGCGATCTGTAGGTAATGAACTTTAAATCCACACTTACCTTGACTTTTTGTTGATGATGGTATATTTGCCAGGCGATATGAACATGCATAGCACACCATTTTCCAGGTTTCTAGATGAAATAAAACAATCATATATGAAACAATACACAGTACAACTACAATAAATGAAATATATGGTCTCAGCTGTGGCGGCAACTAATGAATGGCCAAGGGACTATTTCTGAATGGCTGACGCAGCGCTTACGTTACTGAAGCCACTGTGATTTTGCACATGACTTTTTGTGTGAAGTGTCATGCATTGTTGTACAGGTGGGCCGACTATAACGATTCCTCTGTACAACAAAATGCTTTGCTATTATTTTTTTCTGAGCTCATCACATGCAAGCCTCTGTACATATTATATTGTGGTCAGCCACTCCTGCCAAATTCAGCGGATTGGTCAACCATATAATGTAAGGAGAGCTCCTGATGCTCCCCAGACAGATATGATGGAGGAGAGAAGGTTAGGGCAGTTTGAATTCAAATGTTTGATTCTACTTTTCTCAATGGTAGTAAGTGGGCGCCGGAGATGTCTAGTAGTAACGTACTCCCTCTCTCTACTTAAATAAACATGAACTATTTGCTGAGTGGAACCATTCTGTGTTTAGACAGTTTATATACAAATTCACTTATGGTCCATTTCCTACTAACGCTGGTTTTCGACTAGTGGCCTGTCTAAATAGGCAAACAAACAACCACTTCCAATTAGTGACTTCTAGTGGGGTTCAGGTATAGGGATGATTGAATACTTCGATTATTCGGCTTCAAGAATATTTTCCAAATACCTCGCCGCTATTTGGCTATTCGTAAATATTAGATGCGCAATGTAAGTCTATGGGTAACCCGAATAACAACTATTCGGAACTATTCGGGCTTCCCATAGACTTGCATTGAATAGTCGAATAGTGGCGAAGTATTTGGAAAATATTTGCGAAGCTGAATAATCGAGGTATTCGATCATCCTTATTCAGGTCAAGTGCAGGTCCAAAACTGAACTTTATCTAAAGTCCCACTGAACCGAACTTCATCTCTAATTCTGTGTAAACAGGTGATGCTCTGCCGAGAACATGACATTGTATGCCAACAGGTCAATTGGATTAATGATATACATAGAATTCTATATCCATTTATATTGGAGTGCAGTTGATAATATCAAGGTAGGTGCAAGTGAGATGTGCGCAGTTACCGTAATTCTATAGATACTGGAGAAATCACTGCACATTCCAATTGGATGATAGGTATAGAAAATGCTGGTAGCGGTGGGGCAGAAGTATTGATAATAGTGACAATTAGGATAAAGACACAGGAGGGACAAAATGTTTTCATTGTCGTTTTTCATATATAGTAAATAACTTTTGGACATTTTGCATCATAGAATTGGAGAGTGCAGTGAATTCAACAAATAGATTTCTGGTCAGCCACTCTAAATATGACAGTAAACGACCACCGATAGCTGATCAGACTTTAAAGGGAACTTGTCACTGGATGTTTAGAATACTCACCTAACAGTCGGCGCAGAGCAGACTGGTTGGATGAGCGTCTTCGTTCTCCGGGTCCGCGCCTCTTCTTTCGGCCATCATTGTCATCCTTCTGAAGCTTGTGTGGATGTCGCGTTCTAGGTCTTCTATACTAGCTGACATTGAGGTCCCACTCAGGCGCACTACAATACTTTGATCTGCCTTATTCAGGGCAGATCAAAGTGCACCTGCGCAGGACCTCAAAGTCGGCAAGCGTAGATGATGTAGAACACGTCATCCACACTAGCTTCAGAAGGAGGACAAAGAGGAGAAAGGAGACGCCCATCCGACCAGTGTGCTCTGGACCAACCGTTAGGTGAGTATTATAAACATCCAGTGACAAGTTCCCTTTAACAGCTTGTATCAGCTCGTGTAAATGGGCCATTAAATACAATTTAGCATTTGTAACAATTGGAACGAAGTCAAAATTTGGAGGGCAAATAGGTGCCCTTTCTAAGATGATGCAGCATGGAACAATATGGTTTAATCTTTTGTGATTTCAACACTTTACATTGTTAAGTGAAACTGTCTTAAAGTTGATATTATGGGGTTTGTAAAATAATTCAGCATTTTGCAGCAATGTAGAAAGAGTACAAACTAAAATGGAGTTATTAATACTTTACAATTCAATATTTCTATGTATGTATCATAATATGTAACTCTAAATTAAGGGAACCCAGTAGATTTATCTGTAAAAAAAACCCTATACATAACAAATATGAGTGAATCTGTGCAAACTCATCTTGATAGCATTGTACAAGGCACAATTCTTTTACAAATCTTTATTTATGGAAGTGTAAATATTGAAATACTGACTCCTATTCTTCAATTTATTGTCCCAGTTGCGTCAAATATTGCTATAGTATCGAATCTACTCAATGATTTGGCAAACTTTGCTCAAGCTTAATGTTATGATCTATCGCACCAAATGTGATTGTTCTCCCATACGTCTGACAAACTTACCGCCGCTACATTAGGGTACTTTCACACTTGCGTTTTTTTCCTTCAGTCGCAATCCGCCATTTTGGAAAACAGCGCAACCACGGTTTCCGCTGCTTCCCATAGACTTGTATGGACGACGCATTGCGACTGATGATCCTGCATTGCATCCGCCAGGCGGAAAGAACGCAGCATGTAGCGTTTTTCTGCGCTTCCCAGAGCATCAAAAAAATGCAATGTGCTGGATTCCATCGGCGTCCGTCATTTTTATAATGGAATCCTACGGTGGCGGAATCCGTCATTTGACGGATTCCTGTGACGGATCCGTCTTTACACAACTGCGCATGCTCAATTGAGTAAATTGCTGAAAAAAAAGCTACAACGGATTCCGTTGTTGCATCACTTGTGCCACTATATGCAACGCATCCGTTACATCTGTCACACAACGTAATGCATGCCGCACAACGCAGTGGGAAACTAGCCTTATATGTTACAGTAAAAAAATATTTGTCAATTACACTTTTTAATATTAGACAAATATTTAAAAATAAATATAATTCCCCTTTAACCGATGATCCGCGCTGTTATATAATCTACATGAGAAATCGATTAATATACCTTTGCTTAGTATGCTCAGAAATGTTAAAATAGTCTCTTACCCTCAGCATAGGCCTGAAAGGATCAGTCAACTGTGAAGAGAAAATGACAATCCGGTTACACGCCTGTCACTCAGACAATTACATTTAGAAACACAATGTAGAAATTTTACATTCAAATTAAGACATTTTAGAAAATAATTAGTCCATTTGCACATTGTCACAAGCATTTTAAAACTTCCAATGGCTTACAAATAGTATACTTTACGTATGCCAGATTATACTGTACACACACTATTATGTACAATATACTTTTAAAGCGCCCATCATTATTTCCCATTGTCCTCCATTCTTTTCCGCATTTGTATGACAGCCAAGGCCACTTTGCTTGTTTCCCACAACACGTCTTTTTTTTTTCTAAAATACAATGTGGGATGTTTTGGCATTGACAAGTATGACATGCCGCGTTGCCAACATTTGACAGCTGCTGTTTTGATATAGTAAAATGCTTTTTTTATTGGGCTTTTGCTGTTCAATGTATTAGACAAGGCCAAGCTTTCTTGTATGAAACACAATGCTTTGTATGGAAATTAAATGACGACAAAAAAGTAAGAATTCAAACAAAAAATGGAACACAATGGTGTATAAGTTAATGAATAAACGTGTTCAGGCTTTGTATTCAAATGCAAGTGGTTCTGAAAAAATATAATAATTGTTTTTCATGGTTTATATGAAGAATCAGTCTATTGCTTATATCAGATGAGACTAACAATGCTGCACAGCTGAAACTGCCATTGCCACTGTTCCTTTATCCACTAACACTGACTTAAAGAAGACCTGTCACCGGGTTAAAAGTGGCCAGTTCTGTTCTAACTTTATTCTCGCTGCTCACCTGAGTATTCCAATTTTTATTCATTTTTTTAGCCCGCCATAAGGTTTCGGAAATATGGGCCTTTTTATTTAGTGCCAATTTCTATGGCCTTTACAAGAGGGCGTAGCTCACAGGATTCTTTTGGGGGGGAAGTGGGGTCGCTCTGGATAATTACTATGGTTTTTACCAAGGGTCATAGCTCACACTATTCTTTGGGAAGGGGGTGCTCTGCACAATGGTTATAGTCTTTACCAATTTACCAAGGGGGCGTAGCTCATAGAATTCTCTGGGAGGGTGTATTTCAGCTGCTCTGCACAATTACTATGGTCTTTTTCCAAGAGGGCGTGGCTCACACAATTCTATAAAGGGAGTATTTCAGCTGCTCTGCACAATTTCTATGGTCTTTACTAAGGGGGCGTAGATCATAGGATTCTTTGGTGGGGTGTATTTCGGCTGCTCTGCACACTTAGTATGGTTTTTACCAAGGGGGCATGGCTCACAGGATTCTATGAAGGATGTATTTTGGCTGCTCTGCACAATAACTATGGTCTTTACCAAAGAGGCGTAGCTCACAGGATTCTTTGTTCTTTGGGGAGTGTATTTCGGTACTCTGCACATTTTGTATTATCTTTTCCAAGGGAACATACCTAACAGTATTCTTTGGGGGATGTATTTCGGCTGCTCTGAAGAAAAACTATGGTCTTTACAAAGGGGGCGAAGCTCACAGGATTCTTTGAGGAGATGTATTTCGGCTGCTCTGCACAATTTGTATTATCTTTTCCAAGGGGACATACTTAACAGGATTCTTTGGGGGGTGTATTTCGGCTGCTCTGAACAGTTACTATGGTCTTTACCAAGGGGACGTACCTAACAGGATTCTTTGGGGGTATATTTTGGCTGCTCTGCACAATTATACTGTAAGCACCGCCCCTTGGTAAAAATCATAAAATTTACAGTAAATGAAAAGGCCCACACCTCTTGAACAATATGTTGGATTAAAACAACAACAACAGAATACTCAGAAAAGCAACAGGAAAAATAGAGAAAAACTGGCCTATTTGACTGGGTGACTGGTCCTCTAAGTTTTTTTTTATGCAGTTAGTGTGTTCGACATACTATGAATAAGTTATGCAAAATGACAAACTGAGCTCTGCAGCTCTGATTATGACTATCTGACTATCTGATTATGTTGCCAACACAAAACGCCACATAGAGCAGCATAAGAATTATCTCCAGCCATGTACATCATCACCTTACAGCCCCTTCCCACACATCAGCCAAGTGTATTAGTGTTATTTTCAATACATCAGTTTGCAGTAGTAAAGTCCACAATCACATTAGATGGCTGTCGACCAACTGCTACCTCTCCCAATAACCTCACTTCAGCATTGAAACTCTAACAAACCAGATCTTTTCTTCATCATGTTAGGCTGTGTGCCCACGTTGCTTTTTTACTGTTTTTTTTGTTGCAGCTTTTAATCGATACTGCAAGGAAAAATGCATCCCAGCAAAGTCTATGAGAATCCTGACTTACTGTGCACATGTTGCAGATTTTTCCTTGCAGATTGTGGTTTAGAAAAAAATCTGCAGCATGTCAATTCTTTGTGTTTTTTCCTGCTTCTGATAACTGATCCACTAAAATGCTTGATCACTACAGTGGATTATATGTCAGTGCTGCACTCGCACCTGAGCATGGTAGTGCTCGCTCATCACTAGTACTGAACTCCCGAGCATGGTAGTGCTCGCTCATCACTAGTACTGAGCACCTGAGCATGGTAGTGCTCGCTCATCACTAGTACTGAACTCCCGAGCATGGTAGTGCTCGCTCATCACTAGTACTGAGCACCTGAGCATGGTAGTGCTCGCTCATCACTAGTACTGAGCACCCGAGCATGGTAGTGCTCGCTCATCATTAGTACTGAGCACCCGAGCAATGGTAGTTCTTGCTTATGACTAGTACTGAGCACTCGAGCATTGTAGTGCCCGCTCATCGCTAGTACTGAGCACCCAAACATGGTAGTGCTCGCTCATCACTAGTACTGATCATGGTTGTGCTCGCTCATTACTAAAGGTACCGTCACACTAAGCGACGCTCCAGTGATCCCACCAGCAACCTGACCTGGCAGGGATCGCTGGAGCGTCGCTACACGGGTTGCTGGTGAGCTGTCACACAGGCAGATCTCACCAGCAACCAGTGACCAGCCCCCAGCCAGAAGTGATGCTGTGCTTGGTAACTAAGTTAAATATCGGGTAACCAACCCGATATTTACCTTGGTTACCAGTGCACACCACTTAGCGCTGGCTCCCTGCACTCCTAGCCAGAGTACACATCAGGTTAATTACCCGATGTGTAGTCTGGCTATGTGTGCTGGGAGCCGGCACTGACAGCGTGAGAGCGGCGGATGCTGGTAACAAAAGTAAATATCGGATAACCAAGGTAAGGGTTTCTTGGTTACCCGATGTTTACCGTGGTTACCAGCGTCCGCAGAAGCCGGCTCCTGCTGCCTGCACATTTAGTTGTTGCTCTGTCGCTGTCACACACAGCGATCTGTGCTTCACAGCAGGAGAGCAACAACTAAAAAATGGTCCAGGACATTCAGCAACAACCAGCGACCTCACAGCAGGGGCCAGGTTGTTGCTGGATATCACACACAGCAACATCGCTAGCAACATCGCTGCTACGTCACAAAAGTCGTGCCTCAGCAGCGATGTTGCTAGCGATGTTGCTTAGTAAGACGTGGCCTTAAATATAACCAAAAAAGTCTTTCATTAGTAATTCATGATTTTATATCTTTCTCACCAGTTACTGATTAAGCACTATGAATGGATACCTTGTTAAAACATACAAGTGCCTCAATGTACATGAATGATTTTTGGAATAATAAGAGTCATTTTTCTCATGAATATCACTTCTATTATTGTAGCTACATTGCTATGTATGTGCAGTGACAGTGAAAAATACTGGACAACTAGTCAGACTCGGGGTTAATTAATCAATCATGGCCAGGATAAGGTTATTTAGTAACAATTCTCTATTTCTGACACAGAGAAAATGGATGTAAATATCACTTGCTATTGTCTAGTCTGCATAGCTAAAGCTTTCAATATGTGTTCCTGTTTGTTCAACCTCGACTTGGAAATCAAGAGACTCCAATCCACCAATTACATCAATATTTCATCAGCACTCTCAATAATACAGCAGCTCTGGGAATACGGGACTGTATTGTTACAACAACAACAAATACTGCATTTCACGCACAACCCCTCTCCACCCCATCACCGCCGGGAAAGCTGCAAAGCTTTGAAGACAGAATTGGCTGCTACCTTAAAGGCAATTGATGCCGACTCCAAATCTAGATTAAAACCTAACTTTTTTCTTGCACATATAAAGATATCTATGCTAACCTAGATACTGATCATAAACTAAAGCAGTTTATGAGTTTTCTCCCTGGCTAATGAAGAGAAAGCCGTGCAGAGACAATGCCAGCATCGGCCCAATACATGTGGCACAAACATATATCTTGGTGTGTGGAGCTGAACGACTGGAAAATATTACTTTAATTAACTTGTAATTTAAAAGCTATGTCCAAAAAATACAAAGCTGCATAAAGTGCTGAAGCAAACAAAAGAAAAAAGCAAATAAATATATATATATATATATCTATATATATATATATAAAAAAATCAAACTTAAGTTATGAAAAAAACACTGGTTGCTGGGTATGATGCACTGATCCCTATTAGTGATGATCAAATACTTCGATTATTCGGCTTCCCAAATATTTTCCAAATACCTCGCCACTATTCGACTATTCGCGAATATTCGATGCGCAATGTAAGTCTATGGGAAACCAGAATAACAACTATTCGGAACTATTCGGATTTCCCATAGACTTACATTGCACATCAAATAGTCGAATAGCGGTGAGGTATTCGGAAAATATTCGGGAAACCGAATAATCGAAGTATTCGATCATCCCTAATCCCTATCTAAAATAATCGGACTGCTGCTCCAGTATGGTCCTGATAGGGCGAATGGATGCTACGTTAGTAATACCTCTCACCTACTGATGTCGAAGTAAAAGGCACTGGATGACCTTTTTATTATTTGAGGTGCAGGTTCCTCCATCTTAAAAATTAGGAAATTGCTTATTCCCTATTACTACTGTCTTCTCAATATGTAATATGAAATTCCCAGATCCAGAGCAAACTAGAGGGTATACTCCCCAGCAGTTAGATAACAGGCCGAGTTCAGGCAGGAGTATTAAAAATCAGTCCAGTTACCTCCAATAGCTACCCATGGGGAATGAGTATAGAAGTTGCCTGCTATTACATGCACTAGTCTTGTCTATAAGGTGGGCCACAGTAGTGTACGCAGGCACGTAAACTATGATTGGTTAGGGTGCTATTCTGACCAAACATACGTCTATCTGAACAAGGTCTTATAATTGCAATAGTTTCCCACTGTCTCATTTTTATATGTTGTGGTTATTTGCATATTAAAGAGGTTGTCCACTACTTTTACATTGATGGCCTACCATGCACCCCTGCCGATCAGCCATTCTCGATGTTGGCGGTGGCATCAGGTAGCGTGAAATGCTTAGTTCCAGAGCTGCCCCATCAACTGATAGAGGTGGGTACTGCACATCTGCCTCACTTTCAAATTAATAGGAGGCGGATATGCTGTACCTGGTTGCGGCTGCTATCAGAAGACGGAGCAGCTTCGGAACTGAGCATTTCCAGCTGCCTGCTGACGCTGCAGGCACCGAAAACAGCTGGTCGGTGGGGGTGTCAGGTGTTGGACCCCGGCTAATCAGACATTGATGACCTATCCTTAGGATAGGCCATCAATGTAAAAGTAGTGAACAACCTTTTTAGGTGTTTTGTACTTACTAATAGTATAACTGTTGTATTTGACTGGTGATCATTCAGGTCACATCAGGCAAATAGGCCCAGCAACATCTACAACCTTTATCTATATTTACATTAATTGCATGCAATATAGCGTGTTGATGGACCTGAATTGCATGGGTTAGAAATATGCCTGTAGACTATCATCGATTGATGTGAAATAGGATCACTTCCAATAGATATCCAATTGATTTGTATACGTCCCCTACATACAATTCCTTCAAAGCTTGTACATGCTGCTCAAGCCACAGGCAGCATCTATTGGGCACCCACTGTATGATTTCAGCCATGTATGTTTGACTCAGAAACACTGGGGTGCTATAGAGAGAAGCACACTTTCAATGCCACTGGAAACCAGGTTGCATGGGTAACTAGTCAAATGGGCCGGTCGTCAGCGGTTACTACTAGCCTGCTCCCGTTGTGTAATGGGTCGCTCCCTGCACACATAAGTCAATCATTTTCAGTGGACAGGGAGAAGCTGCTGAGGACTAATCACCTGTGCGGCTTGGTCCTAGGCCAGCTCTTAAAGATTTTAAACATACATGGCTGAAATTATTCAACCAGTGACTGAACCACGCTGGCCATGGATCATACTGTCAGGTTCCCTTTAATAAAGGATAGATTAAAATATCATATATTCCAATATGGAAAATTAGATACTGAGGATGAGTCATTTAGAGGATACAAGACTAACCTGTACTATCTGGAAGCGGCAAATCATTTGGGCCACTGGGAATAACATTTATGAACCAGTTACTACTGAACAGCTACTTGATTTTTGTTCTTAAGATGAATTTTAATAAAATGTATAGCTTGGATTACTTTATTTTAGTAGATAAGACTCTCAGATTTAAATAAGGGATGCAATTAAAAGGATCACTCATCTCTTCTGTTGTTGGGCCTTTGGGCACTGCTCTAATGTCTAAATGTACATAAAAACAACCAATGTACAGTTACTGCAGTAAGTAGTGCCACCCTTGGCACTGGCAGAATTTACCCACATGGTTTATACTGTAATACAGAATATGTATGTGCACGTCTCTATATGGTTTCTAAAACTAGCACACAACAAAGGATGGATTGCATCTCATTATATCCTTCGAAACATCTCACATCAACCTTCTTCACGTGTGATAATCTTAACATGATGTGACATCTTGGGACGTGATTTGATGGTAAGTGACAGGCCTGACTTTTGGGTTTCTGACAGCTGACAAAAGGGAAACAAACAAAGCACAACATTTTGCTGCAGTCTATCCTGTGAGACAAGAAATGCAGATTTGCTGGCAATACCAATTTTTCAACGATTATATTTTTAGAAACCAAAGTGTCTTAAGCAGTTTTATGTTAAACAGAAATGTCATTGTCTTCTAACATTATACTAACATTTCATACAGTTATTCAGGGGTTTAAAAAGTTATTCCTAAGATTAATAAGAATAATTTGCTAGGATAGGGGACAATGTCTGATCGTTGGGACCCCCAGTGATCCTACGAAAGGTGCTCTGGAACTCGATAACTGAGATCTTCAAGGCTTTGTTTAAATTGAAACAAATGACACATGCTTGACCAGTGCTCTGAACATGGTGTATAGGACTGCCAGGAATAGAACTGCATTGTGCTATGGATAGAGTGTAACTGAATATTTTGGAAATCTTGCTATACAGGGTCCATTTGTATGGCTTAATTTGATGAGACCCACCCATTTAGGAAAAAGATCTCGGACATTTGAAAGTCATAAACACCTGTTTTTACAGAAGTCAATGAACATCGTACCCTTTAAATAAGATTGGTTTTGTGATATTGGTACCAGAACTGTTTGTGAGAGCTACAGTGCACTGCAGCTGGAACAACAAGGGACCTGACAGCAATGCAGATCTCTATGGGACAGCCCATCCACCATCAGCACTTGTCAACTGTAATTGTTTGGGGTCTGGTGAGTTCATTTTTTCTTGGGGGGGGGACTGCTTTCTTTTGAGGGTTTCTGCTTTCTTTTGGGGATGCCTGCTTACTTTGACGTAGAGTCCTGCTGTATTCTTTCACTTTTTTAGCTGCTTGGACACTTATGGAACCACAACTAGGGCTTATTTTTGGAGTAGGGTTAATATTTTAAGCATATTCAAAAAAGACCCAAAAATCCTACTAGGGCTTATTTTCAGGATAGTTCTTATTTTCGAGGAAATGTCATTCTTTTAGCATGCCTGTAAAAAATTTTCCACCAACTATAATGTAACATGAGGCCCAAAGTGACGAAACTTGCCAAATACTAGACTCCAAAGACAATCAGATGCCTCATTTATACACAGCCGAATATCTTACAGTAAAGAAGAAACAATGCAATGAAGTAAACCTCAAATTCAATTCTTGCTACATGAACATGGCATATGTTAGTACATGGTTGCATAATATTATAATTCTTTTTTAAATATTATGATTTGAGATTTTATAAAATATGGGTGGGAAAATGTAGTATTACATGATGTTCATCCAAATGAATGTCTTACCATGTAATACATAGTTGCATCTACTAAGCTTTTGCAGCAGCTCTCAAGAAGATTGGATTCATTGGATAAAACATGGTGCCATGGTCCAGATAACTTTGTGTTTAGGCAAATAATGCAAGTTTTATGCCAGCAATATCATCTACCATTTGCATTCTTTTTTTTTTTTTAGTGATATAAAATCCAACATCAATGGATTTCTATAATTGCATGTTTTAAATAAACATCATGGAGTAAATTATCACAAGATATAAACAGATGGAACCCAGAAAGTAGTATCAAGGTGTTTTCAGTGCCATTTCCCTAAATAACCAACTGTATCCGATCGTAAATGGCACAAGAGACATTTACTGTGCCCTTTCCGTAATCCTTTTTATCTCTTTAGTGAATCTAATGCAATGCCTGTCATCGGTATGGAGTTATCTCCCATACCAATCCTAACCGATAAGCTCTAAATTTAGAGGGATATTTGTCCTTTGAACAGGGATGTAACATTAGATCTGGGTATGTCAAGCAGCCAGTAGGATCCCCTAGTGAGATCTGTACTGGGACTAATATGACAGGTTCAGTAATATGAGTTTGTCCTGCAGCAAATAACAGGAATGCTATACAAAATGATCAAGAAAAAAAAATGTAAGATTTCATATAGCATGAGGAAATGTCCCCAAAGCATCAACATCATAGTCTGAAGAAAGCATAAGGTGTAAGATTGACTAGCTTTTTGTGACAAGGACATTTATCACTCCCAGTAGGGATAGAAACATGTTGACATAATGGTGACACTGTGGACTGTTGAGTCGTTCTTCTTCCACTTACCCTTGGGTCCTTCTGCAACAGTGTGTGAGGGACAGTTCCAGGTCTGGCTCCAACATCAATAGGATTGGAAGTCTGAGAAAGACACAACGGTTGAAATTAATTGGACATGACAAAATAGTTTTCTTCTCTGTACTACTTTGTATCTCTTTAGCTTTGTCTTTGACAAGCCCCTTTGCCTGGCAGTTTCTTTTTCATTTTCAGGCAGCTCACGCCTAATGGCCTGTGACTTCCCTTGATAAGTGAAGCTAAACATCATCAGCTACGGCAGTGGAGACGAGGGGCTATATTAACATGAATCTTTCCAGCGTTCACCCTTATGTCAACCTTTAAGTTGTAACATAAACCTTGTCCTTCTAAAAAGCAGGTTAGTATTACCATTCTACAGGTTGTAGGCCAGTGTCACAGTACAATTCTTTCTTTCGAGTGTCAGTAGGCTGAGTGTCTTAGACAATATTCCCCAAGGGACAGTGATAATGAGAAAAGCTCCCATCTCTAACCTGGATGAAATTACACACGGATTCTTTGGCGGTACCACAAAGTTATCAGTTGAAACGCTCTGCCCTATACCGCCAATTATATCTAGATTGCATGCTCAGTTGCATGTTCCTCTGGTTAACTGTCATTCATTTTCTTTTTATAAAATGGAACTTTAATCTCGCAAGTCACTACACAGAATGTTCCATCAGCGGCGTCTGTATAGATACAAAGCAGGCAGCTAATGTATCATTAAACATGTGTACACTGGTTCCTTTTCACAGTTACACTTTAGAATAAAGAAGAAAACAATACCTTCTCATATTCTGCATAATTTATGATGAACTTTGACCACTGAGCTTAACAGGCTGCTATTACCTTCACAAACCATTAAGGGTGCGCAATGACTTCAAATATCACATCACATAAGCAGGTTAAGTCCGTAACAATGACCTTGGGTCAGAACTGGATTAGATTGCAAGCGTAGATTAGGCTTCCAGAGCCACTTAACTGTCTTATGATAGCGCCATAAAGAAAAGAAACCACTTGAGCTGTAATGCACTCAACAATTAGAGAAAAAGTAATTAGTGTACGGATGGGCAACTGCTAATAAAAAGCCATTTCAGGGAAAGATGTTGTGTTACACTATTATGGAAGAAGCCACCAGGGAGGAGATGTACTAACACAAAGGCACACGTCATACGGAGAAGTAACTTCTTTGTTCCATAGAACCAAAAGATGCTTTATGTATAATAAATGGATGAAGAATGAAATATAATTCTGGCCAATTTTTATACCGTGAACATAAATTTATTGCCAATTTTTTTTAGAGATTGACACAAATGTTTAAAACAAATAGAAAAATGTGTCAAAATTGTACACTGTTTGTAAAAATATCACGAATAGAGTTGAGCAAGCACTAAAATGCTCAGGTGCTCAGTACTCGAGTCGAGCAGATAATACGCTATGAAAGGGCTCAACTCAAGTAACGAGTAATGGAAGTCAATGATTGGGCAGTTTGTCTCTCCATCCGCATACAGCCAGCCATAAGGAGAGCATTTCTGGGGAAGGAAGGCTTAGTTTTGTTTTGACACGCTAAACCCGAAAACGTTGATTTATCCCTGGGAAGAGCCATTCAGAGACTAGGTATAACTCTCCCTTGTATGCCTGCACACATCATGCAGAGAAACGAGCCTGTGCTTTGTGGTTGTTGTTTTATGGACGAAACAACTGCCCAACGCAATACTCGGCAGGGCTCCGCGAGTTTCCAAGCACCCTGATTCTGGATGGAGTACAGAACAGTTCTGAGCACACTCGCTCATCACTAATCACAAACAATATATTTTCAGACATTTTATTTATTTATGTTACATGGCTTAAACAAGTTGTGCCAACTCTTTACTGTAAAGTAAATACTTTTTATATGTCACCCCCTCAAATGGCATAATTGGTTCATGTTCATAATATAAAGTAATATTTTACTGGTCTAATTTGTGGATTTTATTTGGATTTTTTACCAATGTTATGTAGTTTAGGACATTAATTTTGACAATAAGAGTGGTGATAAAGATCTATATCAGGTTCTATTGACAGAATAAAGGGAATGGATTGAACTCTTCACCTGCAGGGATGCTGGCCGTTTTTTGACTCTAATAAGAGTGGTACAGTGTGTAGTGCAATTCTTGATGGACATCGTTGTTATAATCCTATAATGAACGGAAGCAATGATGCTACAGTAATCAGTGTTTTAGGCTGTGTTCACATCTTTATTATATACTATATTGTTTATTCCATCAAATTTGTTAGGAAAAACAGTATACAATATGTTTTTTGGAAAAAATAAAGGTACTATGATGGAAGCTAACAAATTTATTTTAAGTGATTGGGGCCTTTCATGTGTCAATGAAAACCATGTTGTGATGAATCTGGACATCTGTCGATTTGTTTGCGCTCTACTCCAGTGAGAAAGCAGAACAATGGAATTGCCAAACGCAGATATAAGCAGGGCCTCCATACACATTAGACTAATGTCGGCCGAACTCGCCACTATTGATGGGTTCTAATGTGTGGAGGGGCACTGCCAGATTGACTGTCATGAGAGATGTCAATAGCACTTGTCCGATTTTGGACTGCTGATCACATTTTTCTTTCCGAGATAAACCGACCGTTGACGTGTCAGCCAGCGGCTTTCCATAGAGAAAAAAGAGCTTTCAGCCAAACGAGCAGTACTAGGTATAGGCGTGTCGGTTGAGTTGGCTGTTTTATTATTGCGCTTGATGTGTTTCACAATAATACTGCTTTATTTATTAAACAGAATTAATGCTTTTACAAATGTCCCATTTAAACCCAATATAAACACATAATTATTATTCATTGAGAATATACAAATAGAAGAGAATAGAATTTAATTATTAAACATTTTCTTACCTTAGGTTGAAACGCCCCTTGAAGTGATCCAAAAGGGCCAGTAGGTGGGATCATGGGAGGAATACCCGATACAGCTGGAGGATATGAATGGAATAACTACAAAAAAATCAAGAAATAGTTAATTAATAGAAGAAAACCTCAACACGGGGCAATAAACAGCACAACACAGAACCACAGCACAAGTACAAAGCCAGAAGCAGACATTGATGCGGGTAGAATAATCGGTTCTCACTGTCAAATCAGTTGTGGTTTAATGTATGTGGAAAGGAGAACTTTAAGGGCGTTCAACATTAATTAGCACAGAAATGATACCCTTGATGAATTCCTTTATTCCAAAATAAAAGGTGATTTTGTAATTATGAATTATTAAATTGGATTGAATGCCTAAGTGGTTTCAGAATTTAGAGTACATCAAAAGCAGGAGGGATGTTAAGCCAAATAAGTCCAAGGGAAATAGCAAGCTAATTAAAAAATGAAGCTTTAAGAGTGCCAGGATTTCACTCCATTAAAACTCAATTACTTTGTTAAAAGGTTTAATGGTGTTGTGTAAGAAATTAAAGAATATGCGCAATTATGACTTCATTACTCTGCTTTACTGGTTATGCTGTCATTGCTAATGCTAATCTATGGGCCATTTAATAAGCAGATTTAGCTGTGTGGCCTTACTCTCAGTAAACAATGGGAAATGCAATCTAACATAGATGTATCCATTTTAAATGGACAACATATTAAGAATCTAGATGAAGATACATCTGAGAATCTTAACTCTTTACTGTGCCAAAATCCCTCTATATCATAGTTACCTATTAATAAAAGCTAAGTGTTAAATACTGTGCTGGGATATTCTTCATAGTTAGAAACGTTTCCATACACCACGAGGTAGAGGGGTTTTCTGACTTTACAATACCTGATCAGAGGGTGCTCCGACATCTGACACCACTATCAACCAGCTGTTGTATAGAATAGAAGCTGAGCTGCAGTTCTCGGAGGCAGTCACTGCAAGTGATCAGCCGTGTGCTATTCAGCTTCGTTCATTGTTTCCATCCGGCCACTACAGAAGCAGATATCAGCTGATCGATGAGGGTACCGGGTGTCAAAAGCCCACTGATCTCATATTCATCAACCAATCCTAAGGATGGCCATTTTACAAAGAACATTTTAATAGAAAATTTACAAAAATAGACCCTTGGGTACACGTTTTTCAATGAATTCCCAACTTTGGTTGGGTTGATTAGCAGGCCATTGATAGGTTCTGTAGGTGGAATAAGAAAAGTATGGACTGAAAGTATAACCATTATCAACAAAATGAGGAAACTCAGAAACAATCGTTTTAGAAATTAAGAGAATATTTGTATCTGTGAATATTGGAGCTGATTAAAATGATTTGCAGGCCATTGGACTACCTACGTGGCCACTGGACCAAAGCCTGTGCAAACCTACTTTCCGGAATCCCCTGCACCTCTTCGGATTATTAGGCCTAGTTTATGAATGGATAACGCCTTTTGATGATGTCCCATCGGGCCTATAAATCAGAGGATGCTTTGGGGATTGCGGTAGGTAGGAGACTGATAATTAAGCTCTGGCAATCGGTCTGGCCACCAGACAATGATCCTGCAAAATTTTTGAATGATCATATCTAATGAATTTTTCAATTTTTTACTCTTATTTTATTTCTTCAGCAGACATGTGAGAAACACAACAAAATATATATTAGGATCCCTGAAAGGAACACTGATGGTATTACCGATATATTGACCGATATATTGTATTATGCTTAGTGTAGGATTGATAAGGGCAGTAGACGAATAAATGAGTAAAATATCACCAGAGAATCCGTTTGTCTTGCATTATATACGACTTGCTTTAACCAAACACAATGCAGGTGATAAAAGCTGTCACAGCTATATTGATGGATATTAGAAGGGAATAAGGAAAAAGTCACACTAACAATTAAAGGGATTGTCCTCTTTGAACAAACCCTTTACTTTACAGACTTCCTGAATAATTAACGGATGAAAAAAAGTCTTACTATAGTAATGAATTTAAAGAAAAAAAGGTTTCACAATAAAAACATAGTTACATATAGTTACATAGGTTGAAAAAAGACCTGGGTCCATCTAGTTCAACCTGGAGAATACCAACATATCTAAAGACCTTACTATATATCTTAAAAAAGAGTAGCACTGCCTTGAAAAGAGCACTGCCTTGAAAAGATTTATGCTATGTCCATACTAGGCAACAATTTGGTTCCTACAGTGAGCCTTTCTCAACTTGAGGACCTTGGGATCTACAAATCAGTGAATCTTTGTAAATTGCAATTAAAAAGTCAGTGGATCTGGAGACTAATATTAACATTCTGTGGATTAGTGTTGCTTTTTCTTTTCATTCTTTCTACTTTTTTTTGCATCCGAGTCATCTGTAGTGCTGCCTACATTTTGTGGATGATCTTCTATGTGTTTTTCACTATGACTGATAGTTGCTTGTACAACCTTTTATCTATCTATGTATCTATCTATCTGTTTGTAATTTATCAAACTATTTATCTGTCTATAATCTATCTATCTGTATATAATCTCTCTATTTTATATTTTGTCCATCTTCACGGTGGGATTTATATATTTCTAGGCCGAAGCACATAATTCTGCAACCCACCACATGGCGCTTGTCTCATTATTACTAACTCTACCCTCCTTAAAACATCTTCTGTCACAGAAGCTCGGCAGTGGCAGAGATAGAAGCAGACAGCCGGCGCTGCACTCACATCTCCTATACTCCCAGAACATCTATCACCCAGGATCCAGGACGTCTTCAGAGGGAGTAACAATGCCAGAAACTGTAGAAAGTAACTGCAGTGCTGCCCCCTGTGACTCAACTCATGACTGAGCAAGAAAGAGCAACCTGTAGAGATGGGCAATGTAAATGCATTGCTCAATTTATTTAATTTTATAAGGATGTAAATAAAAAAATGACATTTTATATGGTGTTTTAAAAATTTGTAAATATTAAGTTGTTATTTCTTCTGTATATACACCTCATGACTGCTGCACACTAGGCATTGGCCTAGGCTGGGCTTATGGCTCTTATCCTCTTATGTTTATGTCTATAGATCTGCTATATTTACCTAATTGTAGCTATGTCACTAGAATGTGATAAATCTCTTGTGGTATTCTAGAAAATTGCCTTTAAAGGTTATATTCTGACTTAAGATCTCTAAAAACCATGTATTAGCATAGCATGTAACTGATCATGCAGGATTTATTGATGGTAAGCCCAAAATACAAACGTCTGCTTTGTAGTACAAAATGAGATATACAGTTCATGTAGTCATAGTTAATTTGCCTATTTAAAAATAATACCTATCATTACAATAAATACAGTAAATGATATGTTTAGTTGTGAATTCCGACCCCAGAATGAGCAGAACATAATGTGCATCTTGTCTAACTTTGATTTCTCTGAAAGCCTCAGTCTTCTTAGCATACTATATACAAATATGGTTACCAGACTTTTCTGGGAATATACAGGTGCTCACAGACAGTTACACCACATTACAATATAGAGTATTTGCGGAGACTATACATAAATCTACCACATTATGTTTATGTTAAAACACTCTGCGAATTCACTGTGTCATACCTAATATAATCCTTAAAGGGAATCTGTCAGCAGGTTTTTGATACCTCACTTGAGAGCAGCATGTTGTAGGCAAAGAGATTCTTAATCCAAAGATGTATCACTTAGATTACCGAGTGCAGATTCTACCTTTTTAGCTTTATTCATGTAGCTGAGCTCAGGGAGCTGCCCCTGCCCACACCAGGCTCTCTATAGAGACTATATATTGACAGTGAGGTGTCAATCAGAGGAAGGGGTGTACTGCACTGCATGTGCCAATTAGATATAGCAATGATAATCACCCACTGCTAAAGCCTTTAGATTGAGTAAACAACAGCTCAGAGCCTGATAACAGAGGCATAGTTGGATTTTGTTTTTTAACCCCTACAGCATGCTGGCTTCAGCTTACATAGCAAAAACCTGCTGACAGATGCTCTTTAAGGGGTTATTTTTCTTTAAATATAAAAGGTCAGAACAAGCCCTTGAAAGAGAAAGCCCCTCTTTGTCACTACTATCCACTCTGACCTAGAGGTGATCCACTATTATCTTACAATAACGAATAGAGAATATGTAAATGAGAATCTCTTTAAGGCCGGTTTCACACTACCTTTTCACAGTCTTTAACAGCCTTATGTTTTTATATTGTAAACAAAAAAAAACTGATCCATTTCATACAAACAGATGCACTTTTTACTTATAGTATATGTTACATCTTTTTTTTCTTCCTTTTAAATAGATCCGATAATTTTTATATAGAAGGTAATGTCAGGAGATCCTGTTTTCAGGGAAAAAAAAGAAAAAAAAAATATTTATGAAAAAACGGATGCAAACTTATGACTGGGTTTGCATACGTCTTCCATAAACTATACTGTTATAAAATATGGATCTGTTTATATTCTGTTTTTTTAAAGGATAAATATCAAACTTATACCCATACTTTTTGTTTTTATTGTGCTGTATGCAAATAAAAACATATCTGTATGTACGTTTTTTGGCAGGACAAACGGACACGTGAAAAATATGGTGTAAACAGGCCTGACTGGTGTAGCCATCCACACCAATAACTAGATAGAAGCCTAATTTCAGCTTTACTAAATAACGCTGCTGTATATTTTCTATCTATTGTGATACAACATCATTTCCAGAGCACAATAGGAAAATAACAGGATTTGGTTTCTGCTCTGCCATTTCAGCTTCTCAATTGTTCATCACCTTCAGCTTCCAACACAAACATAGGTGACATTAATGGTTTATAAATGATTTGTCAGGCTGCAGCATAGCTCCTGATCTGAAAATATCACAGCAAGCACAGTACATTAGCTAGAAATGTCACAATAAGTGGATATGTTACTGAGGCAGAACTTTTCTAATTCCAGACACAATGTAGCGAACAAAGCAGTCGCTCTGCTCCAATATGCACCTTTGTAAAGGTGGTAGGCGAAATATTACATCGCAAAAATATCTATACAAACGGTATTATTAGCGGAGTAAAATATAGTGAGAAGAGGACAAAAAGGGATTGAGCATCTGTAGAAGTGGCCACAATTGAGTCCCATAAATACCATCGTTGTGTAGCAATCTAAAGCACCGGCTAGGTGTCCCTCTCCAGTACTCTCCAGTAGGCGTATACACATGGTGCATGAAAGAGCACACGAGGGATCCATCTACACCATCATAGTCAATGGCCAGTCGGTGCATATGTCCAAACCCCAATTTGCGGAGGGTTTGGATGTAAGCACCGATGGTACCACTGAACATGGTGAGCAACATAATGTGAAAGCACCCTTTGGCCACCATAGTATTGACCCTCTCAGGAGGAGACATATAATAGGTGCAACTGATGTAGCCACATTGTAGCCAATAAGGTAAAGAAATCCACTTTCACCAGCAAAGCACATTATGATGAACTATTGGACTGAAAAGGTCCTTTGTATTGTACTTGAACAATGGCCCTCTTATCTGTGTACAGCACTGGACTTTCTACAACCTCCTTAAGCTGGTGTCACACACAGCGACAACGACTACGACGTCGCTGCTACGTCACCATTTTCTGTGACGTTGCAGCGACGTCCCATCGCTGTCACTGTGTGTGACATCCAGCAACGACCTGGCCCCTGCTGTGAGGTCGCCGGTCGTTGCTGAATGTCCAGCTTCATTTTTTGGTCGTCACTCTCCCGCTGTGACACACACATCGCTGTGTGTGACAGCGAGAGAGCGACGAAATGAAGCGAGCAGGGAGCAGGAGCCGGCGTCTGGCAGCTGCGGTAAGCTGTAACCAGCGTAAACATCGGGTAACCAAGGGAAGGCCTTTCCCTGGTTACCCGATATTTACCTTCGTTACCAGCCTCCGCCCTTGCTGCCAGTGCCGGCTCCTGCTCTGTGCACATGTGGCTGCAGTACACATCGGGTAATTAACCCGATGTATACTGTAGCAAGGAGAGCAAGGAGCCAGCGCTAAGCAGTGCGCGCGGCTCCCTGCTCTCTGCACTGTGACATGTAGCTGCAGTACACATCGGGTTAATTAACCCGATGTGTACTGTACCTAGGAGAGCAAGGAGCCAGCGCTAAGCGCGGCTCCCTGCTCTCTGCACATGTAGCACAGCGACGTTATGATCGCTGCTTCTGCTGTGTTTGACAGCTAAGCAGCGATCATAACAGCGACTTACAAGGTCGCTGTTACGTCACAGAAAATGGTGACGTAACAGCGACGTCGTTGTCGCTGTTGCTTAGTGTGAACCCAGCTCTAGACGTTACCATGTGCATATATTCTTTATGGTGGCACACAAAATCCTTACAATACCAAAGAATAAGATCCTAGACACATCGGGGGACATTTATGTGGGCTATGTGCCGACGTTAAAAAGCTTGATGTTTCTGCCCAAAATTTTGAACATTTTTTGCCACTTTTTGGCTACCCTCACAACCTTTATTGAAAAAAGAGTGGATATGAGTTTTTGGAAGGAGACCATAGATACATCGGGGCCTATCATGTAGTCCCCTGAGGTTAAAAAGTTTAATATTTTTGCACAAAGTATTGATAATCTTTCCCCTTCTCTGCTACCCTCACCGCCTTTATTGAAAAAAGAATGGATGTTTATTTTCAGGAGGAGGGCATAGATATTCATTAAGGGCTATGCACTGACAATAAAAATGTAATAATTTTTAGATAGATTTTGACTATTTTTGCCCCTATTCTGATACGCTCATCAGTTTTATTGGAAGAAAGAATGGAAAGGATTTGTCCGGAGGAGACAGGTTAGCCACAGACCACAGATAAACTATCTATGCCGGCTAATTTCTAGCATAGATTTCAGTTTCTGAAGAATGGGCTACCCAAAAATGTGGTTGGACTTTGCAATTCAGACTTGTGTATGAAATGTGCCCCTTCATGTGCAACAGTATAGTATGGTGCCTCCATATACCAATCAAAAAGGCATCTGACGGAACATATGCCTTCCTAGTACTAGAAAAGAAATGGTTTAAGAAAGTATAATATGTGGTAGGCTACTGTCATGATCCAGGCCGGCTTTTCCCTGCTGCTGGTTACACCCAGCTCTGGTCTGGTCATATCAAGGGTTAACTTCCCTGTCTTGTTCTGGATCCCAGGACGCTATATCTTGCCTCTCTACCTATGGCTCAGTGCCAGTGATATTTCTGCCTTGCAGCATGTATACTGGCTCTGGTGAGCGTTCCCGATCTGTCCTGCCTTCCTGCTACTGTGTCCTGACTTGTACCCTCCCCCATTTGTCTGCCTGTCCCAGCCCCTGACTTCCCTCTCCTGTCTGTTGTTTGTGTTTCCCTCTACATTCCTGATCTCCCGGCTTCCGACTCGGTTGTTTTCTAACTTGATATTGATCCTCCCCTTGCAGTGACTCGACTTTCCTGGATGACCCTGACTGTTTGACTACTCTATTACCCCCTGGTGATTCGCCTGTTAACTGCCTGCTGAAGTTACCCTGCTGTACTTCAGCTGCCTTTCTGTTACAGTGTTTCTTTGTCTTTCCTTCACTACTTTGCTGCCACCTAGTGGGGAATACGCTGTACTACATCTTACTAGCCTTTGTACAGCGTGACAGTTACTTTATACAATTGAATAATAATTAATATCTATGTTTTACTTATGTAAATTAAAAGAGGCTGAAAAAAATAAGGTTTCCCAAATTTTAGTTGATTTTTTTTTTTTTAATAAATAAAAAATGAAATAAGAAATATACTGTATTTTCCATTCCATCAGTCTGGGATTTTGGGAAGTTTCAGCGATATCAGGGAAGCATTATAGGGCCCTTATGTATAAGTGACAGGAACCTTTTAATTTATTTTCTAGACTTTCTGCTGCTATATAATAAGCACCACTAACTAGTAGGGTCTGTCCAATAACTCAGAGTAATAAACCGAGTTTCCATTTTATCTGTCATCCGCTAGACACAAGAATTATACTGGGTTCTGGAAATTTTTTATAATTCTAAATACTTTGTTAGATGATAGACTTTCCATGTGCAGCAGACATGATTTGATTTGGATAGGAATAACTTACATTTTATCGTGTAGGTTTTATAACACCCATGAAATTCCTATTTAAAATTCCTGGCTGATCATTACTCTCCCAGTGGGAACACGCTCACGCTGTATGTCATCTTTCTCACAGTGAGACTTCGTGTACAGTTTATGAGCACTGACAAATTTTGATTAAAAACAGGATAGTGCATCTCAAGAAGGAATGAATCACATGAATGACGCTTATATATAGCCAAAGCCGATGTAAGAAAAAGCAATGGGAATTCCAGGCTGAATGATTAGGGGAAGCGTTGCGATCTTGGCAGGTTAGTGTGGGGTGATGTTTTGCGACATGCTACAGACAAGAGAGAAGCCAACATTGGAACATAGCGCTTTTACACTCACACTGTGGCGGTAGAAGGGGTCAACTTTTGTAGGGTATTTGTCAAACTGCAAAAGGGATCAAAGCAAATGGTTATTACTGTGTCTCAGAAAGGAATCTATAAAGATCATGACTGTATCACACTGTTTGACAACCAAAAGCGCTGTCTGCAGCCCATACACACGAGCACGCTGTTTAACCTGCTCCGAATCTATTATCATTTCATCCTGATGCTTTTATGAGATAAATAAAATCCTGCGCTGAATGCTGGGCACACAAAGACATTTTTATAGCCGCCTTGTATTTTATTTTTATGATAAAAGATGATCCCTATAAATACATTTCCCTACGATAACATTATAATACTGCAGCGAGACTGCTGCAGTCACCCAGGAGGTGCCTTGTAAGGAAATATAGGATAACGTTGGAAAATAAGCATCTCTTTTATTACCTGTTTACTGGTGTTGTTCAAGCACAGCCTTGTATTTATGTATACATACGGCTCGAACAATTTTACTTCCATAGACAGAACTGGAAGAACACCACAGAGGTTGTCACCTATTTATGGATGGTAAAACTGTATACGAGCTAGAGAGATAAACAGCGCAATAGGGTCTTACCCGAGAACAATGGGGATAATGTTAGGTAGAAGAGGCTCGCCTGGCGTGGTTGTGAGTCACAACCAATGTTAAAACATGTACGGCTGCCGTAGCCCCATGTGAATGTAAGACTGAAGATGTGAAGAGAAAGGGGTTAATCCAAGCTGCCGTAGAGGAAATAACAATAAATAGAGATCCTGGTGATTTATTGGTTGTCTGTCCCCTGAGGAAGCTATGGTGAAACATGCAGAAACATCTGAGGAGATGGCCATTCTCTGAAATGAATTGACCAATAAAACGTGAACCAGGGTCCCTGTTTATTGTCAATTCTTCTACGGCAGCGCAAATTAACGCCTTCTCTTTACATCTTCAGTCTTCTATTTATGGAAGGTGAAAGAGATCTTGTCAAAGCGATCCCCCACCTCAGAAGTTAGCTGGTAAATTTGGCTATTTTTCATCATAAATCTTGACTTCATTGAGTCAAAGGAAATAAAAAAAAATATAAAATAACTCATGGCTTTTTCAATTGTAGCCAAATAAGTACTTAAAAACCAGTGTTGATTTTTACTCACCTAAACTTTTAGAGAACTGAATAAATAAAAAATAGTTTTGGCGTGCACTTTTGATTAAAAAAGCTGGTGTTATACTTATACATAAGATAATGTTAGGTCATCAGCTATCTCTAACACCTAACGTCCCCAAAAACACAGTTAGTCCCAGTTTGCATGTTATCCTTAATAAGGGAAAGGGAATAAGCCACATTATCTCCCAGTGGAATGACTTTTATATTTGGAGTTGATAGGATGTTCGGGAGTCCACTCATGCATTAGATAGCTCAGGGTTTACCAAAAATCAGCAGGAAATACTGAGTATGGTCAGCTGAATGCTTTCTGCTTAAACTGTATGTTTCGAATAATATTTCTGTCTAAAAGGAACAAAGCAATTTCTTATTGAAAATCACTAAAACTTGATCAGTTGCTTAAAATGGATCTTCATTCAAGAGCATAACCATAGAGGTTGTGGTCACACCCAAACCATGGGTTTTAAGAAAGACTAAAAATCCCTCTACTCCATATCAAGAAGATCCATAATTGTCGGGATCCCCAGTTACAGATTTTTGGGTATGGTCCAGTAGCTTCAGATTACAGTGTTGGCTCACATACTAAAAGCATGTCCTCTATTTGGTACATGGAAGACCAAACATATGATGCTATCAGAAAAGCACCATAATATCTTAAAAACTGGGCAAGTTGTATAAAATAAATGTGACGCATAATACAACTGCTTATGAGATCTAAATGGCTGAAAAATATGAAGCATTAAATGTCCTTAGCCATTACTTTTCTTGTGATACACTGGCAGTATAAATCTAGTAAAGATCTCTGGTTCAGCATCCAGGAGAGTTTGATAAATGCTGCCTATAAAACATGTTGTATTTATTATCTCCTTATACAACTATAATTTATTCCAAATAATATTATTTATATACAAGCTATCAAGCTTCTAAATTTTATGGATTGTTGGCTAGTAACATTAATGATCAGCCACAATATTTTATGCATTTTTGTGCAATTCCCAAAAAAGATATAAAATAAGATGACGGCTTCCATAAACGGCTTAACTGATAAGCTGTTAGCCATTGGACGGCTAATATTGGGAATCTGCCAACAGGCTTACGAAATTGTTGGACTCGTGCCAAGGAAAATGTAATAAAGGGAGAATATGAGCATTCAGATTTGGAAAATAATATTAAAACCTGTAATAAGATAAGTTACATTTCTATTATAAATGACCCTTAATATGAGCAAACAACCAGACTAACAATGAATAGAGTTGTGTTCTACTTATCCTCACATTTCTGCCTGGGGTACGCACCATGGGCGGTGCTGGAGTCGGCATAATCGCAGTAGGCGGGATGGCGTGCGGGAAAGGTGTGAAGGTGTGCTGGTGTGTGTGCTGATGTGTGTGTTGGTGTTGATGCTGATGTTGGTGGAATTCTGTTCTCAGATATGGCGGCGGCCCTAAAGATGCCCCACGATCTGCACTTTGGGAAGCCAAAAAGCGGGTGTTCAGCTCTTGTCTGAGAAGGTCTTGCTCTACAAAGAAGGTAAAAAAAACGTTATTATTATTTTGCCATAGGATGAAACATGTAACCTAAAGAATATTTCATGAACCCACAATGCACATTTCCATCATTTTGTGTCCCAGCCAGGGATAGAACCTACACCGGATATAAATGACAACACACAGGGAGGAGGAAGGAATGCCATATAGCTAGGGAATGAGAGAAGTGGTGACCCTTGACTGGATTGTGACCTGCAGCTCACCTTCGCAGTCCTAACAGTCTCTATACAGGTTCCGCACCTGTCGCCGAGCTTGAATACCTGGGGCCCTATTTCACCCTAGCAAATGGGCCCTATGTAAAGATGGAGGGTATGAGCTTTTTGTCAACACCACTATCATTAGAGGAGCACACAAGGGAACAATACAGGGGAAACACAACAGCTATTACCAGAGCCATGGTAGATAGCAAAAGACAACATTTATCTGAGCTGCAGCAACTACAGGAGTCTGGAGCAACAGAACAACATGACATCTCCCCAGCTCAGTCAGGAACAAACTATAAACCACACCCAAATATCCCCAGAGTGAGGTTTATAAAGGGAGTCAGAGGCTGGCAACAGAAAGGAAAATCTGACAAATTCCCAGAGTCCTAGAGTCTGCAGATGCAGAAACAGGGAACTGTCAGATAACATCAAGTGCTGCCAATCTCTGGGATTTTCATACACTTGCTGCCACAGGATTGTCAGCCGACCTTGACACATCCATGACATTTTGAAGGTTTATTTGCTACATATTTAGCTAATTACCTGAGTAAGTGCTGCTAGCTGGATGTCCTGGAACTGGAAGGGTCCCTGAAGTCAGTGGAGGTGGAGGAGGTAAAGCAGCAGGTGGGGCAAACATATTTGGGTGGTGCTGGTGAGCAGGAGGTTGGATGGTTGGTGTAAAGCTATGCAAAGGACTGTGGCTTGGTAAAGATAGGGGATATGGAGAAGTTGATGGATGGCGATGAGATGGTGGCACTTGGCTTTTGGCAGGAGTACTACTTCTGCTGCTGCTGTAGGAAGAAATATAGAAGCATTATCAAAAATTAGCCATTGCAAAAAGCTGACTATTCAGACACGGTCAGTACAAAGATAGGTATGGGAAATTTATTACAATAAAAAGACAAAGTTAGTAACATGCTGAACTGACTTAGAAAATGCTGACATAAAAGAGTCAAGGCTGGAAATAAATCATGGATAGTTTCTGATGTGTTACAGTACTAGGCTTTATGTGAACACATTTTTATTTACTTTATGTCCATCATAATAGGATAGCTGTCACCTCTATTATATACTAGGCAGTATCCCAACCATCGTGTGTTACTGTAGCTAAAAACTGAAGATTTTTAATGTTCAATGACAAGTGCACAAATAGCCTGAAATATTTCCAAGTTAAAGGGGTATTCCCATCTCCAAGATCCTATCCTAATATGTAGTAGGTGTAATATTTATAATATTAGCAAATGCCTGCAATTAGAAATGTAGTATAGATCTCCTGATATAGCTATTTCTCTTACCTCATGTGCAGAGCATTGCAGCTTAGGTCACATCCACTCATATAGTGACAGTTAATTAGTTGCTCATGGTCATAACCATAGATACCTAAGCTCCGATGCCCTGCACATGAGGTAAGAGACACTGCTATATCAGGAGAACTATACATTTCTATATGGAATTATTTGGTAACATTTATGAGAAAATGAGGGTGCCGGATTACTGATAATTGTGCTGTGGGAATGCACCGTTAATATGAAAACTTTTCAACTTTTTGTCTATATTACTTTTATATTTATTAGATTATTTGTGTTTAATCTACAAGTATACCATCTTATACAAAGAGTGCCATATAAATAAGCCAAAGTATTGTGATAGAGAAAATGCCATCTTTTGACCAACCTTAAACTGTTCACACTCAAGCTGCTGCTATTGTAGTTGCACAATGTCTGGGGCAAAGACTGGGAAGGAGGTCGTGCTTGTGCTACTGGTGGACTTGGATGAACAGGTGGTTGAGATGGTGGTTGAGCCTTTGGTGGCAGCTGCACTTGTGGCTGAGGTGGCAATGGAGTTTGAGGAAGCTGAAGAGGCTCAGTCTGTGTCTGTTTAGGTGTCTCTGATTGAGAATCCGCGACTGGTCCTGGAGAAGACAGTAGCAATGGTTGTGGCTCTACTTCAGGTTGAATGGTAGGTAGTGTTATTGGTCCTAGTTCTTTGCACACTGTAGCTTCGAATGGCAGCTCAGCAGTGCTGTCTTGACTCTTCTCTTGACTTCTTTCTAGTCCTGACACTTTTGGCAGAACTGGACCTGAACCATCTTTGCATTTGTTTGCTGTCAGTAAACTGACACCCAGTTCTGTATCTGCAATAAAAATAGGTATATAATGTGTCATTTATGCAAAACCTCATGTACAATATATCAAACAATACCATTCCAACAATCTAGTGATAATAAAATTGCTCTGACTGCAGAAACATCATTTTATTCATAAATAGCCAAATTCCACCGTAAGCACCAAAGCTTTGGAAATGAGCTCACAACCGTCAACTAAAGATAACCACAGAAGCCATATCACATGGTGAGCCTAGTTACCTATCTAAGATCAGATGTTATTGAGTAAAGCAGTTAGAACATATTGCAATGAAGAGAAGATGTGTTCTTTACACTTCCAAAAACACCTTTGGAGCTAATCTTATGGGTTACCATGAATGTTGTTACAGTATGTAATTGCTAAAATATGCAAATAGCTTAATCAGAAAGGAAGAGGACAGTAAAGGGGGCTTTACACGCTACGATATCGTTTATGTTTTCTCGTCGGGGTCACGTTGTTAGTGACGCACATCCGGCGTCATTAACGATATCGCAGCGTGTGATACTTACCAGCGACCTTAAGTGACCTCAAAAATGGTGAAAATCGATCACCATGGAGAGGTCGTCCCAAAACCAAAAATCGGTAATGGTTGATTATCGATGTTGTTCGTCGCTCCTGCGGCAGCACACATCACTGTGTGTGACATCGCAGGAGCGAGGACCGTCTCCTTACCTGCCGCCGGCCACAATGCGGAAGGGAGGTGGTGGGCGGGATGTTACGTTCCGCTCATCTCCGCCCCTCCGCTTTGATTGGCCGGCCACTTAGTGACGTCGCGGTGACGTCGCTGTGATGCCAAACGCCCCTCCCCCTTGAGGGAGGGATTGTTCGGCAGTCACAGCGCCGCCGACGACCGGGTAAGTGCATGTGACGCTGCCGTAGCGATAATGTTCGCTGCGGCAGCGATCACACGATATCGCACACAAGACGGGGGCGGGTGCTTACACGCTCGATATCGCTAGCAATTGCTAGCGATATTGTAGCGTGTAAAGCCCACTTAACTCTAATGCCACTAGTAGCAATCCCACAAGACAAAATAAACGCATAATGGTCTAAATGAAAAAACAGAACAAAACTATGTATAACAACACTGCATTATTTGTTTTCTATACATGTCATAGTAAATTGATAAAGAAAACAATACCATTCTAAAAATATATATATATATATATAAAATATTTCTCTCGCTCTCCCTCTCTCTCTCTAGATATATATATATATATATATATATATATATATATATAGTGAGAGAGAGAGAGAGAGAAAGAGAGAGATACAGTGTGAAAGTATTCGTCCCACTTGAATTTTTCAACCTTTTCCCGCATTTTAGGCTTCAAACATAAAGATAAAATTTTAATGTTATGGTGAAGAAACAACAACAAGTGGGATATAATTGCGAAATTGAACGAAATTTATTGCTTATTTTAAACTTTTTGTAAAAAATAAATAAATGAAAAGTGGGGAGTGCAATATTATTCGTCCCCTTTACTTTCAGAGCAGCAAACTCACTCTAGAAGTTCATTGAGGATCTCTGAATGATCCAATGTTGTCCTAAATGACTGATGATGATGAATATAAGCCACCTGTGTGTAATCTAGTCTCTATATTAATGCACCTGCTCTGTGATAGTCTCAGTGTTCTGTTTAAACCACATAGAGCATCATGAAGACCAAGGAACACAACAGGCAGGTCCGTGATACTGTTGTGGAGAAGTTTAAGGCTATGTGCGCACTAGAAAGTGCCTTTTTCTTAAGGAAAAACCTCTTAAAGAATCCAGCACCCACGGTAAAAAAACGCACCAAAACCGCAACGAAATCCGCATGCGACTTTATCGCAGTTTGCCGCGGATTTTGTGTGGATTTGCTGCGGATTTTGCGCAAAAAACGCAGGTACCTGCGGAAAAAAGAAGTGACATGTACATTAATTCTGCAGACACATTTTCTGTAGCAAATCCGTGGAAAATCCACTGCAAAATCCGCGGTAAATCCGCAGCGTGCACACAGTGCCTAAAGCCGGATTTTGTTACAAAAAGATTTCCAAAACTTTAAACATCCCAAGGAGCACTGTGCAAGCGATCATATTGAAATGGAAGGAGTATCATACCACTGCAAATCTACCAAGACCCGGCCCACTTTTCAGTTAGTTTGTTTTTTTGAAAGTTTAAAACAAGCAATACATTTCGCTCAACTTCATAATTGTGTTCCACTTGTTGTTGATTCTTCACCGTAAATTAACATAAATTAACATTTCTATCTTTATGTTTGAAGCCTGAAATGTGGGAAAAGGTTGAAAAATTCAAGGGAGCCGAATACTTTCGCAAAGCTATGTATATACAAATAATGTTGGGGTTTTTTTGTTTTTTTTTAGCAAAAATGTTTTCAACCTTGCATTTCTCACACTAACCACTAGGGCTATTTTAAACTCATACTTCCTTGTCCTATCTGGAAGCGTTTAAAGCAGTTTCTCATCATCAGGGGCAGGATTACACTGACAGGTAACACTTCTATACACAGCTGATAACACAGGACCCATCAATCACAATAGGCGATGTCACACCTGAATCTACCCCCTCCCTTCACAATGATCATGCCACACGCTCATTAGATGCTTCAATGCAAAAGATAGGATCAGATTCCGGTCATTGTGGCTAATGTACAAGTAGATTTCCTGAAAAAACAGGAAGCTAGAGTCTAAAAAAGTTGGTTTGGTCAGTGTGAAGATTAAAAGATTTTTTTTTTTTTTAATAAAGATTGTAAGTTGAAAAAATAAGTATTGCCAGCAATTTAAAATAAATAAATAACACGTAGTGTAATGTGAATTGTGTTCTGAGTCTTTTGTAAATAATATGATATGTGACTTGTGATGGTAATGTGGTGTAGTATAATGTGTTCCTGAATAATGTACAACAGGGCTGTAAATAGTAATATTTTCATGTATATTGCCTACCTCTTGCACATATAGTTGCCAGACAATAGGGTAAGAGATAGTTAAAGTTCGGACTAGCCCAAAATGGGAAAGTTAACTGAAAGGGAAAGAGACGGTTTCTTCTAGAAAGTTAATGAAGACCCAGTGTGTAATAGATATGGACGGATATTTGGTAGGTCGTCAAAACCGCAGGCAGTAGCTGATTTGTGGTGAAAGACAGAAAAAGGAGAGGTATTGAGATAGTGTTATCGAGGTATTGATAAGTATTGACCAAGACACAGAATGAGAGACAATGCTGACAATGCCCTAGACACGAGGATCCGCAGGACTATAGCACAAGACCCCAAACCTAAAAGATAATGGGTATTGATGGACTAGTGCGCGAGCTAAGTTGGCTTTCTCAAGCGGAGTCTTCCTAATTGTCTGATAGCGCAAGGTTCTACTCTGGTACTACTGGCTACCCTCCCGACCCCATGGATTTGAAAGCATCTAGGAGCACAAAGCTCTACTCTTGCCATAGTGGCAAAACCCCCTAATCCCCTTACCTCCTCTTCTACGAGTAGGAGAGACAAGGAGCCACGGAAAGGAAAAGAAAATGTCACGTATTGGACCATATTGTTGAGCTGGGTTGTTGTGGGATTCACAGGACCAGCGAGAACGGAAACAATCCAGGGGGAGCTGCAAGTGTGTCTGTATATGCTTTGTACTACTGTAAAATGTTGGAAGAGGTGTGTTCGCTATGTCGTGTATAGAGTTGAAGAAGGTAAACTATGAAGTAAAAAGTTGTTGCTGAAATTGAACTGATGGTCTCCTTGTGGAAGCGAATTGTCATTTGGTCCTGGCAACGCCAATGGCAACATGCAACCTACACCTACATACAGTCCACACAACACAAGTCCACACACCCAGCCAGGACCATGTCTTTTAAGTAGCATGCTGGGGTGTCTGAAGTCAATCTTTCACCCACTCCCGCCCTGCGTCAGTCTACACAACCACAGTTTAAAACAAAAGGAACAAGGCCAAGATGAAGATGAATACCAGCAACCCGATGGCTTGATAATATCAAGATAACAGAAGAGAAGACCCTCATGGACCTTTCTAGGCTTCCACAAGATCGAGCCTCCTACAGACCATTCATCCATCAAGTCGCCATGCTCAAGATTGAACTGAAGGCCATTAAAAAAAGAAAACAATGCACTACAATACACTACTAATGAATATTAAACCCACATTTCTCACGCATATTGAGCTACTACACATAATTGTTGGCTGTCACCAAAAGGGTTTGTGTTTTACATAATATACGTTCAATAATCACAAAAAATTACCTGGCACTAGAGTTCCAGTCCTTTTCCTTTCTGAAAAGGTTAATTGCATTTATAAAATAATATATGACGTTTTTACTTAATTAGTTGCATAGTATTTTTCGCTAAATAAAAACATCTTTAGTGTTGTAAGAAATCCTTTCATTGTGTCTTTTGGGACATAATGTAGAAATAATCAGTCCCTGGTGCTAAACTTTGATTTCACTTTCGCCACCTCAAGTCTAGTCAATTCTCACAAGAATTCATGAATTGCTGCTTAGTATGGTGAATTAACTCACCTAAACAATATACAAAAATTGGATGATTTTATGTAACCCCTTCACGACCTATGACGTACTCGTACGTCATACGTACGTATGTTTCCCTGCATATATTGGCTGATCTCATCAGTTGACTTGAGACTCTAACAGGCGTGTGTGAATTAAAGATGAAACCGTGCCTGTTAACTATTTAAATCCCGCTGTCAATCTCTGACATAGCGATTTAATGCGTGCTGCTGTGGAGCGCATCATTCCCCACTCTCATTGGCGGCCTGGTGACGTGATCACAGAGTGCCAATGGGATGTCATATCAGCCAGGGGTCCTCTGGGTCTCTCGTGACTCAGTTCCTGTGAACGTCAGCATTCACAGGAGAGCAGCATTTGTGCTGTACAGTGCGGTGCTGATGCACTGCTCTGTACAATACAAGCCATAAGATGATCACAGCTTCAAGTTCCCTAAGGGGACTATTAAAAACAATACAAAATTTAAAAAAGTGAACCAATCACCCCCCTTTTTCCACATTGAAAAAAAAGAAAAAATAAATAAATACTTATATTTGGTATCGTCAAGTTGAGATGTATCAAATTATAAAATAAATTAGTCTGATAGGTAAAGGGCGTAACAAGAAAAAAATCAAAATGTCAACATTATGCTCTTTTCTTCGCAGCAACATTTCAATAAATGCAATAACATGCGATCAAAACATCGCATCTACACAAAATTGTATGACTGCCAAGACCCCAACAAACCCATAACTAATCGTCCCATGTAATGAAAAACCACACTCCACTGAGGTATATAAAACAGAACTCTCTTTATCTAGGGATGTAATAACCAAATCTCACCTTTTAGTGGATGGTGGTCACTCCCAGCATAAAATATTAAGATAAAACCACATAAATAAACCACAGTAAACCAGAACAAAGCGATAAGCTGCCGTCGGAGTCCCAGCGCAGGTAGCTCTGTTAAATTGACCGCTGCTGTGACTTAATAAGACAACTTTGAAAGATACAAATAAAAGACTAAAGGGTGCTTTACACGTTGCGACATTGCTAGCAATGTCGCGTGCGATAGCACCCGCCCCCGTCGGTGGCACGATATATGGTGATCGCTGCCGTAGCGAACATTATCGCTACGGCAGCGTCACATGCACATACCTTGTCAGCGACGTCGCTGTGACGGCCAAACAATCCCTCCCTCAAGGAGGAGGTGCATTCGGCGTCACAGCAACGTCACCGCGACGTCACTAAGCGGCCGGCCAATAGAAGCGGAGGGGCAGATATGAGTGGGAAGTAACATTCCGCCCACCTCCTTCCTTCCTCATTGCCGGTGGAGGCAGGTAAGGAGATATTCATCAACATCGTACCGGCAGCAGCAACGATATTAAGGAAATGAGCGACATGTCAACGAGCAACGATTTTTCACGTTTTTGTGCCTGTTGATCGTCGCTCATTTGTGTTACACGCTGCGATGTCGGTAACGGCGCCGGATGTGCGTCATTACCGACGTGACTCCGACGATATATCGTTAACGATATCGCAGAGTGTAAAGCCCCCTTAAGGCTGGACTCAGATAAGTGTATGGCATCTTATCCGACAGCATCGGATGCGATATGCTAATGAATCCCGGCTCAGGCTCTGCTGCGAGCGTGAGCAGAGTGTCTTGCGACGATGTGCGTCACGAATTCCGTGACCCCGACGACATATCGTTATACGTTGTTGAGTGTAAAGCGGCCTGTAATGTTATGTTTAATGTAAAACAGTAAATACAAAATAAGTATTTTTAAACTTCTTATATTTCCGTGTTTTTACGTGTGTCAACATTAATTTTAGTTGAAATTTATATCTGATTCTTTTCCGCCTTCTGGCTTATATTAGAGCTTGGAAAAACAGTTTATAGAAAATTGGGGGTGGCTATTGGGATTTCATGGCTGTGATGCCGCCTGGCTTCTGAGCACTGAAGCTCCATCATTAGGAGATAACACAATAGGGGATCTCAGTTGGAACAACTAAAACCTAACTATATCAACATCACTCAAGGGGAAATATTGTCACTCTCTGCTACTGTCATGTAAATATAGCTTCTACAGTGCATATCATTAAATCACACACACTATAAAGGGATTATCAAATAAAAAAGCCCAACAAAACAAATATATTCAGTTGTGAAGGACAGAAAATAGCAGCGTTACCTAGGCACAAAACAAAACCTTTCCATCAAATAACTGGAAATATTAAGAGGCAGTCAAAAACCTAATGTGAGCAGAAGCCGTCGTGTTCCCAAAGCTCCTTTCTCACAGTCCCAAAAGATACGTTCTAAATCTGCTTACACAGGTAAAGAATAATGAAATACATATCCTAGCTTTAATTAAGACTCCTGGGCTTTCCGAATGAATGTAGTCTATGCATAAGTGGGGTCTCCTGAGATTTAATTTGTCAGTTTTTCTAATCTCCATAAAAAGAAAATATGGTAATGATAAGCCAGCTTGAAGAAAAAAATGTGATTTCCCCTCCCCAACTTCATAATCTTCTGTCGTTATACAACAACAATGTATGTCTTCACATCTATGTATCGAAGAGCGCCTATGCGCTGGATTGACAGAACATGCAATTATCCTTCAAGTAAGAGCTCACGTGTGAAGAATATGTATGGTGGCAAGATTTGCCTTCGTTATTCCTTGCAGTGATTGAGTTATTCTACTTTCATGTTTCCGGCGCTAGCTTATACTTTCTTATATAGAAAGAAAAATAGGAGAAATTGCTTAAACTGCCAAGTGAAAACAAAAACAAAACAAAAAAATACAATAAAAAAACCAACTAATTAATAAAAATACTACATTGTGTAATGTGTGACTTCTGTTTGTACCAAATTATATTGGATCCTTAGCCAACATTTATATCAACAATTCCCTTCGAAGTATATCTTCACCACTGACCACCAAGATACCGGTAGTTCAGCCACTTTTTTTCATTTCGGGCCTCAGTTACAGCCAGTTTTGTTACTTAAGGATGCATTATTGGTTGTTAGTAGAAAACGTTGACAGACACATTCCACCATAATGCAATTTGAGACTTCAATTTACTATCTATTGCTGTAGGCTTCCTAGTTTGTAAAGACTACATTTTCCAAACCCCAAATCACCAGTGTAAAGCTGGGGTCACACTAAACGACAGCGACAACGACGTCGCTGTTACGTCACCATTTGCTGTGACATAGCAGAGACCTTGTAAGTCACTGTTATGATCGCTGCTTAGCTGTCAAACACAGCAGCCGAAGCAGCGATCATAACGACACGCGTCGCTGTGCTGCAACATGTGCAGAGAGCAGGGAGCCGCGCACACTGAGCGCTGGCTCCCTGCTCTCCTAGCTACAGTACACATCGGGTTAATTAACCCGATGTGTACTGCAGCTACATGTCACAGTGCAGAGAGCAGGGAGCCGCGCACACTGCTTAGCGCTGGCTCCCTGCTCTCCTAGCTACAGTACACATCGGGTTAATTACACGATGTGTCCTGCAGCTACATGTGCAGAGAGCAGGGAGCCGCACACACTGCTTAGCGCTGGCTCCTTGCTCTCCTAGCTACAGTACACATCGGGTTAATTACACGATGTGTACTGCAGCTACATGTGCAGAGAGCAGGAGCCGGCGCTGGCAGCGTGAGAGCGGCGGAGGCTGGTAACGAAGGTAAATATCGGGTAACCACCTTGGTTACCCGATGTTTACCTTGGTTACAGCTTACCGCAGCTGCCAGATGCCGGCTCCTGCTCCCTGCTCGCTTCATTTCGTCCCTCTCTTGCTGTCACACACAGCGATCTGTGCGTCACAGCGGGAGAGCGACGACCAAAAAATGAAGCTGGACATTCAGCAACGAGCGGCGACCTCACAGCAGGGGCCAGCTCGTTGCTGGATGTCACACACAGCGACAGCGATGGGACGTCGCTGCAACGTCACAGAAAATGGTGACGTAGCAGTGGCGTCGTTGTCGTTGTCGCTGTGTGTGACACCACCTTAAGACCTGTTCACACATTGATCCATTATTCTTGGATATTTCAGCTTCTGAAAACTTACTATATCACAAGGTAAAAGTCGGGAGCAATGCAAGATATGTTAAGAAGGTGGCACTGTAGGACTAAACGTTGCCACATGAGTAGCATTTTTTGATGGGACAGATAGGCTAACATTTTTGGACTCCACCACCAGAAGGGTGATCATGTTAAATTTGAACATGCTTGATACTTTCTCACTGAAGATAGACCACCCTTGGAGAAATCTGGTAGCAGCTACACTCCTCTCCCCAACTTTCCCACAAAAGTTAGAAGCACAATCTAATTATGCAAATGGACAGGAGTCTGGAAGAGAAGCCATCCTTGGGGTATGTGCTCACGATCAGGACTCGCTGCGTTCAGAATGCAGGGAGTTGTGACCGATGGGGCCGAATGTCTCCTCCGCTAGAAAATGCAGGAGACCGCAGCTGCTTGTACCCACGATCAGGGTTTCGTGCGCTGCGGTCTACTGCTTGTATTCTCCCTATGGAGGATGCATGCGATTCCGCAGCAAACAATTCACATGCTGCGGTCTAAAAAGATGCACCGCAGGTCAGTGTTTGTTGCGGAAAAAACAAGCACAGTATGCACGGGATTTCTAGAAATAAAGTCCACTATGCTTGTACTGTACACCAAAACAGACTTACTGCACTCACCGAACGGATGTGTGAACAGGTGCATAACTGACCATGACATAAAATACAAAAAAAGAGAGTACTGTACACCACAGCAGTTTGGACGCAGCTGAGGTAGGCTGCGTCCAAACCGCTGCAAATACTGATCGTGGGCATGCACCCTGAAAGTAGTGGTCAGAGACTAAAATGTATTTTAATTCTAAATCCCTATCTATTTAATGTCGCAATCTAATCTATTTTCGAATTACTTTATTAAAAAATTCCCTATCCTTCCTCACTACACTAACTGCTTTAGTTTATTTTTTATTTTTCCTCTCTGATGACGCTTCATTTCAGAATCCCAGTGCATGCTGGGATAGTCAAGCAAGTCATCTTCAGGGGGCAGAGGCTGTGGTCAGTGGCACATTCTCTGCCCCCCTTGCTGAAATGAAGCATCACCAGTGACCTCCATATCAGGGGCTGGGCTAGTCTCTGGTCTACTAAGCATGCACCGGTTGTCAATTCCAACATACTCAGTAGATGCTTGTCACTGTACAATATGCTATAGAGCACACTGTCAGTGCATCTTCGAAGAAGAATAGTAGGCATGCATGAAACGCTGAGACCAGTTCTGCGCCCTTCATAGTGTGCTGTCAATCAGAAGAGAAGAAAGAGGAAGTATTTACAAAGGGGTGAAATGGTGCATTGTGGCACTCGGCATGCCTAGTTTCAAATCCAAACTTATTGCTTTATTTTTTACATTCATGTCATTGTGTAGGTTTAAAAGTGGCAGACAAGTACCAAGCTTAATGAGCCCCTGACTCAGCTCCTTGTTGTCCCCAATAAACAATAGATCATTTGGCTGACAGTTATCTCTCCTGAGTTACCCTTGGGGTATTTGCAGATGTTGAGTATTTGCAGCAGAGGTTTTTTTGCACCAAAACCCAGAGTGTTAGCAGCAAAAACGCTGCATAAACTACGCAAGATTTTATGTGTTTTCGATGTTTTTACGTGCATTTTATGTTTTTTTACTGCATTTTTTCCTCTGCAATAATTGACATGCTGCAGATTTGAAAAAATGCTTTCAAGGTTCAAAACCGCAAAGAAAAAAATAAGCAGCATATGCATGAAATTTGAGAAATCTCATTCATTTTGCTAGAACCGTAAGGCCCCTTTCACACATCAGTTTTTTGGCATCAGTCGCAATCCGTCGACATGTGGAAAAAACGTTTCTTTTTTCTCATTGACTTGTATTATCGACGGATGTCCTGACGTTGCATCCGTCGTACGACGGATCCTTCGAAAAAAGGGGTTTTGCGGCCAACGAAAGTAATGTCTAGAGGAACGTTTTTGTCACCATTGAAAAAACGAATGGCGCTGGATTTGTCGCCGTCCGTCGTCTTTTAGGATGGAAGCCTACGGCCACAGGATCCATCCTATGACAGAATCCAGCGACAGTTTCCGTTTTTTTAAACAGAGCATGCTCAGATGGGGTAAAACAGTGTCTGGCTGAATCTCTCAATCCAAGTTTTTGAGTCTTGAGCTCACATTATTAATCGTTCCATTTTTGTACGGATGCTACATTTTGATCTCCTGTTATTGCATTTTAAAAAAATTTTGTGGCGACCAAAACATATAATTTGGTGTTTGGAATTTTTTCTTGCCACACCGTGTACCGATCAGATTAACTGATTTTAGGCTTTGATAGATCGGACATTTCTGAACCCGGTGATGCCAAATATGTGTATATTGCTTACTTTTTTAACTGTTTTATTTTCAATGGGACAAATGGGGGGTCATTTGAACTTTTACTTTTTTTATTTTGTAATTTTTTTTTAACTTTTTTTTACATTTTTTATTTATTTTACTAGTCCCCATAGAGGACTTTTTGGATCTACTGTCTGATCGCTTGTGCGTTTCTGTCGATCAGAGCTGCATAGCTCTAAATAGCAAAATTGCATAGCTCCAATAAGAGCCACCACTATGTCAGCTCTAAAAGAAAGGATGTCATGGTTTCATCAGGAGTCATCACATGACCCTGAGCTACCATGACAACCATTGCCTCCCCGTGATTATATCACAGGGCCTCCAATAGTGTCAGGGAACAGCGCGATCCCCGCCGCAGCCATTTAAGTTGTGCTGTCACATTTTGACAGCGAGATCTAAGTGGCAAACAGGCGCGGGTGGATTGCGGATCCACCCGAGGCTGTTAGCCCCTCATGCCTGCCGATCAAATCAGCAGACATGTGCGGGGATCGCCGTCGGCTCACCGCAACAGCCAGCGATGATTACTGCAACACGACCGATGACATACCAGTACGTCATTGGTCATGAAGGGGTTAAAGGAAAAATGTCACCAGGTGTTTGCTATATAATCTGACAGAAAGAGACACTGATTCCAGTGATGCGTCATTAAGTTTGTGACAGAATCACAGTTTTTTGTTGCTGGTTTAGCAGAGCTCGGATCTATGTGTAACCCCCCCACACCACTGATTAGCAGCTTTTTAGTAACAGAAAGCTGATAATCAATGCTGAGGGTGTGGCTGGACTACCAGGCAAGAGGCAACTTGTCATACAGTTAGGTCCAGAAATATTTGGACAGTGACACAAGTTTTGTTATTTTAGCTGTTTACAAAAACATGTTCAGAAATACAATTATATATATAATATGGGCTTAAAGTGCACACTCCCAGCTGCAATATGAGAGTTTTCACATCCAAATCGGAGAAAGGGTTTAGGAATCATAGCTCTGTAATACATAGCCTCCTCTTTTTCAAGGGACCAAAAGTAATTGGACAAGGGACTCTAAGGGCTGCAATTAACTCTGAAGGCATCTCCCTCGTTAACCTGTAATCAATGAAGTAGTTAAAAGGTCTGGGGTTGATTACAGGTGTGTGGTTTTTGCATTTGGAAGCTGTTGCTGTGACCAGACAATATGCGGTCTAAGGAACTCTCAACTGAAGTGAAGCAGAACATCCTGAGGCTGAAAAAAAAGAAAAAATCCATCAGAGAGATAGCAGACATGCTTGGAGTAGCAAAATCAACAGTCGGGTACATTCTGAGAAAAAAGGAATTGACTGGTGAGCTTGGGAACTCAAAAAGGCCTGGGCGTCCACGGATGACAACAGTGGTGGATGATCGCCGCATACTTTCTTTGGTGAAGAAGAACCCGTTCACAACATCAACTGAAGTCCAGAACACTCTCAGTGAAGTAGGTGTATCTGTCTCTAAGTCAACAGTAAAGAGAAGACTCCATGAAAGTAAATACAAAGGGTTCACATCTAGATGCAAACCATTCATCAATTCCAAAAATAGACAGGCCAGAGTTAAATTTGCTGAAAAACACCTCATGAAACCAGCTCAGTTCTGGAAAAGTATTCTATGGACAGATGAGACAAAGATCAACCTGTACCAGAATGATGGGAAGAAAAAAGTTTGGAGAAGAAAGGGAACGGCACATGATCCAAGGCACACCACATCCTCTGTAAAACATGGTGGAGGCAACGTGATGGCATGGGCATGCATGGCTTTCAATGGCACTGGGTCACTTGTGTTCATTGATGACATAACAGCAGACAAGAGTAGCCGGATGAATTCTGAAGTGTACCGAAGATATACTTTCAGCCCAGATTCAGCCAAATGCCGCAAAGTTGATCGGACGGCGCTTCATAGTACAGATGGACAATGACCCCAAGCATACAGCCAAAGCTACCCAGGAGTTCATGAGTGCAAAAAAGTGGAACATTCTGCAATGGCCAAGTCAATCACCAGATCTTAACCCAATTGAGCATGCATTTCACTTGCTCAAATCCAGACTTAAGACGGAAAGACCCACAAACAAGCAAGACCTGAAGGCTGCGGCTGTAAAGGCCTGGCAAAGCATTAAGAAGGAGGAAACCCAGCGTTTGGTGATGTCCATGGGTTACAGACTTAAGGCAGTGATTGCCTCCAAAGGATTCGCAAGAAAATATTGAAAATAAAATTTTTTTTTTGGGTTTGGTTTATTTGTCCAATTACTTTTGACCTCCTAAAATGTGGAGTGTTTGTAAAGAAATGTGTACAATTCCTACAATTTCTATCAGATATTTTTGTTCAAACCTTCAAATTAAACGTTACAATCTGCACTTGAATTCTGTTGTAGAGGTTTCATTTCAAATCCAATGTGGTGGCATGCAGAGCCCAACTCGCGAAAATTGTGTCACTGTCCAAATATTTCTGGACCTAAAGCTGGTGTCACACACAGCGACAACGACAACGACGTCGCTGCTACGTCACCATTTTCTGTGACGTTGCAGCGACGTCCCGTCGCTGTCGCTGTGTGTGACATCCAGCAACGACCTGGCCCCTGCTGTGAGGTCGCCGGTCGTTGCTGAATGTCCAGCTTCATTTTTTGGTCGTCACTCTCCCGCTGTGACACACACATCGCTGTGTGTGACAGCGAGAGAGCGACGAAATGAAGCGAGCAGGAGCCGGCACTGGCAGCTGCGGTAAGCTGTAACCAGCGTAAACATCGGGTAACCAAGGGAAGACCTTTCCCTGGTTACCCGATATTTACCTTCGTTACCAGCCTCCGCTCTTGCTGCCAGCGCCGGCTCCTGCACTGTGACATGTGGCTGCAGTACACATCGGGTAATTAACCCGATGTATACTGTAGCAAGGAGAGCAAGGAGCCAGCGCTAAGCAGTGCGCGCGGCTCCCTGCACTGTGACATGTAGCTGCAGCACACATCGGGTTAATTAACCCGATGTGTACTGTACCTAGGAGAGCAAGGAGCCAGCGCTAAGCGCGGCTCCCTGCTCTCTGCACATGTAGCACAGCGACGTTATGATCTCTGCTTCTGCTGTGTTTGACAGCTAAGCAGCGATCATAACAGCGACTTACAAGGTCGCTGTTACGTCACCGAAAATGGTGACGTAACAGCGACGTCGTTGTCGCTGTCGCTTAGTGTGATCCCAGCTTAACTGTATAGTGATAATCTCCTGCTGATAAAACACTGATTGTAATGACCATAGCCCAGTAAGTGACACATCACTAGCACAATAGTGATTTCAACTACATCATGGTACTCTGAGATAAGATAGCAAAAACCTGCTGACAGATTCCCTTTAATGACTGCAAATAATGTATTTGACGGCCATTTTTTACTATATATAGGTGCACGCACATGAATTCATGTTTTGGTGTTGCTTGTCAAGTAAAAATTGTTCAATGTCTGGAAAAAGAAATCACTGATTATATGGCTCTTTCTTATAGGAACCATGAACACGTCCCAAAATCAATAGCACAATGCTAGGAAAAGCCACAGAGTGTTGCTGTGAATTCCTCTAGAGAGGCTGTGAATCTTGCTCATTTTTGCACAGATACGTTTTCTATTATTTCTTAAACTATCCATTTAACAGCTATAATTTGCTGTCAGCTGTGCAATTCATAAGCACTTTGTTTTGAGCAGTAACTGTACTGTAAGTGTTTATTAAAGCAGACTTCTTGTATTAAATAGGCTGGCAGCGTTCCCAACGTACAGGCTCTAGGCACAGAAATTAATACGCTGACATTTAATGTTAATAAAGGGTCGGAACAATATGCGCCTCTTCAAACTCCTTGTTCATTTGGAATTTAATTTACAGGGAAAATGTGCTCCTCCGGATCAGCTGTGTTGGTAAACATGCATTAAAAATGACAGTCATATAGCCTCTAATCATTTAATAAACTTTTAACCAATGATAATATGTGACAGGATGAACGTTTCAAAGAGAACATTTCTATGAAACTCCAAAGCAGGCAGTATAGCTGTCTTTTAGATAAAGATGGTGGGCAATACAACAAGGATGGGTGTCTAAGGCCGTTAAATAATCAGGAATCAAAAATCATTATTAATCTAATATTTACAATGACATGTTTAGTCTAGTGGTTTAGACTGCCTTCCCGCCATACAGGCCAGCTTTTGCATATATTTAGCAACATATACTGGAGGGGTAACAGGAAGCACTCTCTATTATTCAGTACCATGTGGAAAGCTGATCACAGGCCTAAAAATAAACTAATGATGAGGACCTACACTAGAGACTATAATATGGCAACATTTTCAAGAGAGACCGATATGTCATATGTGCAGCCAGTGCAGCACAACGGAGACACTAAAAATGATATTCATTACTACTAGCTTGAAGGGAAGGGACTTCCCTAAGTGTTACCATGGCCTAATATGGGTCACTGTCCACCACAGAAACTGGTGAGGAATTAGCTAGTTAAAAAGGTTAATGAACAAATAGATAGGGTGACAGATGGATATTCAATACAAAATAAAGGGCCACTCAAAATAGCAATGAGTAAATATAGAAGGTTGAGTTTTATATGGCCAACCATAGTTCCAAAAAGATGACTAGTACACCCACGTAAATAACAATTATTTATTACAGATAATTCACATATAAAAAGGGGGTACTGTTATTTAGACAAAGCTGGATTCATAAAATACAAATCAGTGAAGGGTTAAAGAACAAACAGAGATCACCCTTCCAGGGACCCAGACAGCATTAATCAAATGTTCTATATAGGCAGACATACTGCGCAACCCATGGGGTAAAGTCTCTATAGTGAGGTCCACCAAAAGGTATAACACACAGAGGAGCCCATAGGTTGTGCATGAGTTAGAGCAACTGCTTACCCATATTAAGTGTCTATATAATAGCTGTGTCCAAGGTCCAATAAGGAGAGGGGAGAAACGCCTTTCTCCCCTCTCCTTATTGGACCTTGGACACGGCTATTATATAGACACTTAATATGGGTAAGCAGTTGCTCTAACTCATGCACAACCTATGGGCTCCTCTGTGTGTTATACCTTTTGGTGGGCCTCACTATAGAGACTTTACCCCATGGGTTGCGCAGTATGTCTGCCTATATAGAACATTTGATTAATGCTGTCTGGGTCCCTGGAAGGGTGATCTCTGTTTGTTCTTTAACCCTTCACTGATTTGTATTTTATGAATCCAGCTTTGTCTAAATAACAGTACCCCCTTTTTATATGTGAATTATCTGTAATAAATAATTGTTATTTACGTGGGTGTACTAGTCATCTTTTTGGAACTAGTTGAAAAGGTTGTCCATTACCTTATCTATCCTTAGGATATATCATTAATGCCTGATTGGATAGGGTCAGACATTGCACACCCCTATCCTCAGCTGTTCTTGGGGCCGGTGGCAGCAGTAAGTTCCCAAAAATAATCAGTTCTGGGGCTGCTGCATCTTTTGAGTGGCTGTGGCCGAGTACTGCACATCCGCCTCGCTTTCAAATCAATAGGAGGTAATGCAGCACCCAGCAGTGGCCACTATCAGAAGTCAGGGCAGCTCCGGAACTGAGCATTTGTTGCCGCCTGTTGTCGCCGCCGCCACTGAGAACAGCTGATGGCGGGGGTGCCGGGTCATGGACCCTGGCCAATCAGACATTGATGGCCTTCCCTTGAGGTTGGGCCATCAATGTAAAGGTAGTGGACAACTCCTTCAACCCTAGAATGCATACCTGGGGCTTCGCAGGCCTGCTAGGTTACTTGTTTTCTACGGTTGATTTCTATGGTTGCGCGTTCTAGGGTTAAACACAAGGCTTGTGGTTGCCAGTGAGTACTTTACTAGTTTCCATTTGCCTACTGAATAGCAGGGAGCCCACATACTAACTTGCACAGGGGCCATTTATTGCTTATGTTTGCCTCTAATATTGTAAAGTAGATATCGGACTTGTGAAAAGCCTGAATTAATAACCATTTCCACCAAGTAGGAAAAAAAATAAATAGAATATCAGATATCTATGAAAAGTCAATGTTAGATGTAGAGTACTCAAAGTAAGATATTAGGAAATATTATTAGTGTCTTACAATATATAGTATTTAATATTATTATTTGTTTTAGAGCACCATTAAATCCATAGTATCGTACATGAGAAAGGGTTATAGACAATATACAAATAATAATTACGATGGCAAAACTAACAATGACAGACTGGAACGGAGGGGTAACATACCGGCTTATAGTCTATGGGGAAGAGTCACTACTTTGATACATACAGTACTTTTAGGTAAAACTTGTTTAATACAGCAAGTCAAAAACCTCAACATGATACTTTAATCTTTTCTCAAATCCAAGGTTAATTCACATAATGAATAAAGTTCAATGGTCTTGGTTAACTTCAACTTACTGCACTTACATACGTCTCTCGGACAGAATTTACTTTACAATGATGGATAAGGTCAAAGGGAATTACATCTATTTATATATTATTATACAGATTGGCTGCTTAGTCTGGCGAGGAAAGGAATACAAAGTAAATGTCAACGAAAATTAGACCTGTCAATAAAATGTTTATTTCCACTTACAAAATCAGCCTGCACAATTGCTAAAGAAAATTATTCATGTCTAGACCTATTCTATTCAACAAGGCTCCAACATCTGCCATCAGTCTATCTTACTTTCTTCCTTTAGAAAGAACAATATCCTTTCTGTTTCATTTTGAAATTTAATTAAAAGAAATGCAAAGCTGGAATTTCAATTTCTAATTCTTCTCTGTCTCACAAAATCTAAAAAAATAAATACAATTAGCCAAACTGTGTTTATTCAAGTCACATTAATTTCCACTTATACTAAGGGAGGGACGTGGGGCTTGGCACAGCAGAAGGAAATTTTATTACAGACTTGACATGGTGTATAAATCCTGTAATTACAATCATCTTGAAAGTTCTAGATTGGGTTTTATTTTCTAATAAGGGAGGGCTTTGTTAAAAAGGGTCATGATTTGGTTGACAACAGTAGTACAAAATGTATATAAACTTGGCTGTACTTCTAAATTAAATCTCTACTATACTTATTAGCCCCAATTAACTTTTTGAGACCCTCTACCAGCAGACGAGCACTGCAAACAACTCCTACTATGAAGGAATTGTAAAGACCAATTTCTTGATTGGTTGCTGTGTCCTTGATTGGGTCCATTACCATGTATTTTATTGTTTTTAAAGGTTTCTCCTCCTTAATAGTCACACACAACGACTTACCAGCGATCCCGACAACGATACAACCTGATAACGATCGCTAGTAAGTCGTTGGGGGGTTGCTGGTGAGATGTCACACAGTCAGACCTTACCAACGACGCAGTAACGATGAGCGACCTGTATAACGATCTCAGCGGCGGTGGTACCCTGCCACACAGCAGCTAGTGTGACGATTCAGACCTCGAATAGGGGCGTAGTGTTTGAAGATGTAAGACACGTAGGCGTGCATATGCGTCGCCTTTTCCGCACCCCTCAGCTCTGATTGGACATATAGAAGAACGGCACTATGGGTGTTTGCACATGCTAGTTCAAGGGAAAAATGAGGAAGAATTCCAGTTCACCACATGGAGAAATAAGGATGGCGGTGCCAGGACGTTAGGCAAATCCAATTCAGCATAGGGAAAAAGCATTGATTTTATGGAATTTTAAAACAAATCTATGAAATAAAGACGAAGTTTTACTTCATACAGACATGGATGCTGGATTTGTTTCCCTAAGTTTGCACATTCTAGTATGAGAACATATAGAAGAATGGCACTATTAATGGCACTATAAGTGTAAAAAATGCTAAAATGCTATAATAGCAAATAAGTGTCCAATGAATGAAAATGGGAACAATTTTGAGACCCGCAAAAGATGCCTACCGTGTCCAGGCAGTATAGCTGTCTGCAGAATCAGTCAAATCATAACTATGTTCTGAAAAACAGCACGCAACCGGGAACAAATGAACCAAGGACGAATAAATCCGGGTGGAGTCACAACTACGATCCGAAAGGCAAGGCCGCCCAATCACAACGCAGTAGCGGCCACCAATCGGAACTGAAGGGGCGTGGAAAAGGCAACGCACAATGCACGCCTACGTGTCTGAGTTCGCAGTCGTCAACGAGGTCGTTAGGAGGTCGTTGGTAGCAGGACATCGCCTTTGAAGAAAAAGATCTAGACCGTTCGGCAACGAATGATCTCACAGCAAAGGCCTGATCGCTGGTAGGTGTCACACATAACGAGATTGCTGGCGAGATCGTTGCTACGTCACAGAAACTCTGACTCAGCAACGATCTCGTTAGCGATCTCGTTGTGTGTGATGGGGCCTTTAGTCCACCATATAATATTCTTTACATAGATTTCGGTCTTGAATGAGCATAATATGAACATATTTCCGCTAAACCTACTTTTACACAAGAATAGGTCATTATTTTGCATTGGCATTTGTAAACCCAAAACTGAAGAAATGCTAATGTTTCCTCTCTACTTTCATTCTGGTTTTGACTTACAAATAGTGATCCAAATATTGACCTAAATAATGCTTCGTTAAAGTGACCATAGAAGGTATACATCGATACAATAATAAAAAAAAATCCCTAAACTTCTATTCTTGTTACTTTGTCAAGAAAAGTGACAATTTAAGTGTAAAAAACAATACAGATCAAAATGTCACTTTTTTAGCCAAACATCCCATGAGAATTTCTTGGCCTCATACAGTATAAAATTACAGGGCAAATGGAATATCATTTTAGTAGGGGACACTTATTTTTCTGCTAAAACTCAAGAATCTAATTTTAGTACTTTAAGAAATGTATTTAATATTTTCAAATTTAATTCAACAGACAGTTTAAATATAGTCATGGCCAAAAGTGTTGGTCCCTGGAAATTGTTCCAGAAAATGAAGTATTTCTTCTAAAAAATTATTGCAATTACACTTTTATTATACACATGTTTATTTCCTTTGTGTGTATTGAAACAACAGAAAAAAAGAGAAAAAAGGCAAATTGGGCATAATTTCACACAAAAGCCCCAAAATGGGCCAGACAAAATTGTTGGCATCTTCACAAAAGTGTAAGTAAACAACTTAGTTTCAAGCATGTGATGCTCGTTCAAACTCATATGTGGCAATAAAGAAGTATGGGTAATATGAAAATCCCACCTAAAACCAGATAAAAAGTTGAGAAGTTGACTCAATTTTTGTATTGTGTGTGCTGCACTAAGCATGGATAACAGAAAGAGAAGAGAACTGTCTGAAGACTTGAAAACCAAAATTCTTGAAAAATATCAACAATCTCTAGATTACAAGTCCATTCCCAGAGATCTTGATGTTCCTTTGTCCATGGTGCACAACATAATCAAGAATTTTACAGACCATTGCACTGTCGCTAATCTCCCTGGATGTGGACAGAAGAGAAATATGAATGAAACGCTGCAATGCAAGATAGTCCGGATGGTGCATAAGCAGCCCCAATGCATCAGTGTAATTGAAAATTATACATTAACATCTGAATAAAATGAAATGTTGTGGCAGGAGACCCAGAAGGACCACACTGCTGACATAGAGACATAAAAAGCTAAATTGCAGTTTGACAAAATGTATGTTAGTAAGCCAAAATCCTTCTGGGAAAGCCCCTTGTGGACAGATGAGACCAAGATAGAGCGTTTGGGTAAAGGACATAATTTTACTGTTTGCCGAAAACCGAATGAGGCCTACAAAGAAAATAACACAGTACCTATAGTTAAATGTGGTTGAGGTTCAAAAATGTTTTGGGAGTTGCTTTGCTGTATCTGCCACTGGGTGCCTTTACTGTGTGAACGGCATCATGATATCTGAAGATTACAAAGGGTTTTGGGTCACAAGGTAGTGCCCAGTGTCAGAAAGTTGGGTTTTTGTACTAAGTCATCGCTCTTCAGCAGGACAATGACCCCAAACATACTACAAGAAGCACCCAGAAATGGATGGAAATAAAGCTCTGGAGAGTTCTAAAGTGGACAGCAATAAGTCCGGATCTAAATCCCATTGTACACCTATGGTGAAATCTTAAAATTGCTTCTCGCAGAAGGCATCTTCAAATATGAGAGACCTGGAGCAGTTCACAAAAGAAGAGCTTTCCAAAATTCAAGTTGAGAAGTGTAAGAAGCTTGTTGATGGTAACAGGAAGCGATTACAGTTATGTATTTTAAAGGGTGTGGAGCTAAATATTTAGTTGAGGGTGCCTACAATTCTGTCCTGTTCATTTTTGGACTTTTGTGTGAAATGATGTACCACCTGCCTTTTTTGTCAGTTTTTTTTTGTGTAAACATGTGCATAACGAAACGTGTAATTGCTAAAATTTTATACTTCATTTTCTGGAACAATATCAAGGGTGCTAACACTTTTGACCATGATTCTAGCTATGTCACATTGAGTACTTTTGCAATTTATAATATTCCACGTTTTTCCACTTCAGTTCTAAAATAAACATTTTAACTAGGTAAATATGCCATTCGCTTTTTACCTTGCATTTGCATTTCCTCTTCCTTTCCAAATTTGATCGTTAGCAATTTTCCTGTATTTGCATCCTCATTTAAACAAACAAGCAAACCTGTCAAACTAAGTGTCAAATTTAGATCGGTATCCAAACACAAGGCTAGGCTAGGTTTGTATAACCAAATACCTATGTAGGTCAGTCAATACTCGTATAACCTCATTTGAACTCATCAACGTGTTTTTCATTAAGATTAACATTAGGTTCCTTCCTGTTCCCTATAGGTAAACCACAAAATTGTCATATTATTGACATAAACATAGAAATACATTTTGAGTCCATAGAAATGGCAAAGTCCATATTTGGTTAATGACATAAAACATAATTTAATCTGTTTTGTATAAGTTTAAAAAATACAACAGCTTTCAAAAAATAATAAAATATCCCCTTGCACAAGGTTTCTGTAAAATTGATTTTTTTTTTTGCATGGTCTGGCACGATATATCACAATTACAACAATTTGGCTTTGTCAATAATACGGTCTATTTAATAGGGTGGTCCTTGTCATTGACTGAGACCTAAATAAAAATAAGATTGTTGATTTATTATTGTATAATTAATATCAATATGCTACGGAGAGAAGCTTTGGGCAAAAACTCAAAACCCAATATTCAAAGTTAAACCCATTGCTGCAAAGTATTAATTACCCACGGGACAACAAACCAGATTTCTTTTGGTGCTCTCTAATTGTCTTGGGCACTACTGTCAAACATTGCCCAGTAAGGATCATGAATGCTGGACAGACGTCAGTAAATTGGTTGATTAGATGAGGAGCAAGAAAGAAGAGTGAATTAAGCATTTCAAATAAATTACTATATACAGTGGGTATGGAAAGTATTCAAACCCGTTTACATTTTTCAATCTTTGCTTCATTGCAGCCATTTGGTAAATTCAAAAAAGTTATTTTTTTTTCTCATTAAAGTATACTCTGCACCCCATCTTGACAGAAAAAAAACAGATATGTAGACATTTTTACAAATTTATTAAACAAGAAAAACTGAAATATCACATGGTCATAAGTATTCAGACCCTTTGATCAGACAATTATATTTAAGTCACATGCTGTCCATTTCCTTGTGATCCTCCTTGAGATGGTTCTACTCCTTCATTGGAGTCCAGCTGTGTTTAAATAAACTGATAGGTCTTGATTTGGAAAGGCACACAGAATTGTGGCAAGGCACAGATCTGTCCAAGGTTACAAAAGAATTTCTGCAGTACTCAAGGTTCCTAAGAGCACAGTGGCCGCCATAATCCTTAAATGGCACAAGTTTGGGGCTACCAGAACTCTTCATAGACCTGGCCTTCCAGACAAACTGAGCAATCGTGGGAAAAGAGCCTTAGTTAGAGAGGTAAAGAAGAACCCCAAGATCACTAAGGCTGAGCTAAAGAGATGCAGTAGGGAGATGGGAGAAAGTTCCACAAAGTCAACTATCACTGCAGCCCTCCACCAGTCAGGTTGTTATGGCAAAGTGGCCCAACAGAAGCCTCTCCTCAGTGCAAGACATATCAAAGCCAGTATACAGTTTGCAAAAAAAATAGTCTATGGGATAAAATAAATAAAAATTTCCATGTGAATATGTATTCACTCCTTTTGCTATGAAGCCCCTAAATTTTTTTAGTGCAAACAATTACCTTCACATGTTTAATGAAAGGAAGTCCACCTGAGTGTAATCTAAGTGTCTCGTGGTCTGTCAGTATATAGACACCTTTTCTGAAAGGTCACTGAGGCTGCAACACCAGAAATTAAGAGGCACCACTAACCAAACAACACAATGAAGACCAAGGAGATCTCCAAACAAGTCAGGCACAAAATTGTTGAGAAGTACAAGTCAGGGTTGGGTTCTAAAAAATATTCCAATCTCTGATGATCCCCCAGAGCATCATTAAATCTATTATCATCAAATAGAAAGAACATGGTACCACAAAAAACCCGCCAAGAGAAGGCAGCCCATCAAAATTTGCAGCCTTGGCATGAAGGACATTAAGGCAGCACAGAGACCAAAGATAACCCTGAAGGAGCTGCAGAGTTCCCAAGCAGCGTCTGGAGTATCTGTCTATATGAGCACAAAAAGCTGTACACTCCATAGAGATGGGCTTTATAAAAAAAATGGCCAGAAAAGAGAGTTTACTTACAGCCAAAAATTGGAAGACTCCTTTTCATTTGCTAAAAGACACATGGGAGACACCCCAAATGTATGGAGGAAGGTGCTGTGTTTAGAGTAGACCAAAATTCAACTTTTTGGCCACCAAGATAAACACTATATGTGGCACCAAAACAACACCACACATCACCCTAAGTACACCATCCCCACAGTGAAACATGGTGGTAGCAGCATCATGGTGTGTGGATGTTTTTCAGCTGGAGGAACAGCATTGAGGGGAACATGGATGGTGATAAATACAGGGATATTCTTGAGCAAAACTTGTTTCAGTCTGTCAGTGATTTGAAACTGGGATGGAAGTTTGCATCCAACAAGACAATAACCCAAAACATACTGCTAGAGCAACACTCGAGTGGTTTAAGGGGAAATGTGGAAATATATTGGAGTGGCTTAGTCAAAACCCAGACATTAATTCAACTGAGAATCTGTGGTCAGACTTGAATATTACTGTTCACCAGAAGAAACCATCTAACTTGAAGGAGCTTGAGCAGTTTTGCCTTGAGGAAACCCAGTGGCAAAATGTGAAAAGCTCATAGAGACTTATCAAAAATGTCTTGTAGCTGTGATAGCTGCAAAAGGAGGCTCTACAAAGTACCAACTTTAAGGGGGTGAATAGTTATGCACACTGAAGTTTTCAGTCATTTTGTCCTATCTGTTGTTTAGTTCACAATAAAAAGAGAATTAAACATTTACAGTTGTAGGCATGTTCTTTACATGAACCGACGCAAGCCCTAAAAAAACAGTTAAATGTCAGGTTATGAAGAAGTAAAACACAAAAATTGCCAAAGGTGTGATTACTTTCGCAGGACTGTGTGTGTGTGTGTGTGTGTGTGTGTGTGTGTGTGTGTGTGTGTGCATGTGTGTATGTGAGTGTGTGTGTATATATATATATAAAATTATTGTGTTATTGTGAACAGGTAAGCAAGTTGAAAATGAAGTGATCTTTAAAAGGCATAAAGTTAAAGATGACACATTTCCTTTGTGTTTTAAGAAAAATAAAATAACGTAACAAAAAAGGAAAGTGGGCAGATGCAAACTTTCTGGCACTCCACATGTTATGTACCAGGTAACAACCCATATGGCAAGTATCACAGCTTGTAAATGGTTTTTGTAGCCAGGCAAGGGTCTTTCAATTTTGGTTTGAGGGATTTTCATCCATGGAAAAGTCTTCCAGTTCTGTGAGATTCCTGGGTCGTTTTGCATGCACTGCTCTTTTGATGTTTAGCCACAGATTTTCAAGGATGTTTAGATCAGGGGACTGTGAGGGTCATTGCAAAACCTTCAGCTTGCACCTTTTGAGATAGTCTATCAACTGTGGATTTTGAAATGTGTTTTAAGATCATTATCCATTTGTAGAAGACATCCTCTTTTGAACTTCAGCTTTTTTACAGATGGTGTAATGTTTGTAGAAAGAATTTGTTAAAATTTTATTGAATTCATTCTTCCCCCTACCTGTAACACAACTCGAAAGCATGATTGATCCATGCTTCATGCTTAATGGTTAGGATTATATTCTTTTCCTAAAATTCTGTGCTCTTTTTTTCTCCACACATACCTTTGATCATTGTAGCCAAAGAGTTCTATTTTAACCTCATCGGTCCACAGGACTTGTCTGACACTTAATTTATGGTAAGGATGCAGAAGAGGTTTTCTTCTGACAACTCTTCCATGAAGGCCATATTTGGGCAGGTGTCTTTGAACAGTAGAACAATGCACCAAAACTCCAGAGTCTGTTAAATCTTGATGAAGGTCTTTTGCAGTTAAGTGGGGAATCTGATATGCCTCTCTAGCAATCCTACCAGCAGCTGTAAAAAAAAGTTGACGTTGAACACAGGATGGCTTCTACAAATTCTACAAAGATCGTAAACACGCGTCAAAATCTCCAATAGACTACCTCAAAAGGTGCAAGCTGAAGGTTTTATAGTGACCCTCACAGTCCCCAGATCTGAAAATCATTGAAAATCTGTGGCTAGACCTTAAAAGATCAGTGCATGCAAGATGACCCATGAATCTCACAGAACTGGAAGACTTTTTCAAGGAGGAATGAATAAAAATTCCTCAAACAAGAAATGAAAGCTACTGGGCTGGCTACAAAAAGTGTTTACAAGGAGTTCAGTTTTGGAAACGTTTAGTTTCAGACGGAGGGAGGAAATGATGTTAGAGGACAATTCTTTGTATTTTGTAGCAATGCAGGGGTGGTGTCAGGAGTTGCATATAATGGAGAGTCATCAAGTCATGCATAAAAATGGCACTAAAAATAAAATCTGTTGGTTTGTCTAATAGGTGTGGTGAATAGAGTAAAGAAAGGGGATCCCTGAGGATCTGCAATAGAAAGAGGGGAAGGTGAAATAGCAAATTATACCCTGAATGCACCATCAGAGAAGTATGAGGGAAACCAAAACAGAGTGGTATCCTTAAACTCGATAGAGTGGAGTACAGTGAGTCGTCCAAACAGCGGAAACAGCTACGACTTCACTCACATTAAAGTATTAAAGATATATATGTAACGACACCGAGCAAATATGGAGATCTTATGTTACTGATGGAACTTGATTGTTTTTCAAAAGACAAAAAAGCTGTTTTTCCAATAATAGTAAAAAGCAAAAGTGGCTGGATTTGTGCATTTTTTAAGATAAGCAATAAGAGTTTAATTGCAAGTAATTCTTTATGGCAAAGCTGTATATAGTTAGATTTTATTGCGTTACATCGAGCGTGAGAAATTAGCAGTGGACACACATCACGTTAGCCATTTCTATATCCATTTTTTACAACTGACAGAAAACTTTAAATATATTTTTATCAAAGCGGAAAGAAAATTGGACTTCTGTTTTTAATCTTACTATTTTCCCTATTTATTTTCGTAAGATATTTAGTATACTGAAGCGCACAGTGTAAAACTATAATGATGAATAACTGTCTCGGCTAATGAAAAACAGCAGGAGTTCATAATGAGACTCCGAGAACATTTGCATTCATCCTATTTTATCAGAAACATAAAGATTTGCTCTTTTAACTCCTTAGGATCTGATGAGCAGAACTATTTAACAGGGTAGCCATCTCTACAACAGCTCCATTGTCACCATACCATTGGCAAACAATTTGGTGCACCTTCCCACCTACATATTTTCAAATTCTCTTGACCCTCCTCTTCCTTCATTGACAGCTCTTAGGGGTACTTCTCACATAGCGAGATCGCTAGCGAGATCGCTGCTGAGTCACAGGTTTTGTGACGTACCAGTGACCTCATCAGCAATCTCGCTGTGTGTGACACTAAGCAGCAACCTGGCCCCTGCTGTGAAATCGCTGATCGTTACACACTGTTCTGGTTCACTTTTTGGTCGTCGGGCTCCTGCAGGGCAGCATGCATCGGTGTGTTTGACACCTTACCCAATGACCTCGTTCACGACTCACGTAGGTGTGCATCTTCGTTGTTTTCCGCGCCCTCTCTGTTCCGATTGGTGATCACTACTGCGTTCAGATTGGCCGCTTCCATTCTCTGTTTTGGCTTGTAGATCGCAGTACATTTCAGAGGGCTGAATTCACTTGTCCCAGGCCGCGTGTAGCAGCAGATCGTAATACAGTCCATTCTGCATTGGGACTGGAGGATGGACAAGGATGGAGAAGGATGGAAGCGCTATTATGTTGCCTTCTCTAAAGGCAAGGCCGCCCAGTCACAACGCAGTTACGACCACCAATCGGAGCAGAGGGGGCGCGGAAAAGGCAATGTAGATGTACGCCTATGTTACTAATCAAGATTTGAATCGTGCTATGTGACAGGGTCCAAGCGACCGCCGTATCGTTGCTGCGTCGTTAGGAAGATCTGACTGTTTGACAGCTCACTAGAGACCATGTAGCGACGTACCAGCGATCCTGACCAGGTCATATCGTGGTCGGATTGCTGGTACGTCGTTTAGTGTGATGGTACCCTTACTTTACAGGAGCCACAGAACGGAGACAATAGATGGAAATCAAGTAGATTGTAAGGTTAACTGAACTGGTCAGCCATGAAAAAAATGCACTGAGGATGTCATTATTATATCTGAATAGAGAACGATTTATAGCAAACACAATAGACTATGTCCTCTATAAGTTGCTGTGTTTGGTTTGGCCAGTTATTTTATAAGATTCCCTTTAATTTTCCTAAATGAGCTGTGATTTGGTAATAAATCAGTAGACTATATAAATATTCAATATACAAAGCAAAAATACTATTTACTTTATTTGTAAATGTAAATATGACCATAGGGATTCATTCTCCATCCCTGCCTCTTCTGTAGAAACTGAAGATTAGTGAGGGATAGTGGCCAACCATGGACCCCCAGGCAAATTATCATTTGGACTACAAAGTGGCATAAATTAGACCAGAAATGTGCTGATGTATAGACAACCTGATGAAGAAATACACTTCAGGCCCCCTTTACATGTACGTATTTCCAGTAAGTGTGACGTGACATCTGTGTGAACCACACAGAGACATGTCCGCTTGCTTCATCTACAAATATATAGGTTAGTGATAAAAATGTACAGCACACAGATGCCATCAACAACACTGTCTGTGTGTTGTAGGTGTTTAGCATTAAAAGTATAGGAGAATAATTTCATTATTTCTTTATTCATACCGGAAAAACACAATTTTCTGACATATGTGTTTTATACGCATATGTGAAGGGGGCTTTAAGAACAAAAAAAAAAACGTTTTTCCTGTGGTTTTTGGTGTGTATTGTAATGTAGTTTTGATGTATAGAGTTTTTTCTTGCTTCTTATTCAGTGGTCAAATTTGAAGCCATGCTCACTACTGACAATTGATAGGAGGAGTATTAACAGAGTATTTGAAGCAATTTTTAATATGGATTTTGGAGCAAAATCCACTCCAAAATCAAGGAGAAAAAACTCAATGAGAATATCCTCTAACTCATCAATTTATTTGAATCGACACCATTTATTTTGAATACGTATCGAAACATAACAAGTGAATAGATGTATTTATTCAGTTAACTGTATCAAAGTGGGTCAAGACATTCTATTGAATATAAAGATAGTGGATAGATTCTGAGTATACTGCAGTCAATTGAGACTATGCTACCACAAGCAAGTGATGTCCAAGGTAATGAGTCAAAATCTTGACCATTAATCCCATGCAGATTATCTGTAAAAGCACAGTATGTACTGTACTACATTTGTCTTATTTTCAAATGAATATTTCTGACTTTTTTGGGGGAAAATATAAATGAAATAGTTTATAAAGGTCACACAAAATAGAAGTAGCACATGTGGCATATTTTCTCATTATAGCTTCTGGTTTTAATCAATAACTGTACTGAAAAATCAATAACAAAAAAGACAAATAAATATGAATTGGAAATATTCTAATGAAATGAATAATCCTGTTATTGGGGACTAACAGATCCAAAGTGCCAGATAGCCAACATGCTCAAAGATTTTCGGCAGGTTCCTACTTCTTTTGGAACAGCGGTCTTTCTAAGCTCTTGGTTCTAAGCTGCTAAAAAATCAGTCAAACCTGCTTTTAGAATGGACAGGAATTAGGCAAGTGACAAGATATTACTAGAATATCCTTCAATTTTCTAATTAGCAAATGCTGAGACTCTCACCAATTTATTGACAAGAATTTTTCAGAATTCTAAACTTTTCACTGAATGGCACCACCTTTTGTTGATGTCTGCGCATGTACTGCATCTCATTTGAATGAGACTCAGTTGCACTTTTCTGCACCTACATAGAAGTGATGTCTTGAGGGCGTATGCTGAAGGTTTGGAGCTCACTTTGCTTTCATGATCAATGTGGGTCCCTGCTGTCAAACCTTAACTAATCAGTAAGTGATATCAATCCCAAGAGGTATGTCATCATGTTCCAAGAAAGGAAAACCCAACAGTGTTTACATCTAAGACGTCACCACTACTTGTTTTTTGTTTCCTTTGTCTTTCAGTTTCTGTAAAATCTTCAAAGGTTGATGATTTTTTTCAACTTAAACTGAGAGACATTGACTTTTACTTGACTAAAGGCCACGTCTCACTAAGCGACATCGCTGCTGAGTCACGGTTTTTGTGACGCAACAGCGATCTTGCTAGCGATGTCGCTGTGTGTGACATCCATCAGCAACCTGGCCCCTGCTGTGAGGTCGCCGGTTGTTGCTGAATGCCCTGGACCATTTTTTAGTTATTGCTCTCCCGCTGTGAAGCACACATCGCTCTGTGTGACAGCGAGAGAGCAACGAACTGAATGTGCAGGGAGCAGGGAGCCGGCTTCTGGCAGCCTGCGGTAAGCTGTAACCAAGGTAAATATCGGGTAACCAAGCGAAGCGCTTTGCTTGGTTACCCGATATTTACCTTTGTTACTAGCGTCCGCTGCTCTCAGGCTGTCAGTGCCGGCTCCCTGCTCCCTGCACTCGTAGCCAGAGTACACATCGGGTAAATAAGCAAAGCAGTTTGCTTATTAACCTGATGTGTACTCTGGCTACGAGTGCAGGGAGCCAGCGCTAAGCGGTGTGCGCTGGTAACCAAGGTAAGTATCGGGTAACCAAGCGCCTGGTTACCCGATATTTACCTTAGTTACCAAGCGCAGCATCGCTTCCACGCGTCGCTGGTGGCTGGGAGCTGGTCACTGGTGAGATCTGGCTGTTTGACAGCTCACCAGCGACCATGTAATGACGCTCCAGCGATCCCTGCCAGGTCAGATCGCTGGTGTGATCACTGGAGCGTCGCTTAGTGTGACGGTACCTTAACACTCAAAAAACTAATGCAAATGAAAGGATACCTTATACCATAAGTCATCATCAGATAAATCAAGAATAAGGATCATATTTGTCAGCTGCGAAATGTGTAAGCTTGCACATTTTTCCGATAGTTTTTATATCACTTGGATTTTAAAGATGTTTAAATAAAGGTTTTTCTGATTTTATATTTTCTAACTTGCGAGACTCTCCATTGATGCTAGATTTTCTCCCCTCTTTTTTCCTGTTTAAGTGATATCTTTTCCAGGGTTTACCGACCTGGAAATCATCCATGCATCATTCTTTTTATTGACTACATTGTAATGGCATTACGGTAGGATGAATACTATTTTTCTTATTATTCATATAACATAAAGCAGAAAAGAAGATGTAATAGTGCCAATACTTTGCTTACCTAATCTATAAAATGTTTCCTCCTAGAACTTGGTAAGTGACCTAAACCTGCCAGGCATGTCGAGTTTAATAGCTTAATCCGTCTATATTTTTACAAAAGACAGATTAGCTTTTACTTAAATACTCTTGTTCCTTAAATTTCCTCCCTGTCATTTTTCCAAAGGAAGCTCTTAATCTTTCAAAAGAACCAGAACACTTACGGATGCCTTAAAAGAAAAAAAAGGCAAAAAGCAACCTTGGAATGTGACGGGAAAGCAAAGGCTTTAAGATAATCTCACGATTTTGGGGGCTTTTTATGTTGTTGGATCACAATTCACATCTGCAATTACTCTTAACACAGTGGAAGAATATCTTGAAGAAGAAACAAAGCTCCTTTCACTAAAAACTGTCAGACTTGGAACAACTTACTATTCTTCACTGACCGGTTCTAAACACATTTTCTTAATTGCTATTTTCTATCTGCAATCTCCATTTGGCAATTGATGAAACAAGTTTGACTCAGGTTGGCGAGGTAAATTCCTGACTGTCACTCCCTATTTCTTGAAGGGTTAGATTACAATAATAACCTAAAAAAATGAAAGGTTTGCTAAGTAGTTTCAAATGTTGCAGGCTGGTCTCCAGTTGGCATTCTTAAGTCATGAGTGGAATTACTACGTGAATAGAGAATTTATTTTGATACTGTGCAGTCAAACCTTCTTAATCTCTGTTTTTTTTCAAGGCTTAGTAGATACATGTAGCATCAGTACAATAATACTAGGAATTAGCAATTGAGCTAGCCAGGGGGTGTTCTAATTAGGACTATCTAAAATAAGTCCTTCTGAAAATAGTAGAATACTATGCTCAAAAAAGCACACTTAAGACTCTGTACTTCTAAAACTGGCAATGTGTTTCTTCAATAGATTTTGTATCCATCCTGTTTAACACAAACCTATGGGATCATCTCTATGATCTACTAGGATTCAAGTGGATTGCACAAGGTGTCTTGGGATAGATCATGCGGTAGTAGTAGCCAACAATGAGGGTATTTCATTTATTGAGGCTAAATCTATCTAGGATTTTGTCCTCAGAAGTTGTAAAAATAAGCAACATACATAAATGTCGCCAAAAATCCACCCATATGTTTCCCATTGCATGTGAATAAGGTTGAGAAAATTCCAGTCATATGCAAAGTATTCATAAACCTATCAAAATCTGTGTCAAATCCATACCCTAACAGATGTAAGAATTTTATTCTGGTTCTGGTCTTCAGAATGGAACTCAATAAAAACTTCAATAGCGTTACAAAGCTGTTTGGCGGCCTTACTGAAAACGCAGTTACCGGTAGGAAATTAACTTAACTCCTGCCGGGAGCCCCCAGTTTTCAATCATGGAGGCGTGCCAAGAGAGGTTACAGTCCCCATTCAGGATACAATGAGTGTTGGCTGCGCGCACGCCTCTGAACTTTGATTTATAACTCACTCTGCAGTGTATCTGTGCAGATTGAGCAGTGAAAGTGTCGGAGTGTGCTTACAGCCGTCAATCACAATGTCTCTATGACTGAAAGCCGTCAGCCCACAGGAGGGATAAAGTTGATTTTTTTCCTGCTTTCTATAATGTGGGCAGGCAGTTTTCTAATGATACTAAAGGAATTTTCAAGCCCTGGTACAAGTCTGCAGTCACTCTATGTGACTGCATATTTGTAAATTCTAACAGTACGCGCACTGCGCGCTGCATGGATTCTCCTATGCAGTGACCGGTGAGCGTGATTTGCATGTTTGTGGCCACGTTCTGACTAGACGTTCGCGGTAGGATACATCTACTCAGAATGTGGCCAGAAGTATGCAAATTACATACTTATGGTCACATCACCACTACTCCCAATGCTGACATTGGAGAAACCTCACAGAGAGGAGTGCATGTGCTGTGAAGATTCACAAGTCTGCAGTCACATAGAGTGAAACCTTTAACATACAAAATAGCCCGATATCTGCATATGGGGACATAATAGGTTCCCTTTAATCTAGTAGTTTTTGCTACTATACTAGTCCTATAAACTATACAATACATGAAGTGAAACACTTAAAAATGAAAAAGTGACATAATATATACAGATTGTACCAAAAAATAAACATGGAAGGTAATAGGTAATAAAAATGTACAAAGAAATATAGTGCACGTACAAAAAGAGTTCTGATAAAAAATATATATTTGGTAGAAAAACAAACAATTAAAAATGTATAAAAGAACGGTAAGTCATCCATGACACCGCAAAACAACAAAAGTTTAAAGTGCATGTAATATACAGATACAAGAGAGACACAACAGTGAAATATATCGGAACAAAATAAGTATAATGTGAAAGCTACCGTTTATTGAGATAGATGGAAAGACCAGCTGTAGGTAAATATGTATCTGTAGGTATACTGATGGCTGTGTACTTTCACTGGCCTCTTTGTATTACATTTACTTTATTCAGATATATTTGACTGTATTGTTTTACTTGTACTTGTATCTTATACTACTTTATATAATTTTGTACTGATATCCGTTGGATAACTTTTTTTTTCGTTTTTTAATCGTTCCGTTTTCTATATTCTTTGATTGAACTCTTGATTCTACCACGAGCAGTTCTGGGTGCATATTGCTAATCCCTGCCTAACTGTCCCAAACTATAGTAGCATACATAAAGAAGTCTTTAGAAAAAGTATTTCTTAAGATCCTTGATGATACGCTAACAAGAGCAGGGACTGTGCCACCTGTCCAGTTGTGGCCCCTACGCGCACGGACAGCATACCCCAGAACCCCTGTGGCGTTAACAGGGAGTTCCTGGGCTGGGTGTGTGGACCCTGTGACGCTAGCAGGGTTCACAGTCTCCTGATCCAAGTATTACTTAACTTGGATCAGGCTACTATTTAGTTCAGAGCCACCCAGCTCTGTATTCTCTGCCTAACCTTCGGGTTGCCAGCAGCTGCTTTGTCATCTGGAGCACGGTGCACCCCACCTGCGATTGGGATATACACCACCTTATCCTAATCTGCCAGTCCCCCCGTAACAGAGGTCTAGTGCGCATGACCAGAAGTGCCAGGGACTTCTGATCATGCACACTGAGCCTAAAGTCGGAGTCATCACTATTGAAAACGGACACAGGTACGCTCGTCACCGCTGATGACTCTGGAATTGAATAGCGTATTAGCACGCCCCTGTAGGCATACTAACATGCTAATTGGGCTTACTAACATGCTAATTGGGTGGAATGAGCGCAAGAACTAACGCCCTGGCTACTAGTCCCTGCGCTCATTAGCATATCATAAAGGATATTTAGAAATACTTTTCTAAAAATCTCTTTTTTGTATGCTACTATAGCCTGGGACAGTTAAGCAGGGATTAGTAATTTGCACCCAGAACTGGTCGTGGTTCTGGGTGCATATTGCACCTGTCGAGTTCCCTTTAACTAAAAGTGAGTAGAATGAGGGCAATCTGGTAATGATTTATAACTAGCAAATACAGAGTTTTAGCACAGTCTCTCCAGAAGTTCTATTAGACATTGGAAAGCATATTGTAAATTATTCACATTGATTTCTGGAGCTCTACATTGAGAGACGTATGTACTCCAAATAACACATAGAGCAAATTACCAGCAGTATACCCCACTTTCCAAATGTCATAGTGTTTATGGGTTAATAAAGATGGCTACCACTGAGGGATATTCACTAAATTATTACCTAGAACACAAAGTGCAACAATATTTTTAAAATAAAAGTTATGGAGATGGTTGTTATACAGTTAAGGGGGCTTTACATGCTGCGACATCGCTAGCGATAGCTAGCGATGTCGTGCACGATAGCACCCGCCCACGTCATTGTTTCGTCATGGGGGTGATCGCTGCCGTAGTGAACAATATCGCTACGGCAGCATCACACGCACATACCTGCTTAGCAACGTCGCTGGAGACACCAAACAATCTCCCCTTTAAGGGGGCGGTTCATTCGGCATCACAGCAGCGTCACTAAGCGGCCGCCCAATAGCAAAGGAGGGGCAGAGATGAGCGGCCGGAACATGCCGCACACCTCCTTCCTTCCTCATTGCCGGTGGACGCAGGTAAGGAGATGTTCGTCGTTCCTGCGGTGTCACACATAGCGATGTGTGATGCCGCAGGAACCACGAACAACCAGCGGCATGCACCACCAGCGATATTATGAAAAGGAGCGACGTGTCAACGATCAACGATTTTTGCGATCGTTGATCGTCGCTCCTTTTATTCACATACTACGATATCGCTAACGGCACCGGATGTGCGTCACGAACACCATGACCCCGACGATATATCGTTAGCAATATCGTTGTGTATAAAGTACCCTTTACACTGATGGTTGAAACTTTATATATTATATGTCTTATCAGGACTTTGATGTTGAGAAATATTAAATTTTAAAATACTGAACGGAAATATAAAATCATGATTTTAGGCTTATATTTTTCACCTTACTGTAGGTATACATTTTTGTATCCAAGTTCCTAAGCTTTAAAAATGGTTTAGCCATCAATGCTTGGACACGCATGAATTGCATGAATGTGACAGCACTTAAGCCTGAGAAGAGGTTCAGTGGCTCATATATCCTGCCCCTGGTCAACTGTCAGTCATACACCAGTCTCAAAATGACAGCCAAATCCGCATTCATATCCTGGCTTACAGTAAATCTGCTTCTCCCCGCTATAATTAATTTCATTGGATGGGTAGATTGTTGATATACCATACAGTGGAGAAGATTATGGCTGACTAGTGTATCACATACTCACACTTGGGTTTGAACATTCTTCTACAGCACAGATCAGTTCTGTATTTTTAGAAACACCTCTGATTTTTACATTTAGATTCACAAGTGATAATATTGTATTATGTTAGAGGATACAACTTTGAGCCATAGTCTTGGAGAAAAAGTACAAAGCTGTTAAGGTTTAAATACATCGGTCCTTTTGTTGTCTCTCTGTGATATCCTGTGTCTATAATAGCTACATTGGTAACAGGGTACTTTGCGCTGCCAATTTTACTGGTTCTCTAATGGAATATTTATCTGATGGTAACTCAAATCCACTCTGCACTTTTATTTTATAGAAGCCAAGTGTCAATTCACTAAATTCCTAGGTGTCAGGCTATTGAAAAGAAACACTTCTTAAATAGCTGTCTATGAACACTGAGCTCTCTCTGCGTATGCCATTCACTCAGTGCGGAACTGTTATCATGATTTCAGTGTTGGGATGTTCCAGATTCTAGCCGCTTTTATCTGTGTTTTAGAACGCTACTGATGGACAATTAATTTAGGCAAATATTTAAGTTAATAGAGCTGCCAGATAACGAAAAACTTTCATTATAGATGATAACCTCTAATAAAACATGAAAAGGGAGAAAAGTAAAGCTTTGGAATACAGAGAAAGTCCTCAAAATTGCTATGAGGCATTTCGAGCGCTCCCCGAATTACAAGGTAATGTAAGTTTGCATTTACAGTGACGAGCAAAAGGGTAACAATGTTTATAACTTTTGACTTTCAGGCTCCATATCTCACCATCCACTCAGCTTTGAATGTAAGACTACCTTCATTTTATAGACAATCATCTTGGCTAAATCATACAAAAATGTCTCTTGCAACTATTTAGCATATGATTAGTTATGCAGATTATTGTCATGTCACTGCATTGTAACTGTTTTACTCCTGATGTCTGAAAAATCTTTTTCTTCCTGTATCCTACAAATTACAACCTGTTCTCACATTCCAGAACAGCTCAGTGTGTTATTAGGTGGATTCTCAAGTGAAAGGTCACTGGTTCAAATTGAGGAGCAGCTACATACTGTAGAAAATTTCCCAAAAAAAGATTAACATAAACCCGCTCATTGATAGAGGACTCTCAGCCAAGAAAACTGCCAATCTGCATCACGTGAGTGCCATGACAGTGGGAAGAATACAAAATGAAGTCCATTCAAAAGCCAAGAAGTGGACGTCCAGGCAAAATATCGTAGTCATCTCATCACAAGGTCTATCAGCTCTGGCATGACAAAGTGGAGGTGGCTTGTATGCTTCATAATACTGAGATTACAGAGGTCCAGGCAAACGACACACGTTACACACGGTGGACCAAAAAAAGGTGAAGAAGCCTCGACTTCAATATCATCATAAGGAGCATTGGCTCGAGCTTGTAAAAAGGTATGAAAAGTGGACAGTAGAAGATAGGAAACGGGTGATTTGGAGCAATGAGACTAATGTCAATAGATGCTAATGGATAAGGAAGAAACAAGGCAACAAGGGGCTAAAGTATTGAGAAATTAAAGAAACTGTCAAGTTTGGTGGAGGAAGCCTGATGATATCGGGTTTTTTCACAGCCAAAGGCGTTGGATACTTGTCCAGGATCAATGTTGATTTCAATGCTGAGCTATATGTGAGTATTCTTCTCCTACAAGATGAGTTACTTTGTATGCTCAAGCACTATGGGTATGAAAAGGACGACATAGTGTTCCAGCAGGCAAAGGACCCAAAGTATACATCGAGTTTGGGGAAGCAATGGTTCAACAACAATGAAGTAGAGGTGCTGAATCGGCCCCCACAGTCTCCAGACTTCAACCCAATCAAAAATTTGTGAGTAGAGTTGAAGAAAAAGCTGCATACATATCCGACTGAGTTGACCTCAGTATGCACCATCATTAAGAACATATAGCAGAGACTTGGTATCAGATTTCGGTAGAAACATGCTTGAATCTTATGGAGAACATGCCCAGAAGGATTCAGGCAGTATTGGAAGCCAACGGTGGATTTACAAAATACTAACAAAATAATAAAATTTTACATTTAGATTTTTAGGAGCAAAACAGTAACAATGCAGTGAAATGACAAGAATCTGCATAACTAATAATATGCTAAATAGTTGTAAGTCAAATATATGTGTAAGATATCCAAGATGATTGTCTATAAAATGAAGGTAGTCTCACGTTCAAAGCTGTAGTGGATGGTGAGATATGGAGCCTGAAAGTCAAAAGTTCATAACATTGTTACCTTTTGTTCATCATCTCTAGGAAAAAAGGGGATATTCTGATGTACAGATTTTTTTTTCGGTCACCAAACAACGTCGAATTTAGATATCTGTCCCTTCACATACACTGCTCACAAATAGTTAGGGATTTTGGCTTTCGGATGAAATTTCAGGATGATCCTAAAATGCACTCTGAATTATTTATTTTGTACACAGTGGTACCTTGGTTTTCGTTGATGTCAGTTATCGTTTGTTTCGGTTTTCGTTGACTTTTTCCACTAAAAATTTGCCTTGGTTTTCGTTGATTGCCTCGGTTTTCGTTTGTTTTTCTCTGCATGCCCATGTGACTACGCTGATAATTTTGCGACAACAAAGGGTGATCCATGCATTCTCCGGCTCTGTGTGGCATTATGTATCACACTACTCATCAGTTTCAAAATGTACTGTATGGTAAAATAAGTAATTTCAATGCTTGCTGCACCTCATTTTATGTTTCCCCTTTCCCTTTTCCCTGTTATAAATAAAGACAGTATACAAAATGTACTGTATGTAAGAAATGTAAGATAAAATGTATTTATTCTTTATATTAGTATTTTATATTAATTTAATATTCATTTTATATTCATTTCTTATTGTTTTTAGTATTAAACATTAGCTTTATTCTCTATAAAATGTTTTGGTCTGTATTTTAGAGAGTCTAAAATGAATTAATTGGAATTACATTGATTCCTATGGAAATATTTGGCTCCGTTTTCATTGGTTTCAGATTTCATTGATTGTATTCAGATGGAGTACCACGATATAGACCTACAGACAGGGTCTGTGACCGCAAACAACCAGACGCTGTCACAAAGGCTGGGGGTGTGTCTGACTGCAACCAATCACAAACACCAGGACTGTTGGTGGGTGGGGGCAGCAGTGAATATGAATGAGCAATTATGAGCGGCCTAAAAGCAGTTACAGCCGAATCGGAGACTCGGTTAAGTATAGCACGCTTGCTTTATTTTTCTTTTTTTGTTTTGTTTTTTTATTGCCATTTTGATATGCAAAACATCTCAATTTTTTATTAGATCTTTTTTAGTAGTTGGGCATTTTAGTGTGTGGCTGTTCCCCTTCTCTTATTATAAATCATGATCAGATACACCCCTGTTCACATGCAGTCCTGTCAGTATTTTCTATTTTTTTTGTATTGTATATGAAGTCATGTCATGGCAATTTAACTGACCTTCACCCAAACCCCTCCTCTCCCATTAGAAAAAGGAGTTTTTATCCTTTATTAACTAGTGTCTATTGGCGCATACATGCATGAGGTTTTTTTTAACCCAGAGAGAGGCAGGAAATAGAGTTGGACCCAGAAAATGAGATTGCCATGACGTGGCTACTGGGCAGGTATGAAAATGGCCATTTTGATACGCAAAACATCTGATTGATCTTTTTTAGTAGTTGGGCATTTTAGCATGAGGCTGTTCCCCTTTTCTTGTTATTATCTATATCTATCTATCTATTCCATCTCTATACCTCCCTCTGTCTATCTATCTATCTATCTATCTATCTATCCCATATCTATCTATCCCATATCTATACCTTCCTCTGTCTATCTATCTAACCCATATCTATCTATCCCATATCTATACCTCCCGCTGTCTATCTATCTATCTATCCCATATCTATCTATCCCATATCTATACCTCCCGCTGTCTATCTATCTATCTATCTATCCCATATCTATCTATCCCATATCTATACCTCCCGCTGTCTATCTATCTATCTATCCCATATCTATTTATCCCATATCTATACCTACCTCTGTCTATCTATCTATCCCATATCTATCTATCCCATATCTATACCTCCCGCTGTCTATCTATCTATCTATCCCATATCTATTTATCCCATATCTATACCTACCTCTGTCTATCTATCTATCCCATATCTATTTATCCCATATCTATACCTCCCTCTGTCTATCTATCTATCTATCTATCTATCCCATATCTATCTATCTATCTATTTATCCCATATCTATCTATCTATCTATTTATCCCATATCTATACCTCCCTCTGTCTGTCTGTCTGTCTACAGTATCTATCTATCTATCTATCTATCTATCTATCTATCTATCTATCTATCTATCTATCTATCTATCTATCTATCTATCTATCTATCTATCTATCTATCTATCTATCTATCTATCTATCTATCTATCTACCTATCTACCTATCTATCTATCCATACCTCTATTACGGTGGCTCAGTGGTTAGCACTGCAGTCTTGCAGCGCTGGGGTCCTGGGTTCGAATCCCACTAAGGACACCATCTGCAAGGAGTTTGTATGTTCTCCCCGTGTTTGCGTGGGTTTCATCCGGGTTCTCCGGTTTCCTCCCACACTCTAAAGACATACTGATAGGGACTTTAGATTGTGATCCCCAATGGGGACAGTGATCCTGATGAATGTAAAGCGCTGCGGAATATGTTAGCGCTATATAAAAATAAAGTTTTTTTTTATTATATCTACATATCTATCTGCAGATAAATATATTGAATGTGTGTAGAATTGTGCGCAACATTCTCAAAACATATATTCAAAAAGTAGGTCAGACAGTATCTTTCATGACTTTGTGTATATGCAGCAGAGTGAAATGCTATTCTTCTTTTCCATCGGTCACCACTGATCTATAAACACGCTCGTTTAAATAATGTCAACGTCTGCTTATATTATTTTTACGCAGTTTCAATTTAGTTTTAGGCTAATTAGGCAATAAAGTGGTAATAAAAGTTTACTTAAAAGACAGATCAATAAACTGCACACAGATGGACGGTTTATGAACAGTGATGGGGACAGCTGTATAACACTAAAACACATTCCCCATTAGGCTACAGCAGACTTGTCTTAATTTCCACTCCTTGCCAGAAATAGACATTTACCTACTAAACAGTGATTGCACCATTCGGATATCGATTATTGGAATAGCCACTGCCTATAATACCTCTCAGTCTATTAAATGTTTGCATGGCGTCATTACCATATTGACAAGTATAGTGCCAAGCCAATTAGCTGACGTGTTCCTCATTTACTTCTATACTAACTGCTTTTAAGAATATTACACGTAGGCAAATGATAAAGGCTGTAAATAGAACTCTAGCTCCACCATTATTTGATGTCCCTTAAGGTGAATAACTCGTCAGAAAATGATCTATTATTTCATTCCAGGTTTGTGTTAAATTTATTTTTTAAATATTCATGTAAATATTTGTTCCCCATCTCACACAGTTACCGTATTTTTCGGACTATAAGACGCACCGGACCATAAGACGCACCCTGGTTTTAGAGGAGGAAAATAGGAAAAATAATTTTAAGCAAAAAATGTGGCCATGACACACTGTTATGGGGCAAGGATCTGCTGCTGACACTGTTATGGGGGTAATGTCCCCAAATTCTCTACTAAGGTACCCCATCCTGGTAATGGTCCTCCTGCCTTGTATATGATCCCCATCCTTGTATGTATATCCCTCATCCTGGTATGTGCACACATCCAGGTACTGTATATGCCCCCATCCAGGTATATGCCCCCATCCTGATATGTGCCCCCATCCTGCTATATACCCCTATCCTGGTATGATGTGCAGGGGGCAATGAATATAGGCACACAGGATCACTCCGGGCTGTAGAAGCTAGGGATGATAACGCGGGCCGGCTGTTTAGTATGCGCGCACCCTCCGCCCATCATTCCGCCCACCTGTCAGCGATGGTGATTCGTTATCTCATCCCTTAATAGATCTTTTTTCAGCACTGCACATGCCCAGAACACTAGAGGTAGTTAAAGATAGTAAAAACATATCTATTACCAACAGAACAAAAACAGGTGAAAAACCAAATTGTCTGTTTTCTAAGCACATTTGATTATGTTAAGACATATCCATTCAAAATAGAAACTTTGGTTTCCATTTTACATCCATTTTTTCTCCCTTTATAATAGATCTAGTTACTTTTTAATACTGGATAATAGTGATTAGCGAACTCTGGCATGCTCTGGTGCTCGGTACTCATAATGAATACTTGGATTCTTTAATACCCGAGTGTGGTGGACGTAAATGGGAAACTCAAGCATTTTTTTGGCAAATTTCCTAGAAAAATGGTTCAGTTCCCCATTTACTTCCATTACACTTGGGTACTCTTGTAGCACCCATTCGAGCAATCAACTGCTCGTTATGAGTACCGAGCATCCGAGCATGGTAGTGCTTGCTCATCACTACTCGATACGTTACACACGGATGACAAGTGGAAACGTGCATAGGTGCTCAACAGTCTACAACATGAACAATGGGAAATTATATATAATCCATACGTTTTTACACATCAGCACTACCAAGCAAATAATAACTCCGAATCACATGCAAGATCAGCAATTAAAGATGCTCTTGTAATCCTAATGTAAAATTTACAAACTAGTCATCTATTTAGCTCTAATCTTACATTGTGACAGATTTGATAGATCTACAATCACCAGTACCATGGTGCACTCTACTAAAACTATTAATGGTTTGTTAGGTGCATAAAATACAGGGTGGTCCAAAAGTTGGTGGACAGTGTGTGTAATAGGGTTCTAAAACATGGTGTAAAGTGAAACTGATTCAGTTGTCCGTAGCAACCAATCAGATTTCACTTTTCATTCTTCACAGACTCTTTGGAAAATGAAAGGTGGAATCTGATTGGTTGCTAAGGGCAACTGAGTCAGTTTCACTTTACACCATGTTTGATAACCCGATTACACATACTGTCCACCTATTTTTGGACCACCCTGTATGTAAAATGCCATTTTTATGTGGTGTTGCAATAAAACCTATGCATGCTATGCATGGGAGACTGGAATTACTTTTTTTTCTACAATTTAATCCTTTAAAAAATTAAGAAATTGCCAGGCACTGATTAACATCAAGGAGCAAAAACTAAAAACTAAAAAGGGGTGGTCCACTACACAGCACAATGGCCACATATCAATGCAGAGCTCATAAAGAAGGCTTTTCTAAAATACCTTGTGTAGCCAATTGTGCCTCTGAGCGGAGCTGTTGCGGTCCGCTAATCCCTATCCCGTGACCTCCCGGGTTTCGTGACCTCTGAGATAAAGCAATGTAATGACCTGACATCACCAAGCCCAGCCCCAGTCTCCCTGAGTGACTGGGCTGTGCGCGGCATTTCACGGCTCGTCACAGCCCAGCATCTCGCGCACTCTTTCCTTCGCTGCAGAGCGCTACCAGCAGGGGCGATGCTGGGCTGTGACGAGTTGACCACCTCTGCAAACAATTACTATGAAGCTCAATCTGGCAGTTTATTCTGCCATCAGGTAACTCGAGCAACAACTCAGAAACAGAAACACATTTAAAGGGTAATGAGATTGTCCTAAGATAAACAATCAGAAATATCCATCCACTTATTTAGTACTGGGAAATTGGAGTCTGTATATACTATATACATACAGTATATGGTAGAGATTAATGTTGGTTCTCCTAAAGTCTCTAAAAGCATAATTTTCTGCTCACTTCATTTGGATGCAGTGTAATTATGTCAAACACTTCAAAGGGCTATTTTGACCCAAACGGTTTTCAGGATAGGCCTTCAATGAAAAAGTAGCCCATGACCAGCTGAAAGAAAAGCCTGCAGCGCTCCTGCAAGCTGGAATACCATGCACAGTTGTAACTTCTAACCAAACAAAATGTGTGTGTGAACGAGTTGAAGGGCCATGAATCTGATATTGAGGGCTGATCCTACAGCCTCGATACACAATGAAATAATGTTGGCTGAACAAACCGATATTCGACAAGGTTGACCGACACTCCGTTTATTGGGTCGCCTGGGAAGATGTCAATCAACCATATCTGATTTTGAACTGCTGATCTCTTTGTACTCCCAGAGACAAGACTCAAGCAGAAGTTTCTGTCGGTGGTTTCACATAGAGAAAACAGGCGTTCGAACAAACAAGCGCTGCTTTCTATGGGAAAGACGACAGAGATGACTGTTGACCGACTACTTGGACAACCCCTTCTCATTCCACTTGTTCACCCCTATAAAAATAAATAAGCCTATACTCACCTCCAATGAGGCCGCAGTTCCAGCAATGTCTAACGCTGCATTCCTGGGGTCCATGTGACATTGTTATGACCAATCAGCGCCGACTTCCTTATCCCTGCTTTCAAACATTTGAGCAGGAAGTCAGCACAGCACTCACATCCTGCTCAAATGTCCGAACATGGGGACACAGACGCTGGGTGCTGATTGGTCGTAGGGCCTGCATGTCATAATAATGTCACGTGGGCCCGGGAGCGGAGTGTGGCTTTAGACATCGCTGAACCGCAGACGCATCGGAGGGGAGTATAGGCTTATTTATTTTTACAGGGCAAACAAGGGGAATGAGTAGGAGTTGTCCAAGTAGTGAACAAGCCCTTTAAGGTTAGGTTGTAAAGTTTAAAGCTATGTAGAGAATTTTTCAAAGTGTGACTTATCAAATAAATGTTTTCAACCTTTCCATTACTTTTCCAAGTGTTTAGTGTTTACAGTCTTTCATCAGCAGGTTATTTTCCCTAGTGAAAAGGCAGTAGGAGACAGACACGGAGTGCTGGTTTTATCAAATTACTAAAGAGGATGATGTGTCAGTGTTGAGTGACAGTATGTGGTTGGGGTTATGTATTTGTTTGTGCATGTCGTTGTGTGTCTTTTTTTGTATGTTGCTGGTATATACAAAATTTTATGTCAAATGAAAAACATGTGGACTAGGATAACCTTATAACTGCCCCATAATCATTTTCAGGAGTTAGTTACTCTCTCATTACACTGACCTTTAACAGACACTGAATTTACAACCTCGCTCTCGGCTGACGTTCCTACTTTCGGGAGATGCGATCTGCAGCCTTCTGCAGGCCCATCTTGTGCTAAAGTGGTTAACGTTTATGACAAAATGGAAAGGTGATAGGATAATTAAAAGTAAACAGTCTACAAATCCAGCCAGATGGCAATATGCCTTGTTTGCACTGTGACTAGATCTTCTCAAGGTAATACTTGAACTATTATTGTTGATAGTGAGGTGATGCAATGTTAATGCAATATAATTGCCTGTGCTCTTATGTTACAGCCAGGTGTTCAGCAGAGCATCCAGTCGGCAGTCTGTTTTATCTCCTATGACAAGCCAAGTTAATATAGATTTCTCATACTTGTATGTCTAGCAATTACCCAAGTGTTAAACAACGTCTAAATTGATGTCAATAACATACTGTATATGGCAACAATAGACGGTTACGGACTACTGTGAGGATTGTGTGTCGGGGGCAAATAACGTGAGTGAGAAGAAGGCAGCTGCTGGCTGACACAACTGCAAACAAGGTCATCATGACCACTTTGCTAACCCGGTTTGTCCCACAGCTGCTCTGTATGTTGAGGAGCTGTGAACATATAGACAGCCACAGGCTTTTTAATTTTAGACAGCAATGATGAGAACACAAGTCTACTACATTACATGAATCAAAAACTCATTACATGAAACCATGCTCACCATTAGGCGGTATCATTATCTTATTATTAGTTGTTTTACGTCATTTTTTTAATGAGCGACCAACTGACTGTTGTTGATGGATCTATTCTTCTTATTATTAGTTCTAATACGTTTCCAGGTTAATTGCTTTGAATAGGCTTTCATTTTATTAACACTCAAATAACTAATGCATCTTTGTTCATTAATACAGTAAAGGGGTTGCCTGAGTAAAATTAAACCTTGTCCAGATGACTGGATGTGTAAAAAAAAAAATAAATTCAGTAAATTCTCACCTACCGGCACCAGGGTAGGCTGCTCTGTCGACTGAGTAAGGACAGGAAGTGGAGATGTAACCATTCTACTAGCTTCTGGGCCACTGAGGTCTGTGACTGAGCAAATGCGTTACCAGAGACCTTCAAGAGGTTGGCCACTACTCTAACATTGATGGCCTATCCTTAGGATAGATCATCAATGTCTGATCGGCCAGGATCCGACACACGGTGCCCCCACCAATCAACTGTTTTTGACAACGGTGGCGCTCAATTTCAGAGCTACCTCGTCAACTGATAGTAACTGCAGCCTGGGTACTGCACACCTGCTTTCTACTGATTTGAATAGTTTGTGAATGTGCAGTACCCAGCCATTATCAGAAGACAGGGCAGTTACGGAACTGAGCATTTATGTTGGCTTGCTGCTGTCATCGCTGGCACCAAGAACAGCTGATCGACCTGGGAGCGGGGTGTTGGACCCTGGCCGATCAGACATTGATGACCTATCCTAAGGATGGGCCATCAATGTTGAAGTAGTGGCTAACTGCTTTAACAGTAATGTCTCTGCTTCTTGTTTCTCCACAGATCATGGAGAAGCCTGTACAGAATTCAGGTGGGTGCCGATAGATAGTAATGAGTTTATTTTTTTCCATGCTTAGTCCCCTGGACACGGATTTGTTTGGCCTGAACAAGCCCTTTAAGGCAGGGGCCACACGGGGCACTAGTGCGATGCTCGCATGACACTTAGCTCACGCTGGCAGCACAGCAGGAGCCGAGTGTCATGCTTGTATCCCTGCGACTGAGGTCCGACTGTGTGAGCGGACCTCAGCTGCAGAAGGCAGGCTGGCGCTGCGGAGGGGCGGGCCAGCGCTGCGGAGGGGCGGGCCGGTACAGAGGAGGGGAGGGAGGGATTTCTCTTCCTCTCTCCTCCGTTGCCGTCTATTGCGATTCTCGCTCTGCACGCGCGGTACACTGGTGTACCGCGAGTGCAGAGCGATTTTTCTCTTACCCCATTCACTTGAATGGGTACGAGAGAAAAGAGTCTCGTATTACAGTCGCAGCATGCTGCAATTGTTTTCTCGGTCCGATTAGGGCTGAGAAAATAAACGCTCATGTGCGCTGGCACACAGGCTAAAATTGGTCCGAGTGGAATGCGATGTTTTATCGCACTCCACTCGCACCGATTTTCTCGCCGTGTGGCTTAGGCCTAATACTACAAACCTGCTTCTTGACTGTTCCACATGTCACCATATTTGCTTCCACATTAGAATCAGAGAATGAAGATAAACTTTACAGATTTTAGTAACAAAGTTAGGGACAATCACTCGTCTGATGTTGAATTTTACAAGGATAGCCCAAAAAGGGCCAAAAAATTGAAAGAGCTTGGCCCCATTCTAAGGCCTTAGGCTATGTGCACACGCTGCGTTTTTTTGACTCTGCGTTTTTGTGCGTTTTTGGCCACTAAAAACGCACAAAAACGCACCCGCAGCAAAAAAACGCGTTTTGGTGCGTTTTTGGCTGCGTTTTGCTGCGTTTTTGATCTGTGCGTTTTTCTGCGTTTTTCCAATGCATTGCATGGGGGGGAAACGCAGAAAAACGCAGGAAAGAATTGACATGTCCATTTTTTTTTTAAGCTCAAAAACGCAGCTTAAAAAAAAAAGTTGTGTGCGAACAGCAAAAATGAAAACTCATAGACTTTGCTGGGGAAGCAAAGTCATGCAGTTTTGAGGCCAAAAACGCACCCGAAAAACGCGCAAAAACGCAGCGAAAAACGCACTGTGTGCACATAGCCTAAGACACATGGCATGAGAATCGGAGCGAGTGGAATGCGATAAAACATCGCATTCCCATCGGACCAATATTAACCTATGTGCCAGCACCAATGAGCGATTATTTTCTCAGCCCTAATCGGACCAAGAAAATAGTCGCAGCATGTTGCGGGTGCAATACAATCCTTGTTTCTCTCACACCCATTCAAGTCCATGGGGTGAGAGAAAAATCGCCGGTGTACTGCGAGTGGAGAGCGAGAAGGCAATAGCCGGCAATGGAAGAGAGAGGGAAATACATCACTCCCTCCTCTCCACAGCACCGGCCCTCCCCTCCTCAGCGTCGGCTCGCCCCCTGTAGCTGTAGTCCGATCACACAATCGGACCTCAGTCACAGTGACACTCGCATGACACTCGGCTCCCGCTGTGCTGCCAGCGTGAGCCAAGTATCTTGTATAATAGTCCCCGTGTGGACCTGGCCTAATAGTGAAGGTTCCTAGATAAAAAAACATAAAACTAATTTTATCTAAATTTCCACTAAGCATATGTAGGCCGTTTGATGGAAAAATACACAATTGTTAAGGTTGTACTCACTCTGTGATGGCTCATAAGTTACTTCCTGACACTGTATGTGACGCTAAGGTACGTCAGGTAATGTTGTGACATGATGTGACAGATGTGGCATCAATTAAAAAAAAAGTGGAAAGCAGATGCTGACGTAACCTTGATGGATGGAGCGTTGCATTCCCGTTGCTTAGTATCTAATACCTCTTTTGAAGGTTGCATCAATCCCTTTCAGTATCAGGTAGCAAAACAACATACATCTGCCCTCCTCCCTGCTTTCTCATCTTCCTCCAACCACCTTCACTTCCCCAGCTTACAGCTTTGCAGCTCGATTGCTTGATCGGTTTTGTTGCCTTAGGCGTTGTATAATTGACTTGGCTCAATCAGTGCAGCATCAGCTTGATCTGACACATCTACCAGAATGCCTTGCAGCTCACTTCTCACATTGTCACAAGGTTTTGATGTGCCGCAGGACAAAACCTTGCTTTCTTGGGTAGATAATGTTCTAAAAGTATCTCAACAGACATTATTTATGTATTTCAGCTGCCAACCAACAACCCTTACTACAGTTAACATGCAATTATGATGAGGCCCTGCCAAGCGTACGCAGCTGATGATAATCTTGCTATTTAAATGCATGTGCTGGATATTAGCATTGTATCCTATATAACATAAAACCTAATAGAATAGTAGTAAAAATAAATAACTTCTAAATTACTGCATAAATTGTAGGATTTACAAAAGAGAGTCCACCCAGTATTGCTAACACCTAAATAAAACCGGTTGTTCTAAGGAGCATTTACACTGCATGATTATCGGTAAAGAGCACCTAGGAACACTCGTCCTGATAATCATGCTGACGATCAACCATCGAATGAACAAAAAACACTAGTTCGTAGGGTGAAATGATCTTTAACGTGGCTTACAAAACACTGTTTTCGGCAGCACATCATCCTGTATAAGGGCTTGTCTACACAGACACAAGTGTTTACACCGCATGATTATCGGTAACGAGTGCCTAGGAACACTCATATCCTGATAATCGTGCTGATGATCACCTGCCGAATGAACAAAAAGACTTGCTCGTAGGGTGAAATGATCTTTAAACTGGCTTACAAAACATTGTTTTCAGCAGCACATCATCTTGTATAAGGGCTCGTCTACACTGACAGACTTGTGTGTGTAAAATACAGCTGATCAGCTATATAGAATGCATTTAATAAACTGTTTAGACAAGCCAAATGTACTTACAATGCACACAGATGGATCAGTAAATTGTTCTGTGCGTATATGATGTCATTTTTCTCGGCAGCACATTTTATGTTTACACAGGATGATGTGCTTAAAAAACTGTAATTGTTTTGCAAGCTTAAAGGGTTATTCCCATCTCCAAAATCCTACCCCAATATGTAGTAGGTGTAATAATAATAATAATATTAGCAAATACCTCTATTAGAAATGTAGGCTAGTTCTCCTGATTCATTATGTCATTCACCTCATGTGAAGGGCATTGCAGTACCTTAGGTATCCATAGTTATGACCACGTATATAGTCAGTTAGTTAGTTGTTAGTGGTCATAACAATGGATGCCCTTAACATGAAGTAAGAGACATAGTGAATCAGAAGAACTATACTATATTTCTAATTGAGGTATTTGCTAATATTATTATTACACCTACTACATATTAAAATAGGATCTTGAAGATGGGAATAACCCTTTAAAGATCTTTTCACTCGAGAATTAGCCATTTGTCGGCAGATTGTTAGCCTGCTTACACTACAAGATTATCAGGAAATGAGCAATCCTTGGAATTGTTCCGTGCACATTGTAAGTGCAGTCAGCCAGATTAAATAGGCTAATAAATGATCAATGATTGGCTTCTAAGTAGCCAAACGGTGGCCGATTACAGCCGTTTGTTGACCAGTGTAAATAACACATTGTTTTCAAAACAATAAAGATGAGCGAACCTATGGAGGTTCGGTTCGCTGGCTGCAAAGAAATCAAACCTCTTTGTGATCGAACCATACACGATGAGGTTTGGAAACACTGATTGGCAGTTTGAGTCTCCTTTTTCTCCTTCATTGAAGAAACTGTTTTTGTTGCACACTACATGTGATCACGCTGTTGTTATCCCCAGTGTGAGCCATTCAAACACTGCCAGCGGCTCGCACAGGGCTGAGTTTCAAGCATACCTGAGCAGAGCATTGCTCGCGGAAGTTAAGTTCGCACGTAAAGCATCCGAACTCCAAACCCGAACCCTGTGTTTTTTAGTTGGTGTTCGGTTAGAAAACCGAAGCTCAGGTTCACTCATCTCTACAAAACAACTTTACCTGACAATGAAAAACAAAAGACTAAAGGGCCATTTACACGCTGCGACATCGCTAATGATTTATCGTTGGGGTCACGGTGTTTGTGACGCACATCCGGCATCATTAGCGACATCGCAGCGCGTGACACGCATGAGCGACCTTCAACGATCGCAAAAGAGGTCAAAATCGTTGATTTTGGAGAGGTCGTTCATTTACCAAAAATCGTTGTATGTGCAGTAACAAGGTTGTTTGTCTTTCCTGCGGCAGCACACATCGCAATGTGTGACACCGCAAGAACGAGGAACATCTCCTTGCCTGCGACCACCGGCAATGAGGAAGGAAGGAGGTGGGCGGGATGTTTGGCCCGCTCATCTCCGCTCCTCCGCTTCTATTGGGCGGCCGCTTAGTGACATCGCTAGGCAGGTAAGAATGTGTGACTGTTCCTAGCGATGTTGTGCGACACGGGCACTGATTTGCCCGTGACGCACAACCGACGGGGGCGGGTACGCTCGCTAGCAATATCAGTAACGATATCGCAGCGTGTAAAGTACCCTTTAGACCTCATCCAGAAAGTAGTTTTTTTAACATGAATGTATGTTTAGATTTTGGCTTTAGATGATACAAAAAATCTCTAAATAGGAAAATAAAAGTGATTTTTTTACTAGCCCAAAATTTTGCCCATTGTAGACCATCATTACCCATTTTATTGCTATTATCTATAGGCAAATAAGAGAATTGTGGTCAGCAGATCAGGTTTGGAGGAACCTCTTAGCTTGGAGATTGTGGATTCTCAGAATCCATATTTACAATTAAATTACTCAAATAATGACTTTCCTGATTGGAGCTATTTGGCCCAATACCAATGTTAGTAGGTCAGCCAGCAGAAATTAATCACACAGTAGATCTGATGCCAAGCATAGGCACTAGTGCCATGGACTGCTACCAAGTGGTGGAAAGTTCTAGTAACCCTGCGTGACCAGTCAAATGTTCACTAGTAAAACAAGGAAATGTTGATATAAAATATGTTTAACTAATGATTGTAAGTATTACCTGTGCTGTCTATCATATTTAGCACATCAGTTACATATTTACAGAAAAATTACAACATTAGCATAATTATTGCTCTCTTTATTCCCCTCCCCTTACTTTCTGCAGGTTAATTAACTGTGCTCGACTATTTTTCATTACTCCGATGGAGTAATAACACTTTTTTGTCCTCCATCAGCATTGTATATCAGTATACAGCATATTATAGACCTGAAACAACATTGTAGAATACACTATTCCATACACTGGCATATAACTAGTTAAAAAAAATGTATGCTAATGGTAGAATATGAGTGACAGATGTCACTATCTGACTTTCATTATTAGCATCTGGTACATGTATACATCATAAACCTTGCATGATGGATGCATTAAACCGATGAAAAAATCCCCTAATGGATGCCATAGAGTAGCATCAGTCATCCATTGGCTTTTATGGCATCCATTTATTCTCAGGAAGAGTACCGTATATACTTTAGAAGGGTGTCAGTATAGCCCATGGGTGATAGTTACTGATAGCATGCATCCGTCACAGCTTCCATTAAACATATACTGGGGGGTAACTTTATTGGAACACAACAAAGATTCTCCAGTGAAGAGAGAAGGTAATGACGTAAAGAAATGTAATTTATTGAAAAATCTTCAAAAAGATATATATGCACAAGTATACAGCCAGACCTCAGCCGCTTTGGACCTACGCATTTTGGTGTTAAGCCTTAATTATGTTTTTTTATGGCATGTAAGCTAAATGTGAGCAAATGGGCAGTTGTTAGCACTCTTGCCTTGCAAGCGTGGGGTCCTGGGTTAACGTCCCACCAAAGACAACATCTTTGTATGTTCTTCACATGTTTTCATGGGTTTCCTCTGGATTTTCCCACATTCTAAAGACATACTGATGAGGACTTTAGATTGTGAGCCCCAATGGGGTCGGTGACGATAATGTCTGGAAAGTGCTGTGGAATATGATGGTGATATACAGTGTGTCCACCCATATCCTGTCCACCGCCATTAACTTGAAAATGGCGGCAGTTATAGGCATAGATGTGGTGTCTAGGTATAGTAAAGTAGCCATATACTACGCAATGAAACCAGCTATAGCGCCACCTGGTGGACAGCAACAGAGTTAGCACTGTTATTTCGAAAACGGAAAGAGATAGAGAAAAAAAGAGAATTACAGAGCTGTAGGGCATCATTAATTCAATATGAATCGACACCTTGCATACAGAAATGCTATGATTAGAATTTGTAAAACTCACAAGGCTGCGGACGTGAAGCGATACCTCATGGACACCTTCCAACAAGTCATTGGGTATGGTGGCTGCGTGGAGTGGCCTCCACGATCCCCTGACCTGACCCCATTGGACTTCTTTCTGTGAGGTCACATCAAACAGCAGGTGTATGCGACCCCTCCACCAACATTGCAGGACCTACGACGACGTATCACAGATGCTTGTGCAAACGTGTCACCTACCATATTGCACAATGTGCAGCAAGATACAGTATGCTGTCCACATGTGCATTGCAGCTGACGGTGGCCACTTTGAGCATCAAAGTTAAATGAGCGCCATATGCGTGACCAGCATTCAATGTTTTGGGGGGTCATGGGTTTCATATCATTTCTGTATGCAAGGTGTCGATTCGTATTGAATTGATGATGCCCTGCAACTTTGTAATTCACTTTTTTTCTCTATTTCGTTCCGTTTTCGAAATAAAAATGCTAAATCCGTTGTTTTCCACCAGGTGGCGCTATAGGTGGTTTCATTGCATAGCGCATGGCTACTTTACTATACCTAGACACCATTTCTATGCCTATATCTACCGTCGTTTTCAAGTTAATGGCGGTGGACAGGATATGGGTGGACACACTGTATAAGGGAAAAATAAAGACTAACAAGTGTGATCAACATTGACCACTACTGTAGTGTTCTCCAGATATTAACACTTTATTGCTAATAGGTCCCAGTTTTAAGGCTTGAGAACCTACAATGCAGGGGCAAAAATAACACATGTAAAGTGATTACCGTATTTTTCGAATTATAAAAATTGGGAGGAAAATGAGGGGTGCGTCTCAAAATCCAAATGCACCTTACCGGGAGGTGGTGAAGGTGTCACAGGAGGAAGGTACTGTGCTACGGCCTGTGCGGCAGCAGGCTGTGCTGGGGCCTGTTCAGCGGTGGGCTGTGCTGGGGCCTGTGTGGCGGCAGGCTATGTTGGGGCCTGTGAGGTGGCAGGCTGTACTGGGGCCTGTGCGGCGGCGGGCTATGCTGGGGCTTGTGCGGCAGCGGCTATGCTGGGGCCTGTACAGCGGCGGGCTGTGCTGGGATCTGTGTGGCGGCGGGCTATGTTTGGGCCTGTGAGGTGGCAGGCTGTGCTGGAGCCTGTGCGGCGGTGGGCTGTGCTGGGGCCTGTGCGGTGGCAGGCTGTGATGCAAGAGCATCCTGAAAATGTCGGCGATGCAGGGTTCAAATAATGACGTCCGGAGGCGGCACGTGCACAGATGAAGCTCTCAGCCGTCTCCGGCCCACTGATCTCCCAGCGGCGGACTTAAGGAAAATGGTGCCCGGAGGTGGCGTGTGCACAGATGAGCTCAATCTATGCACATGCAGACTCCGGGCACCATTTCTTTGAAGCCCGCACCACGAACAGTTTCTGGAAGTTGCCTACCTCACAGCATCTGGGACATTGTCTTATAAACCGAAAAATAAGGTATATTTAGTGTAAAAGAGGTGCACCATCCACCCTGTCAGACTGTATGAATGAAGAGTTGCAGCATACATGAAATAAATCTCAACACCACATCAAAAATCGTGGACAGAAAAAAGATCGAAACCTAACAACAGTCTACTTAGGAAAGACTGTGGAAAAAAAGCGCAAATAGGGTCTTACCCCAATATATATAGGGTAGGGAGGGGGGAGTAACACTCACCAGATGTAGTTGTGAAAGTCACAACTACTATAACCGCATGTAATGTCGATCCACGGCTGCAGCCACCAAACAGCAGATAACAGAAAGTGAAGGAGAGATGTTGTTTACTTGCCGCGCCAACGGATCACTTAGACAGATGTTCAGATCAATGTCACTTTATTTTCATATAGGTCGACGCGTTTCTGGAGCTTCTGCCCCCTTCATCAGGACCATCAGGAACCAAATAACATCAAATCTGCCCCATTGGGACGATACATACAATATATAATCACAATGACGTCATCCGACCATCCCTCAAAAGAAAAAAACCGACGGGAACTGGCGCCACGTTGTCAAGTGTGACGTACTCTATATCATTATTAAAGAAACCATGAGAAAACACAAAACCGTAAAACATGAAAGAGAAAATAAATTGTGGTGACACAAAACATTATACAGTAAAGCAAAAAATGCAAAATAAATAAAAACAATTGTACATATAATACAAACTTCCCAGTGTAATAAAAATGTGAACGAAAACTTTTTTATCCTTTTAGTTTTAATCATATGCGTATGACCGCATAACCACATGTTGTGTATACGTGAATCAACTATGTATAACCAAGTATCGAAGATGGGAGGAGAACTCTCCTTCTTATGTGAGCTGATTGAGTCAGTGTGTACATCTATACCCGGCATACATCTATGCCGCCACTATGGAGGTGTGTATCACTAATCTAAGGAAAATGAACCGAAAAAGCTAGGGAAATTAACCCGCATTCTACGAGGGCAAAATCAGGATACCGCTACTCAATGATGAACTCAGACTACGGTTCACCACAGAGCAGAAGCGTGAGACCCGTGGGACAGCGCTTTCTAGGAAAAGACAAAATAGAAACCGCTTCTGACCGATGAACTCAGGCTGTGGTTCACCAAAGGACAGAAGCGTGGGAACCGCCGATAAGCGCATGCGCCAAGGTCTGGATCCAAAGTACAAAAGTTCACTGAAGGACAAGAGCGTGGGAAAAAAGCCAAGAGCGCCTGCGCCGCACAAAAGGACACCGAAAAAACAGTGAAATAAGTCTATAATAACAAATATATAATAAACGGTGCATAGTAATTGTTTTAGGAACCATAACCCAGTCCTAGTATAAATAAACAGATACATAATATAATATGAATAGCATGAGAACCAAGACATCAAGAATAGAACCCCATACACCGATAATGCATATTAACGGAAAACATCCATATCGAAAAAAGGGGCATCAGTCAAAGACGCCAACATGTAAGGTGATGTGAAGGAATGCAGCATCATACACTGTCAAGTGTCAATCCAACAATACTATGCCCAAAAACATAGCAGACACACAGAAAAGTATATATACTACCTAGTGAAACAAAGAGTATATATACATATATATATATATATATATATATACATATGGACACCATGAAGGAAAAAGAGGAACGTGTAGAGGAACCTGTATTAATAAAAAAACACATAAAATACTAAAAAAACCTATAAATCCTTTACTTGAAGGGACCGGACAACAGTCTAAAAACACATAAAAAATATAAAAATATATATCAAAATATATAAAAGTCTAAAATATATTTTATATATATATATATTTTTTATATATACTTTTCTGTGTGTCTGCTATGTTTTTGGGCATAGTATTGTTGGATTGACACTTGACAGTGTATGATGCTGCATTCCTTCACATCACCTTACATGCTGGCGTCTTTGACTGATGCCCCTTTTTTCGATATAGATGCTTTCCGTTAATATGCATTATCGGTGTATGGGGTTCTATTCTTGATGTCTTGGTTCTCATGCTATTCATATTATATTATGTATCTGTTTATTTATACTAGGACTGGGTTATGGTTCCTAAAACAATTACTATGCACCGTTTATTATATATTTGTTATTATAGACTTATTTCACTGTTTTTTCGGTGTCCTTTTGTGCGGCGCAGGCGCTCTTGGCTTTTTTCCCACGCTCTTGTCCTTCAGTGAACTTTTGTACTTTGGATCCAGACCTTGGCGCATGCGCTTATCGGCGGTTCCCACGCTTCTGTCCTTTGGTGAACCACAGCCTGAGTTCATCGGTCAGAAGCGGTTTCTATTTTGTCTTTTCCTAGAAAGCGCTGTCCCACGGGTCTCACGCTTCTGCTCTGTGGTGAACCGTAGTCTGAGTTCATCATTGAGTAGCGGTATCCTGATTTTGCCCTCGTAGAATGCGGGTTAATTTCCCTAGCTTTTTCGGTTCATTTTCCTTGGATTAGTGATACACACCTCCATAGTGGCGGCATAGATGTATGTCGGGTATAGATGTACACACTAACTCAATCAGCTCACATAAGAAGGAGAGTTCTCCTCCCATCTTCGATACTTGGTTATACATAGTTGATTCACGTATACACAACATGTGGTTATGCGGTCATACGCATATGATTAAAACTAAAAGGATAAAAAAGTTTTCGTTCACATTTTTATTACACTGGGAAGTTTGTATTATATGTACAATTGTTTTTATTTATTTTGCATTTTTTGCTTTACTGTATAATGTTTTGTGTCACCACAATTTATTTTCTCTTTCATGTTTTACGGTTTTGTGTTTTCTCATGGTTTCTTTAATAATGATATAGAGTACGTCACACTTGACAACGTGGCGCCAGTTCCCGTCGGTTTTTTTCTTTTGAGGGATGGTCGGATGACGTCATTGTGATTATATATTGTATGTATCGTCCCAATGGGGCAGATTTGATGTTATTTGGTTCCTGATGGTCCTGATGAAGGGGGCAGAAGCTCCAGAAACGCGTCGACCTATATGAAAATAAAGTGACATTGATCTGAACATCTGTCTAAGTGATCCGTTGGCGCGGCAAGTAAACAACATCTCTCCTTCACTTTCTGTTAACAGTCTACTTAGAGCATAGTCCACTTTGGAATTAATGGCGCCATATAAGTGAACAAATATTACTATTACTTGAAATTTTGTGATTCATCTGTTGTCAATGTCAATCAACTCTCATTGTCTCATTGACTCTTCATTGTCTGCTTATTCCTTAATTTTTTTTAAATCAAGGAAGCGTTACACCCTGAAAGGTGCAACTTAAATGCTAACCACGATTCCCGGATCAACTTAAAGTAACAGCCAAACAGCCAAGGGTTAATCCATCCATTCAGCTATGTAATCTTCTAGTGAAACAGGCAGGAATGTTTTATTCTGGGATTTAAGATTTAAGTTTTTTTTTTCTTTGTTGTCATAACAGATGACAGAGGCCTTAAAAGCCTCCCCTTACACTGTGATGTGACACATCACAGGCTGTTAATCCTGCCCTGGGGTCAGGCTAAATTCATCTTTCATGTTCATTTTTATAGGGAAATGGCAGCTGCGGGAGTAGCCTGAGCTCCTTGGGGAAATGTAAAACAGTCTTTAATCATAGAGGATTGTTAAGGAAAACAATCTGTTGTGAGTAAAAGTTGATGAATCAGTTTGAATTCTAATACGTTAATATGTGTTTGTTCGGCACAAGTCTGGAAATGCAAATTTCTTATAAGTGACCAGCGAAGACAAAGGGGGGAGGGAGAACATTTCTTCTGGGATTTCGCTATTTATGCAGATTTGGTAGAGCATGAATATCTAACAAAAAGCCCAAAATAAAATATATCCATTGGGACAGTTGTGCCTCGCTGTAAGTGTCGCCCACATATTAAGTAAAGTTCTAGAAAATGAAACATTTCAGCCACTATGGGAAAAATTTAACGAACGATCATTTTAGACAATCAATACAGGGTAAGGCTTGTGTCCAACATCCGGCATTTCGGCACACTCCAGTACAGTGTAAATACTGTACAATGGCACTGCGGCAACCTCCAGTCACATGCTCCGGTCACATTACAGCATGTGACCGTAGGTTGCCGCGATGCCATTGTACTGTATACACTGTACTGGAGTGTGCTGGATCAAGCAAACCGGTAAAATGCCGGATGTGTGAAACGGCCCTTAGACATAGCATTGGTATAGCCGCACAGGGGTCCAAGAGGTAAGAGGGCCATTTCTACTTCCAAAGCAGGTGGAATTATGCCTTATGATGGGCTAAAGGGCTGTAGTGGGCCTACATATTGCTCCCGCACAGGGGCCCAAGAGGTAATTGGGCTTATTTCTACCTCTAAAGCAGGTGCATTGTGCATTATGATGGGCTAATAGCCTGCAATGGGCCTATATTGCTCCTGCACAGGGGCTCAATAGGTAATTGGGCCCATTTCTACCTCTGAAGCAGGTGGCATTGTGCAGTATGATGGGCTATTAGGCTGTAATGGGCCTATGTATTGCTCCCGCACAAATGCCCAAGACATAAAAGGGTTTATTTCTACCTCCCAAGGAATTGTGTATAATCATGAGCTATTGGGCCATAATGTGCCTATATATTGCTCTCGCACAGGAAACCAAGTGATAAAAGGCCCCTTACTACCTCCGTAGCAGGTAGAATTATGCATTATAATGTGCTATTAGGCTGTAATGGGCCTATATATTGCTCCCGCACAGAGGCCTAAGAGATAAGAAGGCCCATTTCTACCTCCAAAGAAATTGTGTATAATGATGAGCTATTGGGCCATAATGGGCCTATATATTGCTCCCGCACAGAGGCCCAAGAGATAAGGAGGCCCCTTTCTACCTCCAAAGGAATTGTGCATAATGATGAGCTATTGGCCAATATTGGGCCTATATATTGCTCCCTCACAGAGGCCCACGAGATAAGGAAGCCCCTTTCTACCTCCAAAGAAATTGTGCATAATGATAAGCTATTGGGCCATAATGGGCCTATATATTGCTCCCGCACAGAGGCCCAAGAGATAAGGAGGCCCCTTTCTACCTCCAAAGGAATTGTGCATAATCATGAGCTATTGGGCCATAATGGGCCTATATATTGCTCTCAAACAGTGGGTCTATTCTGTGTGCGCCCACCAGTGAACCAATCATACACTGTCATAGTTTGAAATGAAATCGGACGTCTTTGAATGCTTTGTACAATAGTAAGACAAAATATTTTTTATCCTCCAATTATCCTTCTTTGATTGGAAACTTCCAGAAAGATTGTTCATTCTTTTCCTGGTTTTATTGAATATGTATGGCCAGTTTAAATGGCTGTAAAAAAGGACTGAAATGTCTAAGATTGGTTGTTCAATGGTTGCTCGACCACCAATCTACTTCTATCTAAAGTGTGTGGCCCCCTTAACACTAGGAGGTACTTTACATGCTGCGACATCGCTACCGATATATCGTCGGGGTCACGTTGTTAGTGACGCACATCCGGCGCTGGTAGCGACATCGCAGTGTGTAACACTAATGAGTGGTGATCAATGATTGCAAAATCGTTGCAAAACGATGATCGTTGACATGTCGTTCATTTCCTTAGTACCACTGTAGCCACCGGTACGATGTTGTTCGTCGTTCCTGCGGCATCACACATCGCTATGTGTGACACCGCGGGAGCGACAAACATCTACTTACCTGCGTCCACCGGCAATGCGGAAGAAAGGAGGTGGGCGTGATGTTATGTCCCGCTCATCTCCGCCCCTCCGCTTCCATTGGCCGGCCGCCTAGTGACGCCGCAGTGACGTCGCTATGATGCCGAACGCACCTCCCTCTTGAGGGAGGGATTGTTCGGCGGTCACAGCGATGTCGCTGACCAGGTATGTGCGTGTGACGCTGCCGTACCAATAATGTTCGCTACGGCAGCGAGCACCAAAGTCGCACGAGCGACGGGGGCGGGAGCTATCGCGCTCGACATCGCTAGCGATGTCGCAGCGTGTAAAAGTACCCCTAAGAATTATCTTACGAAATATGTGGTATACCATATATTATGCATTATTATGACAATATGAGGCTTCTTAATAGACCACTTTGGCCATTTAGTCACATAAAGATCGTATAACTAACCTCTCCCAACCAACGGTGATACCTCTTGGAGTTGCGGTCTTCTAGGGAACAGTTAACAATTGTCCAAAGAACTGTGATTTGGAAATCCTGGTATATTGCATCTAGTTATTATTGGTCGCTTTGGTACATGTGGGCACAATACATCATGGCAGTAAATACCTACTTGTGCAACAAAAACATGTCTGCCAGGACCTTATGCTTTGTGCCTACACTAATAGGTTCAATGCTTAATGGCTGGAGATAGCAAGAGCTAATCTCCCCTGCTTACTCATGCACCTGCTACTCGAAACAAAGGAATCATTTTGTTTGCATAATTTAGGGTGCTCAAATGGTAGTGTTTGAGGGCTTTTTTCTTTTGCATTGCTGACTTGATCCTTTAAACAGCGTGATTAAAGGGATTTTGGTGCAAGAAGATAGCAGATATCTAATGTTTGCAATTCCATGGGATTTTAAGGTTTAATGCCTTGCTATCTACCAGATAGTCTCCAACAAAGCTTTCAACTCATCATAGTTATTTTATTTTTTATTTTTGAGGGGGGAGGGGATTGTAAGTCCACTACTGGATTATCTTGGAATAGACAGCTGTTAAAATGCGATGAATGAACGACAATATTTCTTCTCAAACTGAAGGCCCACAGATAATTGTGCAGCGTACACTTCACAGGCTGCAGACCTTCAATCTAAAGACAAAAATAAATATAAGAAATTTCTTGAGATAATCACATTTTGTTTTAACACACTTGTGTTATTATGCAGCATTCCACCAGGAACGTGATAAGTTGGGAGGCCAAAAGTGACATGTTAAAATAAACTGTTAGGCTGCGTTGTATAAGGGGTGCTTCACACACAGCGAGCTCACTGCCGAGATCGCTGCTGAGTCACGCTTTTGGTGACGCAGCAGTGACCTCATTAGCGATCTCGCTGTGTGTGACAATGAGCAGCGATCTGGCCCCTGCTGCGAGATCGCTGCTCGTTACACACAGCCCTGGTTCGTTTTCTTCAAAGGCGCTCTCCCACTGTGACACACAGATCGCTGTGTGTGACAGCGAGAGAGCGACGAAATGAAGCGAGCAGGGAGCAGGAGCCGGCGTCTGACAGCTGAGGTAAGCTTGTAACCAAGATAAACATCGGGTAACCAAGGTGGTTACCCGATATTTACCTTAGTTACCAGCCTCTGCAGCTCTCACGATGCCTGTGCTGCCGGCTCCGGCTCTCTGCACATGTAGCTGCTGTACACATCGGGTTAACCCCTTCACGACCGCGGGCCGTAAAATTACGTCCTATTTTAAAGTGACTTAACGACCAGGGACGTAATTTTACGGCCTAAACTTCATTTGATTGCCGTGGCCATAGCAACGGCTTTCAAATGATGTCCCCTGCTGTTTCTTACAGCAGGGGACCTTTGCTTGACCCCAGGGGGGGTGGCATCGCCACCCCCCATAGGCGATCGATGTGATTGGCTGTTCAAATCGGAACCGCCAATCACATTGATCACGCTGTTTTCGGCAAAAAAAAATGCCAAAAATAGCGTGATCTTGTAAAATCCAGCTAGGACCGGAGCTGCAGCAGCTCCGATCATTGGCTGGAAGCAAGCAGACACCGTGGCCCCCCCCCTGCAGCACTGATTGGAGCGATCGTGCAATGACGCGCAATCGCTCCAATCAGTGTGCAGTGGGGCGGTCTGATCTGCCGGTGGCCGCCCTCCCCAGGCCTGTGCTGGTCTGGGGACCCTCCCCCAACATGTCTGCAGCGTGCAGCACTGGCTGGTACTAGTGGTACCACGCCACTGCTGCTGCTGCCGCTGCTGTCATGTCACGTCGCAGGAGCAGGAGCGGTGAGTATTGTGCTCACCTTGCAGCCCCTGCGCGTGCCCCCTTGCGATCTGCCCCCCCCCCCAGACATCCCGGTCTGCCCCCAGCATTCCCGATCTTCCCCCAGCATTCCCGATCTGCCCCCAGCATTCCCGATCTGCCCCCAGCATTCCCGATCTGCCCCCAGCATTCCCGATCTGCCCCCAGCATTCCCGATCTGCCCCCAGCATTCCCGATCTGCCCCCAGCATTTCCGATCTGCCCCCAGCATTCCCGATCTGCCCCCAGCATTCCCGATCTGCCCCCAGCATTCCCGATCTGCCCCCCGACATCCCGGTCTGCCGGCCTCCCCCGTGATCTCTATTCTGCAGCTCCTCCGGTATCTCCCTCCTCTGTTCTCCCCCTCCCCCTCTGCTGTCCCCCTCTGCTGTCCCTCTCCCCCTCTGCTGTCCCTCTCCCCCTCTGCTCTCCCCCTCCCCCTCTGCTGTCCCTCTCCCCCTCTGCTGTCCCTCTCCCCCTCTGCTCTCCCCTCCCCCTCTGCTGTCCCCCTCTGCTGTCCCTCTCCCCCTCTGCTGTCCCTCTCCCCCTCTGCTCTCCCCCTCCCCCTCTGCTGTCCCCCCGACGTCCTCTTACCTGTCTTCACCGGCCGATCACATCTGCCTCCATCGCTGGGTCCTTCTTCCTGGGTCTTCTGCTGAGCTGTCCAACTTCCTGCCTGCTGGCTGCTGCAAAGCTGTTCCTCCTGCAAATTCTCTGGGTACTGTGAGTATAACTTTTTTTTTTTTCTTTTTTTCCTCTATCCCCTGTCAATTCTTACACCTCATGCGTCCGTGCGTCCCGCCGAGCGCTGATCAGGGATGCAGATAACGTATCTGCATCCGTGGTCAGTTTTCGGCGGGACTTTTTTTCCCGTATTCCCCGTACTCCCGACGCCAAAAATTGAGCAGGGATGCCGATCCGTTATGTGCATCCCTGATCAGCGCTCGGCGGGACGCACGGACTGATGCAATACAAAAAGCGTCGGGGATACGGAAAAAAAAGTATCGCATCTGTCCGTGCGTCCCGCTGAGCGCGGATCAACATCCCTGCTCAATTTTTGGCGTGACTTTTTTCCGTATTCACGACGCTTTTTGTATCGCATCCGTCCGTGCGTCACGCCGAGCGCTGATCAGGGATGCAGATAACGGATCTGCATCCGTGTTCAGTTTTTGGCGTGACTTTTTTCCGTATTCACGACGCTTTTTGTATCACATCAGTCCGTGCGTCCCGCCGAGCGCTGATTAGGGATGCAGATAACTGATCGGCATCCCTGCTCAATTTTTGGCGTGACTTTTTTCCGTATTTGCGACGATTTTTGTATCGCATCCGTCCGTGCATCCCACCAAGCGCTGATCAGGGATGCACATAACGTATCTGCATCCATGGTCAATTTTTGGCGGGACTTTTTTTTTTACGTATCCCCGACGCTTTTTTTTATCGCATCCGACGTGCGTCCTGCAGCGGCCGATCAGTGCACTGCGTCTGTGCGTTTGAAAAGTCAAATGGCGCTCCTTCTCTTCTGAGCCCCGCCATGCGCTCAAACAATTACTTTCCACCACATATGGGGTATCTGCGTACTCAGGAGAAAATGCACAATACATTTTATGGTGCATTTTTTCCTGATAGCCTTGTGAAAAAAAAAGCTACCTAGTTGAAGCAACCGTTTTGTGGTAAAAAAAATTTTTTTTCTTTTCACGGCTCAACGCTATAAACTTCTGTGAAGCCCCCAGGTGTTCAAAGTGCTCACCAAACATCTAGAAAAATTATTTGAGGGCTCTAGTTTCCAAAATGGTGTCACTTGTGGGGGAGCTCCACTGTTTAGGCACCATAGGGGGTCTCCAAACGTGACATGGCGTCCGCTAATGATTCCAACCAATTTTGCTGTCAAATGGCGCTCCTTCTCTTCTGAGCCCCACCATGCGCCCAAACAATTACTTTCCACCACATATGAGGTATCTGCGTATTCAGGAGAAAATGCACAATACATTTTATGGTGCATTTTTTCCTGATAGCCTTGTGAAAAAAAAAGCTACCTAGTTGAAGCAACCGTTTTGTGGTAAAAAAAAATTTTTTTCTTTTCACGGCTCAACGCTATAAACTTCTGTGAAGCCCCCAGGTGTTCAAAGTGCTCACCAAACATCTAGAAAAATTATTTGAGGGCTCTAGTTTCCAAAATGGTGTCACTTGTGGGGGAGCTCCACTGTTTAGGCACCATAGGGGGTCTCCAAACGTGACATGGCGTCCGCTAATGATTCCAACCAATTTTGCTGTCAAATGGCGCTCCTTCTCTTCTCAGCCCCACCATGCGCCCAAACAATTACTTTCCACCACATATGAGGTATCTGCGTACTCAGGAGAAAATGCACAATACATTTTATGGTGCATTTTTTCCTGATAGCCTTGTGAAAAAAAAAGCTACCTAGTTGAAGCAACCGTTTTGTGGTAAAAAAAATTTTTTTTCTTTTCACGGCTCAACGCTATAAACTTCTGTGAAGCCCCCAGGTGTTCAAAGTGCTCACCAAACATCTAGAAAAATTATTTGAGGGCTCTAGTTTCCAAAATGGGGTGACTTGTGGGGGAGCTCCATTGTTTAGGCACCTCAGGGGGTCTTCATACCCCACATGGCGTCCGCTAATGAGTGCAGCTAATTTTGCACTCAAAAATTCAAATGGCGCTCCTTGCCTTCCGAGCACTGCCGTGTGTCCAAAGATTTGATTTCCACCACATATGAGGTATCTGCGTATTCAGGAGAAAATGCACAATACATTTTATGGTGCATTTTTTCCTGTTACCCTTGTGAAAAAAAAAGCTACCTAGTTGAAACAACCGTTTTGTTGTAAAAAAAATTTTTTTTCTTTTCACGGCTCAACGCTATAAACTTCTGTGAAGCCCCCAGGTGTTCAAAGTGCTCACCAAACATCTAGAACAATTATTTGAGGGCTCTAGTTTCCAAAATGGGGTCACTTGTGGGGGAGCTCCATTGTTTAGGCACCTCAGGGGGTCTTCAAACTCGACATGGCTTCCGCTAACAGGTGCAGCTAATTTTGCACTCAAAAATTCAAATGGCGCTCCTTGCCTTCCGAGCACTGCTGTGTGTCCAAACATTTGATTTCCACCACATATGAGGTATCTGCGTACTCAGGAGAAAATGCACAATACATTTTATGGTGCATTTTTTCCTGTTACCCTTGTGAAAAAAAAAGCTACCTAGTTGAAGCAACCGTTTTGTGGTAAAAAAAAATTTTTTTTCTTTTCACGGCTGAACGCTATAAACTTCTGTGAAGCCCCCAGGGGTTCAAAGTGCTCACCAAACATCTAGAAAAATTATTTGAGGGCTCTAGTTTCCAAAATGGTGTCACTTGTGGGGGAGCTCCACTGTTTAGGCACCATAGGGGGTCTCCAAACGTGACATGGCGTCCGCTAATGATTCCAACCAATTTTGCTGTCAAATGGCGCTCCTTCTCTTCTGAGCCCCACCATGCGCCCAAACAATTACTTTCCACCACATATGAGGTATCTGCGTATTCAGGAGAAAATGCACAATACATTTTATGGTGCATTTTTTCCTGATAGCCTTGTGAAAAAAAAAGCTACCTAGTTGAAGCAACCGTTTTGTGGTAAAAAAAAATTTTTTTCTTTTCACGGCTCAACGCTATAAACTTCTGTGAAGCCCCCAGGTGTTCAAAGTGCTCACCAAACATCTAGAAAAATTATTTGAGGGCTCTAGTTTCCAAAATGGTGTCACTTGTGGGGGAGCTCCACTGTTTAGGCACCATAGGGGGTCTCCAAACGTGACATGGCGTCCGCTAATGATTCCAACCAATTTTGCTGTCAAATGGCGCTCCTTCTCTTCTCAGCCCCACCATGCGCCCAAACAATTACTTTCCACCACATATGAGGTATCTGCGTACTCAGGAGAAAATGCACAATACATTTTATGGTGCATTTTTTCCTGATAGCCTTGTGAAAAAAAAAGCTACCTAGTTGAAGCAACCGTTTTGTGGTAAAAAAAATTTTTTTTCTTTTCACGGCTCAACGCTATAAACTTCTGTGAAGCCCCCAGGTGTTCAAAGTGCTCACCAAACATCTAGAAAAATTATTTGAGGGCTCTAGTTTCCAAAATGGGGTGACTTGTGGGGGAGCTCCATTGTTTAGGCACCTCAGGGGGTCTTCATACCCCACATGGCGTCCGCTAATGAGTGCAGCTAATTTTGCACTCAAAAATTCAAATGGCGCTCCTTGCCTTCCGAGCACTGCCGTGTGTCCAAAGATTTGATTTCCACCACATATGAGGTATCTGCGTATTCAGGAGAAAATGCACAATACATTTTATGGTGCATTTTTTCCTGTTACCCTTGTGAAAAAAAAAGCTACCTAGTTGAAACAACCGTTTTGTTGTAAAAAAAATTTTTTTTCTTTTCACGGCTCAACGCTATAAACTTCTGTGAAGCCCCCAGGTGTTCAAAGTGCTCACCAAACATCTAGAACAATTATTTGAGGGCTCTAGTTTCCAAAATGGGGTCACTTGTGGGGGAGCTCCATTGTTTAGGCACCTCAGGGGGTCTTCAAACTCGACATGGCTTCCGCTAACAGGTGCAGCTAATTTTGCACTCAAAAATTCAAATGGCGCTCCTTGCCTTCCGAGCACTGCTGTGTGTCCAAACATTTGATTTCCACCACATATGAGGTATCTGCGTACTCAGGAGAAAATGCACAATACATTTTATGGTGCATTTTTTCCTGTTACCCTTGTGAAAAAAAAAGCTACCTAGTTGAAGCAACCGTTTTGTGGTAAAAAAAAATTTTTTTTCTTTTCACGGCTGAACGCTATAAACTTCTGTGAAGCCCCCAGGGGTTCAAAGTGCTCACCAAACATCTAGAAAAATTATTTGAGGGCTCTAGTTTCCAAAATGGGGTCACTTGTGGGGGAGCTCCATTGGTTAGGCACCTCAGGGGGTCTTCAAACCCGACATGGCGTCCGCTAATGAGTGCAGCTAATTTTGCGTTCAAAAATTCAAATGGCGCTCCTTCCCTTCCGAGCTCTGCCGTGCGCCCAAACAATTGATTTTTACCACATATGGGGTATCAGCGTACTCAGGAGAACATGCACAATAAATTGTACTGTGTGCTTTCTCTTTTCTCCCTTGTAAAAATGAAAATTTTATGGCTAAAGTAACATTTTTGTGTTAAAAAGTAAAATTTTCATTTTTTCCTTCCACATTGCTTTGGTTCCTGTGAAGCACCTAAAGGGTTAATAAACTTCTTGGATGTGGTTTTGAGCAGTGTGAGGGGTGTAGTTTTTAGAATGGGGTCACTTTTGGGTATTTTCTGTCACCTAGGCCTCTCAAAGTCACCTCAAATGTAATGTGGTCCCTAAAAAAAATTATTTTGTAAATTTTGTTGGAAAAATGAGAATTTGCTGATGACCTTTGACCCCTTCTAACTTCCTAACGGAAAAAAAAATTGTTTCGAAAATTGCGCTGATGTAAAGTACACAAGTGGGAAATGTTATATAGTAACTATTTTGTGTGACATATCTCTCAGATTTATGGGCATAAACTTTCAAAGTTTGAAAATTGCGAAATTTTCAAAATTTTCGCCAAATTTCCTACATTTTCACAAATAAACGCAAAAAATATCGGCCTAAATTTACCACCGACATGAAGTACAATATGTCACGAAAAAACAATCTCAGAATCGCCAGGATCCGTTGAAGCGTTCCAGAGTTATAACCTGTCAAAGTGACACTGGTCAGAATTGCAAAAAATGGCCCGGTCATTAGGGTGTTTTAGTGGCCGGGGGTGAAGGGGTTAATTAACCCGATGTGTACAGCAGCTAGGAGAGCAAGGAGCCAGCGCTAAGCAGTGTGCGCGGCTCCCTGCTCTCTGCACATGTAGCTGCATTACACATCGGGTTAATTAACCCGATGTGTACTGTAGCTAGGAGAGCAAGGAGCCAGCGCTCAGTGTGCGCGGCTCCCTGCTCCCTGAACACACAGCTAAGCGGTGTGCGCTGGTAACTAATGTAAACATCGGGTAACCATACCCGATGTTTACCTTAGTTACCAGTCTCCGCAGCTTCCAGACGGCGGCTCCGTGCAAGCGCAGCGTCGCTTGCACGTCGCTGCTGGCTGGGGGCTGTTCACTGGTCGCTGGTGAGATCTGCCTGTTTGACAGCTCACCAGCGACCATGTAGCGATGCAGCAGCGATCCTGACCAGGTCAGATCGCTGGTCGGATCGCTGCTGCATCGCTAAGTGTGAAGGTACCCTAAGCCGAGTGCCTGCTTTAATCTCTTACGATTCAAGCAATCAACAATTTAGATCAACAGTACCGAGAATTTATTTATGATGATAACAGTACAAACAAAGCAGCTAAAAGATCTATGTATACGGAATGACTGTGAAGACAGGAGCATGGTAGAGACACAAAGAAAACCTATCACTTTATACCGCTTTGTATCGAAAATAAGGGTTTACATGGACCGACTGACAGCACTAAATGACCGCCGATCAGTGAACTTTACACTTATCGGTCACTAAAAGCCTACACAGACTGCAGGAAATGATGCAGCATGGGGTGCCATAGTTCTCAGTAGGCCGGGGCCACACGGGGGACTACTGCAATCCTCGCATGACACTTGGCTCTTGCTGGCAGCACAGCGGGAGCTGAGTGTCATTGCGACTGTGGTCCGATCATGCGATCGGACCATAGCTGCGGGGGGTGGGCCGGCGCTACAGAGGGGAGGGCCGGCGCTAAGGAGGGGAGAGCCGGCACTGAAGAGGGGAGGGCCGGCGCTAAGGAGGAGAGGGAGGGCTTTATCTCCCTCTCTCCTCTGTTGCTGGCTATTGCAGTTCTCGCACTGCACTCGCGGTACACCGGTGTACTGTGAGTGCAGTGCGATGTTTCTCTCGCCCCATAGACTTGAGTGGGTGCGAGAGAAACAAGGATCGCATTGCACCCGCAGAATGCTGCGACTGTTTTCTCGGTCCGATTAGGGCTGAGAAAATAATTGCTCATGGGTGCTGGGACATAGGCTAATATTGGTCCGGGTGGAATGCGATGTTTTATCACATTCCAGTCGCTCCGATTTTCATGCCGTGTGTCTTAGGCCTTAGTGAAAGTCCCGCTCACAAGACAATGCCCCGCCAAGAACAATTATCTTGTGCGCTATTCAAACAATCATTTTATCCAATAAACAAGTGTTTTTTGCTCGTTCATCATGTGATCGGCAGATTCTTTACAATGAACATTTATCCTCATGAAGACATCTTAAGAACTTTTGTTCACGATTTTCTTTCAGTGCAAATGCAGCTTTAGTAAAGAAGTATTCTTTAAAGTATTTGCACACGTTAAAGGGAACCTGTCACCAGTTTTTGAGCCTATGAACAATTGCCCCCACCTTTGCTGCATTCCACAATTGTATCTATCAGCTCCTGACTCCCCCTGTATAACATCCAAAGATATAATTTGATATGCTCCTGTGTTGTATGTAAATTTGAGTACTCCGGTCCGATAGGCATCCTCACTGCGGCGTATGTCCCTCCTCTCTGTTCCTAATCGCATACTCCTGCTTTGATTGCCGTGGATGACGTGTCCTGCGTCATCCACATAGAGCGCATGCCTGGGCAGTACCATTGCAGGCTCGGGCAGGTGTTCTCTTCTCTGTCCTACTGCAGGCAGAGCATAGAACATAATTGCACAAGCGCTGAAATCAGAATGACATCACAGTGATGTGGCTTGCCTACAACACATCATCCCTGTTAATCAAAGCAGGATAACACTATTAGAGCAAAAAGGAGGCACAGACATCGCAGCGAGAATGCCCATCAGACCGGACCACCCTCATTTACAGACGGTGTGGGAGCATATCAAATGATATTTTGAGAGGTATACAGGACAAGTGCTGACAGACACATTTGTGGAATGCAGCAATGGAACAGTTAAAGGATGTGGCATTTATTCATAGGCCCAAAATGGGAGACAGGTTCCCTTTACGTATTTACTGCAGATATTTCTGCCCCATTTCTGCTTCTATTGGCAGGAAAAACGCAAAGTACAATACAGGTGTTTTTGTTGCGTTTTCTTACATGCATTTTTATTGCAGATGTTTTTTCACTCATTAATATGGGTGAAATCTGCAGCAAGAATGCTGCAAGAATTCATATACTGCAGATTTAATTGTACACCAAATCTGCAAGGAGAAAATAAGCAACATGTTCATGAGACATCAGGAATCTCATGTACTTTGCTGGGATTAGGAAATCCTTCAAAATTGCACAGAAAATAGTGACAAAACCAGAACGTGTGCACAGATTCTTAGGGCGGCTTTGCACGTTGCAACATCACACGTGCGATGTCGGTGGGGTCAAATCGAAAGTGACGCACATCCGGCGTCACTTTCGACATCGTAGTGTGTAAATCCTAGATGATAACGAGTGCAAAAGCGTCGTTATCGTATCATCGGTGTAGGCTCCGACGTTTTCAAAATTACGCTGCCGCGACAGATACGATGTTGTTCCTCTTTCCTGAGGCAGCACACATCGCTGTGTATGAAGCCGCAGGAGCGAGGAACATCACCTTACCTGCCGCCGGCGGCTATACGGAAGGAAGAAGGTGGGCGGGATGTTTACATCCTGCTCATCTCCGCCCCTCCGCTGCTATTGGCCGCCTGCCGTGTGACGTCACTCTGACGTTGTACGACCCGCCCCCTTAGGAAGGAGGTGGGACGCCGGCCAGAGCGACGTCGTAGGATAGGTGAGTGCATGTGAAGCTGGCATAGCGATAATGTTCGCTACGCCAGGAATCACAAGATATCGCTGCTGCGACGGGGGGCGGGGACTATCGCGTGCGACATCGCAGCATCGGCTTGCGATGTCGCAACGTGCATAGCCCGCCTTACTCCTCGCCATTTTTAAATCAGTTGTAAATGCTGTACCATGTCCATAAACTCTAGCAGTGAATCAAAACTTAAAAATTAAGGATTTACGTACATAAAATATTAATTCCTAAAGCATTATTAAAGATATAAGAGAAGCCCAGGCGACCTATGACTTTGGGGACTCTGGTGGAAGATGACAATAATGCCTATAAGAATCCATGAGTGGATGATATACTGTAGACTCGAATTGTCAAATTACTCAAGACACTTTCTAGCCTTGCAAAAAACCTATAATAGACATAACTAGGAGACAGCCCACAAAGGACGAAATCAGTAGAAAAAAGTTTAAGGCTCCTTGGATTTATCCAACCCTATAAACCAATAACATGCCGCATATGGTGGATTCACAGAAGCAGGTTACAATTTGTTCATACACTTGATATACAGTAAAATTCTGTTGCATATGTCTCAAGTCTCCTTAGGAACCCTCTCTATATTTTATAGTCTTTGCTATAAAATATAGTGGAGAATCACACATGGCAACAAATAAATCCGGAAAATGCAACATACATCTATATGTTTGATATAGCTTAGAAACACATCCACAGTAATGCTCACCAATAATCGCAAATCGTCTGCAGCCAACACTCTTCCCGCTTACTCTTCTCATAAGCAACCATCAGAATGACACGATTATCATCCTTAATCTTAGGATAACATGATGCGTTCTACCTGGCCAGATCCCAAACATATATGAATGTATTTAGCCTGATTAAGGTGACTGACAACGGCCTAATTCATGCCTGTCAGCTTAGGTTAGATTGAAGGCCAATTACTGAATAAGTAACATGACAGCCATCAAGAGATGAACAAATATTGAGCTCATCAAAAAATGTAATTGTGAACAATGGCAAGAAGTCACATTGATGTCATTAATTGGTGGTGACCTTGTAATTTAGGCTTCTTGCCTAAATACTTCATGTAATGTCAAAATGTATACAACAATCCTATATAGCTTTATTTTCAGTGGAGCTGGGTTCTGTTTGCAGCTCCATTTTTCTTACTGTGCTCTGCTCCTTATGGACCCCATTATAAGTCAAAGGAGCCGCACATCTTAAATGGTCTTGCGTGCCCTCTGACAACACGTAGGAGCTCTGCAAACATATAACAATCTGCTGAATTTACAAAAAAAAGCCCTGGCCAATATAAAAGCTAAGGTTCATTTTAAATTACACAGCCGAGTGGAACCTCCTGACATTGAATCACTTGTCAACATTTTCTAGTGTCCATTTCACAACCAACAAGGCTCTTGACAAGGCTTTCAAGTTCTTCAGTTGATCCCTGGCTACTATCGTCTTGAGAACAGTTTCCAGACAGCACAATCTCCGTGTTGTTTCCTCACTTCAGGACAGAAGAGAAACTCACCCTACCCATATCTCATTACGATAATGTCTGTATATAAAACCAATGTGTAATAGTATTATAGTCTTAAATTTAAAGAAAATCTGTTGTAGAGAAAAAAGAACGTGATGTCTTGAGATGCGTTGATTGCTAAACCAACACATATACCAATTTGCGATAAATTTTACCCTATACTAAGCTCATCAAAAGTGGACTAGATGGCTTAACATACATCTAACTATATAGATTGTAGTTTTGGAATATATGTCTCTTCTACTATCCATAGATTAGTGACATTTCAGGAACAAAACATGTGGGGAACATCGGAAAGAAATTCTTCCAGTTTCAATATGGCCGTAAGGAAATCACGAGCCCCACTGTAGGCAACACAACAAGGCAAAATAATAATAAAATAATAATCATCCTAGAAGATGACAGGTTTGAAATCCCCTGCAGTGACTGTTACTTTAGGTGGTAAAATAAATGTATGTATATAGCATGTATAATTTATACACCCTTCGCACACGTGTGAACAACCGACTGCAAAAGTTTGACATTTCAAAAGCTTTCCCTATCCTTCAATTTACTTTGCCATGTATCTTATCTTACTCAAACAATCTAATTGCCACCCAATCTTTCAACGGCACATCATCTTAGCACCTAGCTGACAAGATCGGCATTCACCTGAGGGCCTCATTAGACTATGGCAGTTCAGTGGGACAAAAATACCTCAACAATACCTGCTCAACACCCCGGCTGCTGACTGACAAGCAAATAATTGGGCTAAACAAACCCAAAAGCACAGTGCAGCTGCCAGGAACCAGTGTGTGCTGCAAGTCTTCCACAATAACAGTCAGAGTAGTGACTGGTTCACGTCATTGTAAATCTTTGAACAGCAGAAAGTGGTGACACATAGCAATGACAGCCTTAGAAATGTCATGCTAGTTACTTCAGGGATTGAAGTCTCGTTTTCACAGTGGCTTTAGGTAAGTGAGAAAATTATATAGTAGCTCAGCAAAAGCAGTAAATCTTTTCGGCTGGATGTATTTTTTTTTTTGCCAGATCTTATTTTTTATCAAAAAGAGATGTCCACTTTGTATATTTTATTAAAATCCTTGTATCTTAAAAAATATAGAAAAATAAAAAAAAATTGGAACGTGCTTCCCCTTCATCCAATCACTGGACCCTTTTTACCCTTGGTGTGTCGTGTGGCAACTACTAAAAAATGTCACCATGTGATATTACATCACTAGTAATTAAAGCGGATCCATCTGCAAAGGATCAAATAAGAGTCAAATTTTCACAAATCTGTGGTTTCACGTGAACTTGAACATATTACGGTTCGATCTGCGACTCAGCAAAACACTTTGCCACCACCATCTCTCCACTGCTGAAGCATCAAAGTACAGGCTGACTTCATTTTGCACAGCTGTACAGGCAACTCCATAATCCTCTGCACCTATGATTTCTTACCGATTGTCATACCTTGTACAGTGGTGGTTGTGCCGCCCCCGTGCCAGCAGCCGCCGCTGCTCGGATCCGGACCTCCTAAGGGGGTGGCTCGAGGGTCTCCGGACCCAGGGGTCTCGCGGACACGCCGAATAAAATGAGGGGACGTAGATGTACGGGCTAGGCCATATTAAGTTTGTGACGCCACCCACGGTGTGTGGTGAGTTGGGACACCACCGCTGCGGTTATGGGGCACCCGGGGGAGATATAGCAGCAGCTGGATGTTAACCCCTCTGCGGGTAGGGATGGTTGCCCCGGGACCCAGTGTCTTTGTGCAGGGTATAGCGACGGCAAGGGGGATGTTAATTAATCACAGTCAATGAATTACACGAGTCTTTTGGTAAACCAAAGGTGCTGGTGGCCGGCGCCGCGGCTGGTTGTATTCGGATCCCCCACCCGGGCTGGTGGTTTCTATCCTTTTCCTCTGCACTGACTTTGTGTACGGTGGACTTCCTAGTCTAGAAGTCAGGAGTCCGCTCCCGGCTGGATGTGGCCTAAGGAGCCGTGCCCGCAGACACTGGCCCGTGGGATCTATGGGCCCTGGCGGTGACCTCCTATCCTTATCCTTATCGGTAGGCTGTTGTCTTCTATGAGGGACTTTGGGTGGGACAGGACCTCTAGTCCTGGCCTCAATCAGTTAATTAACCAGGCCGCTGGTTTCCGGTCCTGGCTTCAGGGTCTGAGTACCCCCCTTTGTGCTCCGGTTTCCGGGTCGGTTCCCCGTGTCGGTACCGGCGGGCTACAACCCTATCCCGGTCCACCTCGGTTCTGCCGAGCCGTCTTCCCGTCTCCTGCTGACGGAGACCACCGTCTGCCACTTAGCCAAAGGCACCGGGGCTCCAACCCTGGGACCGTTCAACTTGAACCTCCTCTGCTGGAGCTACACCTAGCTCCAGCCCACACTCCTCTCAACTTGAATTACAAACTTATCTAACAACTGTTATCCCGCCCCGGGCTTTCTAGACCCCTGGGTGGGCGTACCCAACCGCCTGGTCCCGCCCACTGGTGTCTGTCTGTCCCTAAGGGGGGGTGACTAGGGTTTCAGGTCGGCTGCGTGTTTCCTAAGTCAGGGAAGGTGTTGTGCGGGGGCCTATCTGTGACTACCTGGTTTTGCCAGGGCGTCCCAATGGTCAGTACCTGGGCCACCTGAGATCAGTTTGTCCCAGTGGAGCAGTTTGTACATCAGAGTTGTTTTCCATCTCCAGAATCCCTGGGTGAGTCTCTCTCTACTGTAAAGTGTAAGCGCTAATGGCAAGTGGGGTCTCTTTATCATGTAAAGATTTAGCGCATATGGTCAACAGTGTCCTCTCTCTTCTGCAGTTGTGTCAACTCTTATGGTCAGTGAGGTTCTCTCTTTGTCTTGCCTATAAAGTGTAAGGTCTTATGGTTAGTGAGGTTTTCGCTTTGTCTTGCCTATAAAGTGTAAGCTCTTATGGTCAGTGAGGTCCTTTCTCTGTCCTGCCTAAAAAGTGTAAGCTCTTATGGTCAGTGAGGTTCTCTCTTTGTCTTGCCCATAAAATGTAAGCTTTTAGGCCCCTTTCACACATTGTTGTTTTACCATCAGTCACAATCCGTTGCATTTCAAAAAAGTGGATCCAGCGCTGGATCTGTTTTTTTCTCATTGTCTTGTATTTGCAATGGATGGCCTCACGTTTCATCCGTCGTTCGATGGATCCGTCGAAAAATGTGTGTCCGTCGGACGGAGATGACATCCACAGTAATGTTTTTTGCTTGCGTTGAAAAAACGGACAGCGACAGATCCGTAGCCGTCCATAGTTTGTTATAATGGAAGCTTATGGGTGCAGGATCCGTCATAAACCATCTCTCGCTCTCTCCCCCTCGTCTCAGATCGCGTGAGATAGGTTATCAATAGCAAATAACCTTTGGCATGAAAAAGGTACTACGACGGATCCTTTTTTTTTACAGGGATCCGTCGCATCAGTTTTAACACAATCTGCGACGGATCCATCGCATCAGTCACAAAACTGATTGTGACTGATGGAAAAAAACTGATGTGTGAAAGAGGCCTTAGAGTCTATGAGATCTCTGTCTGTCTTGCCCATAAAGTGTAAGCTCTTATGGTCAGTGAGGTTCTTTTTCTGTCTTGCCCATAAAGTGTAAGCTTTTATAGTCAGTGAGGTTCTTTCTCTCTGTCTTGCCTATAAATTGTAAGCTCTTATGGTCAGTGAGGTTCTTTCTCTCTCTCTTGCCTATAAAGTGTAAGCTCTTATGGTCAGTGAGGTTCTCTTTCTTTCCTGCCTATAAAATTTAAGCTCTTATGGTCAGTGAGGTTCTCTCTTTGTCTTGCCTATAAAGTGTAAGCTGTTATGGTCAGTGAGGTTCTCTCTCTGTCTTGCCCATAAAGTGTAAGCTCTTATGGTCAGTGAGGTTCTTTCTTTGTTTTGCCTATAAAGTGTAAGCTCTTATGGTCAGTGAGGTTCTTTCTTTGTCTTGCCTATAAAATGTAAGTACCGTATTTTTTGGACTATAAGACGCACCGGACTATAAGACGCACCCTGGTTTTAGAGGAGGAAAATAGGAAAATAAAATTTTAAGCAAAAAATGTGGCCATGACACAGTTATGGGGCGAGGATCTGCTGCCTACACTGTTATGGGGGTAATGTCCCCAAATTCTCTACTAAGGTGCCGCATCCTGGTAATGATCCTCCTGCCTTGTATATACAGTATATGTCCCTCATCCTGCTATATACCGTCATCCTGCCATATGGCCGCATCCTGCTATATACTGGCATATGGCCGCATCCTGCTATATAACCCATCATGGCATATGCGCCCATCCTGCTGATATGACCCCATCCTGCTGATATGACCCCATTCTCAGATGACCCCATCCTCCTCAGATGACCCCATCCTCCTCAGATGACCCCATCCTGCTCAGATGACCCCATCCTCCTCAGATGACCCCATCCTGCTCAGATGACCCCATCCTGCTCAGATGACCCCATCCTGCTCAGATGACCCCATCCTGCTCAGATGACCCCATCCTGCTCATATACCCCCATCCTGGTGTATGGCCGCATCCTGTGGCACATAAAAAAAAATAAACATTCATACTCACCTCAGCTCACCTGACTCCCTGCAGCATCGCTCGTCCTCCGGTCTGTGTCAGCGGCAGCGCCGCTGAGTGGTGCCGTCCCCGTTCTCCTGCAGCATCACTTGTCCTGCCGTCTGTGTCAGCGGCAGCGCCGTTGAGAGGAGCCGTCCCCGTTACCCTGCTGCATCGCGATCATCTCCTGTGTCTGTGCCGGTGGCGGCTGCGTGTGGACACGTGCGCACAGCGATGATGTCATCGCTGTGCGCGCCACTAGTCTCCACCCAGCCGACGGCACAGGAGATGACCGCGATACAGCAAGGTAACGGGGATGGCTCCACTCAGCGGCGCTGCCGCTGACACAGATAGGAGAACGAGCGATGCTGCAGGGGAACGGTGAGTACTGTACACTGATTCACTGCACCCCGCGCTGATGATGATGCACGGGGAGCAGTGAATACAGCCGCACATGATCACTCCAGGCCGTAGTTGTCAGGGGTGATCATGCGGGCCGGCTGTTTATCCCCCGCCCATCATCCCGCCCACCTGTCAGTGCCTGCTTCAGCGCTAAGGGATGATGGGCGGGGGATGGGCGTGCAAATTAAATGAGCGGGTACACGTGGTCACGGCAGGCTGCTACAGCCTGCTCGTGTCCCCGATGACCCGCTGTACCGCAGCACTCTCATTCCCCGCAGCCACATTCAGACCATAAGACGCACCCCCCACTTTCCCCCAACATTTGGGGGGAAAAAAGTGCGTCTTATGGTCCGAAAAATACGGTATATCAGTCCAGGTAGGTAAAATTCATAGTACGACACCTATGTAGTGTTCATGCTGTACCTCCATATGCCTCTCATTTTACATGAATATTTTTTCATAGATTCATGTTGAATCCTTGAGAATGGATGTGGCTTCTTGAAAAACACTATATTATTGACTTATTTCTTACTAAACGCACTTTGACAAAAGAGGAATACTTATAGCGGTGCCACCCAACAGCACACCGAGTATTCATGATTCCAGTGATTCCATGTGTCGATGAAAAGGTCAATGACCCTCAAACAACTTTTAATGTCTTTCCCAGATTAGGGTTAAGTTGAATGCCCCTTTAAAGTCAATCATAAGATGCTAGTGTATTACCTATTATATCCTATATGCGGAGTTACGCACCTAACTAGCAATAATAGTATTTTACAATAGCCTTTTGGTTTGTAGAACGCATTGTAGCAGCACCAACCAGATGAACCAAAAAACTGAAAAAGTAATCACACGGCGCTATAATTTAGAGTTTACATTTATTTATTCTATAACGAAGAATCCATTAAAATACATCTATATGTTCAAATCTAACCTACGTGATAAAATGAAAGTAAATATTTATGTCTCATGGTTTATAGTGCATTCTGAAGACGCCTCAATTACGTATTCTGATATAAAGACATCTTATGGCATAATGATTTTTAGAGTAGAGTAGAGTAAGTATACGGAAACTGGATAATGAATAGTTCTACATATCCTGCAAGGGGAAATAGCGTTATTGTTGCTGGAGAAGGAGCTGTTCGCAGATGCATTGAAAAGAGTATAATTAAAGAGCTTTGTTGCGCTGTCACTATAATGTGTATGTGTACTGTATGTCTAATACTGTACTTGCAGCTAATGCTTTGAAAAGAACCCAGTGCAATTGTTCTCAACCTGTGAACCATAACAAATGCTTTGGAGGTTGTATCCATGCCCTATACGATTGTTGGTGCATGTTACCATGTATCAAGCATCATTTAATGCTGTAACCAAGATGCCGAATATTCAGATGCTCCCCCCCCTGTTAACGGCCAGCCTAAGCTCAATAGGCAAGTCACTCTTGAATGTTCCTCTGGAGCTTGTTTCCAAGGAGACCGTGCCCTCAGAGAATAAGTAACCTGAGCTGTACCAGCCCCCTATTCTCTTTTGACAAGATGTTGACTGTTAGAGAATGCCATATCCCTTGGGATTAATAGCTTACTTAGAGTTGAAAATAGTGGTGCCAAACAAGTCCTCCATAACTGGCATCCACTTCAACATAAAACAAGGATGACAATTAATGGATTTACAAAGCTTATGGAAATTGTGTCTCAAGCTGCCCGCTTGTCTCCGAGATGAAACAACTGATCATGTTTGTTTTAGTCTTAGATTTCTGTGCCAATATGTTACCGAACCATGAAACAAAAATACTTCCTCTCACTCAACATAGACACAGAAGCCATAAGAGGATAAAACAATGAGACAATAGGTAACCAGATCTGGTCAGTTAAGTCTCATCATTGAGTTTCAACTAATTTATCCAATAACATCAAAAAATTAAGATAATTGTTACAAGTGATCAGTAGCCATGAAAAGAAAGTTACCAAAATTTTCATAGAAAGTAGTCCAATCGCTCCTCAACTGTTATGGCTCTTGTTTCATACGGCTAGTTTGACTTGTGCAAGGCTACTAGTGCCATGTCAACCGACGTTCACATCATCATCCAAGACCTTTGAAGGCCAATTCAGACAGCTGCCTAAGTAATTCCCTAAGCCAGGCATTCTGCTACCATTTGTGCTTAAGGAGTTTTCCTCACTATTCACTTTACTCATCTGCCTAATCTTCTATTCTGCAGACTTTTTCATTTTTATCAACTACTGGCACCTCCAAGCTCCGATCTGTAAACATATCAAGCTCTTGTCTGCTAATACTGGCACTGTTCACACAACATTGCTGCTACGGTTTGATCTTCTCTGCAACCTAGTATCCAGTTTGCCATTTCATCAATTATCCCTTCCACTTATCTGTTCATTTTATATGCCTCTGCCATTGCCCATCTATCAGCTGATAGAATACAACTCTGCCTTTAACCATTTGTCATCTGACTTGACTATTCATCCTCAGTTTCAAAGTATATCCACACTATTGGCTCCATGTCTTCTGGTGTTTCCTGCCCCAGTTGACTCCCTGTCATGCTGTACACCCTGTTGTGCTGGTCCTTGCGCCATCTGGTTCCAATGTGCCATGACCTTTGGTCCGCTTTGCTCACCCTGATCTATGGCTTAGGCTGCTTTTCACACCTCCGGTTTTAGCAGAGCCGGCCAATCCGGCTCTAAAACCTATGCAACAGATGCGGCGACAATACTGCATCCTTTGCATAAGTTTTTTATATGCGGCCCGTCCGGTTTTTGCCGGTTTCGGCAGGCTACTGAGCATGCGCAGTGGAAAAAAACGCATGTGGCGGCCGGATGCGTTTTTTGCCGCAGGACGCCGCATGCGGCGTCCATAGGCATGGATTGCAAATCGCGCCGCATCGACAAGATGCGGCGCGATGCGTTTTTTTTTGCCGGACAAAAAATCGTGCCAGGCAACGTTCCATCCGGCCGCCGGATCGGCTAAATCTGCCGCATGCGGCAAAAACCGGACGGGACGTAAGCCCATGCGCACAATACGGCACTAATGTAAGTCTATGCAAAAAACCGCAACCGGCGGCAAAAAAAAACGGTTGTGTTTTTTCTGCAAAGCGCCAGATTGTGCCGCACAGGAAAAAACGGATGTGTGAAAGCAGCCTTAGACAACCCACCTCTCTAAGTGAGCCACTAATACTAAGGTAATGATTACAATATAACAATCTAGGACACTGCACTCTGACATGATATAGTTGCATGTACTGTAGGTATTTTCAGAAATATAACCATATATACATTATCTTAAATGTATGTCATTTATCTAGATATATATAATAAACCATAAAATATAAACATGACTAATTCAATGATCAAAGGTCAAAGTGTCTGTGATACTGCAGGTGAGATGTGGAGATAAATGGGAATAGTATTTTCAATGGTCTCTTAAAGAAATCCAAATATGTGCACTTCCTGCAATCATTCAATTAATATATGCACTTAAAACCATTCTCCTTCCAAAAGAGCACTTGAGAACGTTTGGTTTGCACTCCAGCTTGCTATCTTTTCAGAAAAAGTTTGCACTAAGCATTTAAACAGCTCATTCAGGACTTTTTTCAACACACCTTCTACAAACAGATATTGTGTAGCACTCACTCATCAGCTGATACATGTGCGTGTGAGAGTGCATGTACGGTATTCCCAGGGACGGCAGCAAGATAATCAGTTAGGAAAACTTCAGTGTAACACTGCTCCATTAAAAAAATGAAGAACGAAAACAAACCATAGGGAACCTGACCCTTCAAACGTGACCTAAAATGTTACACTGAATTTTTTCATTTTATATAACAGCGTTACATATTTTTTTTAAATGCACTAAAAAAGTTATATATTATCTAACATCTAATTTTAAATTCTACTTCGTCTAGTTTTCTACTTTTAAAAATGACTAAATATCCAAGGTCGGTCTATGCTACATGGTGTCGTCCAGTTTTATCAATTACCAAATTTTTCAGATTATAAGATGCACTTTTCTGCCAAAAAATTTGGGAGGAAAATGAGGGGTGCATCTTATATTCTGAATGCAGCTTACTGGGAGGTGGTGGAGAAGAGTAGCAGGGGGCGGGGGCAGGGGCGATGCTGAGGACTGCAGGCGCTGTTGTGCTGAGGCTGCGGGTGCTGCTGTGCTGGGGCTGCGAGCGCTGCTGTGCTAGGGCTGCGGGCACCTGTGCTGAGGGCTTTGGGGCGTCTGTGTTGCAGTAGAGGACATCTTGAAAATGTCTGCAGTGCAGGCTTCAAATAATGGCAACCGGAGTCGGCGCATGTCAGAAAGGGCTCTCGGCTCAAGATCTTATTAGCACATGAGCGTCCTCCGGGCGCCATTTCTTTGAGGCCCACACTGCTGACAATTTGTGGATGTTAGCTGCTGCACAGCGCCTGCAGCAAGCATTTGGGACACCAGCCGTACCGCTTGCAGGAACGCCTTCCTCCACCACCACCCCTGCCTCCTGTGACCCTGCTCCACCTACGCTGCTGCCTCCCGAGGTAAGACACCACTAGATTATAAGACAAACTCAATTTTTTTCTCTAAATTTGGGGTGCATCTTATAATCCGGTGCATCATATAAAATGAAAAATACAGTGATTCCAAATAAACATACTGATTGAAATTCAGCTGTACATGTATCACTTATTTCGAAAAATAGTGCCAAGGTTGCTAACACTCTCACCCGCTGACCAGCAGGCCAAGGAGAGCCTCTATAAGAGGGGTTGGGATAGTCTGGCATGTGAATCTAAGGGTACCTTCACACTTAGCGATGCAGCAGCGATCCGACCAGCGATCTGACCTGGTCAGGATCGCTGCTGCATCGCTACATGGTCGCTGGTGAGCTGTCAAACAGGCAGATCTCACCAGCGACCAGTGAACAGCCCCCAGCCAGCAGCGACGTGCAAGCGACGCTGCGCTTGCACGGAGCCGCCGTCTGGAAGCTGCGGAGACTGGTAACTAAGGTAAACATCGGGTATGGTTACCCGATGTTTACATTAGTTACCAGTGTGAGCAGGGAGCAGGGAGCCGCGCACACTAAGCGCTGGCTCCTTGCTCTCCTAGCTACAGTACACATCGGGTTAATTAACCCGATGTGTAATGCAGCTACATGTGCAGAGAGCAGGGAGCCGCGCACACTGAGCGCTGGCTCCTTGCTCTCCTAGCTGCTGTACACATCGGGTTAATTAACCCGATGTGTACAGCAGCTACATGTGCAGAGAGCCGGAGCCGGCAGCACAGGCAGCGTGAGAGCTGCGGAGGCTGGTAACTAAGGTAAATATCGGGTAACCACCTTGGTTACCCGATGTTTATCTTGGATACAGCTTACCTCAGCTGTCAGACGCCGGCTCCTGCTCCCTGCTCGCTTCATTTGTCGCTCTCTTGCTGTCACACACAGCGATCTGTGTGTCACAGCAGGAGAGCGGCTTTGAAGAAAACGAATCAGGGCTGTGTGTAACGAGCAGCGATCTCGCAGCAGGGGCCAGATCGCTGCTCAGTGTCACACACAGCGAGATCGCTAATGATGTCACTGCTGCGTCACAAAAAGCGTGACTCAGCAGCGATCTCGGCAGCGAGCTCCCTGTGTGTGAAGCACCCCTAACACCTTGTCATGTCACCATCCCTATCTGACCTAACCTTGTCCTATTATGCTTGGACCCCACTCTTGAAAGGACAATGTTGTACTTATCAAATGGCAAATACAATTACCCTTCATTAAGCTGACAACTTAAGCAGCAAAATATATTTGTCTAGGATAGCGGAGAGAGAAAAAAAAGAGGACAGAAGTCTTGTGTAAACAGCCGAACAATACAGCTTTATCTTATCTCAAGAACGTATTGCTGCTTGTCTGTAACTGTGTGCTTTACTGCCAAAATAAAATAAATTGAATCAGCTCACACATGATAGCATGTTCTTTCCTAAGTCATACTAATTGCTTGGCTAATTGATGTTTGTTGAACTTTCTCCATTTCATTGAGTGATTAGGTACAAAGCTAACAGTTGACATCTGTAGGCGCTTAACTGGCGTCTGTAATTACTGTTAATGTTAAATAATTGTTAGTTAATTGGAATGGTAACCGGCTGAATGGAATCCAGATTGTGAAGCAACAAAAAGAAAACCTATTTAAATAAACATACATCTTCTACAAAAACATTTTACCATAGTTCTGAAAGACTGCCATCAACCAAGATACTGAGGGCCTATCTCCGGGGATCTATATTCCCATACTGAAGACTCATAACCTAAGTTCATCAAGTTCTTAGCTGTTTTGTTGACCCAGAAGATTCTTTTACATGGACCAATTGCTGGCACAATACAACCACCGGTTGTGAAACGTCTTCCGATTGGCAGTTGTTTGGATGCCTGTTTACACAGGCAGACCAAAGTAGCCGATGTGCACTAAGCAATCTGTAGTAGGCTGCTCAGTGGACATAGGACAACGCACCGCCGAGAATGATCAACTCTTATGCTGTTCAAAACATTATTTCATCTCATGAACAAGCATTTTGCTCCTTCGGGTGTTCGGCAGCTTGTTTACACAGCAAGATTATCATGTTTTTGTTCATGATTATCTTACAGGGTAAGTTCAGCTTAATGGTCCCATTAAAAGATGATTTTGGAGAAAATGAATGATTGGCACTTCGACAGATGCCCAAACTATGAACATTTGTTATTTTATAAAAACCTAATTGGGAATTTTGATTTTTTTTCAGCAATATAAGAACTGGATATATCATCAGTGTAAATGCAACAAGGTTGACGCGGTGTGTAATGATTTGTTTTCCGAACAACCTTTAATCCAATCATTATTTGGGCCATATCTGTGTTGTGCATATGAGGTCCTACAAAGTGACCATAAATAGTACACTTAAGGCTACTTTACATGCTGCGACATCGCTAGCGATCTCGTTAGCGATGTGAAATTTGAGATCGCAAGTGCGATCTTTTGAGATCGCACATAGGTCATTTTACGCAGGTGCAATCTCGATAGATCGCACTTGCGATCTAGAATTTCACATCGCTGATGAGATTGCTAGCGATGTCGCAGCATGTAAAGTAGCTTTTAGGGTGGCTGAGCCCATTGATCTTTACTATTTAATGTTTATAACAAACTAGGGGGGACATTAACCATGATGAGAATAAATTAAAGGGAGGTAAGTCATCATTAAATTTCCCTCCCCCATTCAGAGCAAATGAATAGCTGTTGGCTCAACTGTTGGGTAGTTGCCAATTCAACCTTGTGATTGACCCAATAAATAGCAAAACAAAAAACATACACTGACTATATCAATGGTGTGATATAACACAATAAAAAATAAAATTTTAAATCATGATCATAGTCAACTACTGCTATCAATGGTGGAGAATAATTATATATTTGACCATTGTATATCCTTTTTTATATTGTTTATAATCCACACTTAGCTATCCATAACTCCAGACAGTGGCTCTTGAGACAGTTTCTTTCCTCTGGAATAAGGATAATTTTCATACTATTTCCCAGGGATCATTGCCTATAACATACTCTTCAAGGAGCACTGTTACCCCTTGAGACTTGGCGTTTCAAAGCTCTTCTGACTAATACCTATTTTTATCATCCACAAAACAGATATGGTGTTACGCAGAACCGTCAGACAGCCTGACCATTCACTTTACAATAGACCCAGCGTATCAAAAGCCTGGTTCTTTACAACTCTTCTGTCACGTGTTTCTCGAAATCCAGCTATAAAGAACTCCTAAACGAGGAGCAAATATCTACTTTACACAATTTTATCTCCAGCCCATCCAACATCATTCAGAATACACATCCAATCGTTCACCGTCCATGTTGCTGGTTGTACGATTGAAAATCTAAATAATAAAAGCTTATAAAATGTAATACAATTTCAGCTAAAGTTCTGGCCTTGGTGTAAGCTTATCAATACCAAAGACAATAGAAATTATATCAGATATCATGTCCCAATTCAGAATGTAACTAAATTTACATATTTTATTTTAACCTGTCATTTCCAACAAACATTTTTTGGGGACAATAACAAAACATAATAGTATACTGAATTTTACATATGTTACAATAATTAATCATATAAGTTGACTAACTTGTAATGTAATCCTTATAATAAGGAGTTGAAATTAGACTAGGCTTCATATACGGCAAAGATTTGGTTGTCTAACAATCTTTACGGCCCAACACCCAGTGTAAAAGTTACATGAGTCCTCCCTTAAAATACTGTGTCAACAATATATTTTATTAATCATTAATGAAATATTTAATTTTAATAGTCAAACAAAAAATATAGGTAAACAATAGGACAGATCTGTGTATGAAGGGGGTTAATACCCAAAAGCCAAAAAATTCCAAAGGGATATAAAGCCTACAGATGACTTCTAACCGCTAACAATCTACTCATCAATGTTTTACTTCACATTCATCAAACTCACCCGATAAGTACCGAGCAATGATCATGTACCCAATTATCGTAATTTAATCACAAATGAATGACATGAAATGATTCTTTTATAATCCGTCCCTAAACAATTCATAGTACTAAAGCCAATGCCGCCTTAGATGTTAACACAGTATGGATTGTTGCATACAAGGAGAAGAAGTTGAGAAATGCTGATACAGCAATTATCTAGTCTACAGATTCTCTGGGATTAAAGAGTGTTAAATTGCTAATCTAGGAAATCTCATTAATCATACATAATGTATTGTTCTAATTGGATATCGATGTCTAAATCCCATTTACAAACCTTGTACAATCAAGACTGCTGTGTGAATTGGGGCTTTTAAGAATACAGATATGGTTCAGAGAGGAGAAAATTGACCTTCCTTTCAGCGTTTCTTTGCTCTTGGCAAGTAACACTACATAATGCGTAGAGGAGCCCTGACTTTTAAACACAGGCGAACCTGTTTTGTTTAAGAATTGAAACATGATGTTCGTCAAACTGACAGCTTCTTGACAGCCTTGTCAACCACCTATCCACCCAATCGCTAAACATACAGCGGCCAAGACGTACTAGACTTGAACACGTACACGGCAGAGGTCTTGCACCTGTTTTTTTTTGCTCTTATTGACATTATCCAAGAACAGAGGATCTTTCAAGTTGTGTTATACTTGATGTTTAGAGAACTAATCCCCCCCAAAAACAACAAAGGGCTTCCCCTTAAGCCTTTTTTACTCTAACCCTGAAAAAAATACCAGTCGGCCTAGTTTTCTTTTTCAGCACCTGGGTTATGTATTGAACCCTAGCTTGATTCAGAGTACCAGCATGAATTAGCATATGGCAAGAAGGGGGGACTGGAGAAGGGAGAAGAATGGATCCATTTTGATGGAAATAGAGGCCAAAAGAATAATCTACCATCCACTAAAAAGCCTATTTGTGTATGGATTCCCAAGCAAAGCCTGGAAGAGCTGATGTTGATTTTAGAATACACAAAGAGGCTTTAATCCTTTCAAGGGAACTAAATCACAACAGAAGAGAGCCTCACAAGAAAGTCTCGCTGTCAAGGATGCTTATTCAAAACCAAATAGATGCCACAAATCAAACCCTGTAAGTAAACACAAACAGAAATATGGGAAATGTGGTCGAAAGAAAAAAGGAGGACAGGGGGCAAAGGAACAAGGCATGCTCTTCATCAATCATGCCTCATTCTTGGTGAAGTGGGCTCTTCACCCCAGAAACAAACTACCAGGTAGGAATGTTGATTGACCGGGCCACCTCCTTTTCTACCGGCCTTGTGCTCACAAGTCTCCATGCACTAATGAGTCAAGGCTGTAATTGTATATACTGTACGGAAATTAATTATATTACATTCTGCAATTATTATAGTTAATGACTTTGATATTCTTTACACGGGAACTGGTTCCCAGCATCGAATAGTCTGGGAAACACTAAACTGCCCAATGACTACAACTCCATCTATGGTGGTGCATCAACCCCTACATTTCTTTTTACCAGATGATAAGCTTTTGCATATTTCCAAAAATTTCAATTTGTGTTTGCTTTTGTGATTTTACATATACACTACAAAGGCAGACGTACACATAGATCTGTTCACTATGGCATTCTTCCGAGAGTTACTTTCATTATGCCATAATTTGTCGCTTACTAATATGCCGCCAATTCTGTAGGGAAAATGATATACTTGGAATTGATCATCCTCCCTTTTTCCAATAGAAAGGTTTCAAAGCCAACTCCATCAATCGAAAATAATATCAGTTTTATGGGAACACATTATAAGTAATGATGCAGAAGTGCAATATTTCCGCCATTGCGCCTGGTCTTTTCATAAAAATGACTCCTTGTACAACAACACGGTTCACATTGATGCTCTTATACTCTATGCCTCGTCTTCACACTTTACATTTCTCCCAGCTCACACACATTTTTACAGTAACTGAAGCCAAAGAAGATGTATAATGATAAAATAAGATATGAAGGACTCACCATTATTTGGAACGGTGCTGAAGAATTTCTCAGAACTGGCATCTGAAACCTGAAATAGAAAACAGATTTGGTCATTGGTTTCTTTGACAAATTGCAGCATTTATAATATTTACACACACACACACGCATATATATATATATATATATATATATATATATATATATATATATATATATATATATATATATATATATTCTTTATATATATAGTAACATGAAAAAATATATATACATATAAATAACATGAAATTTTGTACCAAAAAAATACATATTTGGATAAATAGTGCGGCCATGAAAAAAGATGAAGTTGCAGTAGCAGACATGTTTCCACTAGATGGTGCTATTTAGCTACATATTTCATAACGCATTTCTTTTTTTACATAGGCCAAATGATGTTGTTTCCAGCCTCATGCACTTTCTTGATGTGCTGTGTTACCAAATGTGATACAGCTCAAGTAGTGGTGTTGTGGTTTCATAGACACATAATTTTTAATCACTCCGTCTCTCTAGGCTCAGCACATTCCTGATACACTGGGACGTTTCTTAACCTACAGTGGTCGTGCCAGTTGCCAGCTATTATTGTGTTAAGTGTGATTTTATAAATCCATGTATATTCGCAAACTGTCTATATCCACTGATATGATACAAGATGCGTGTGTACTGTACCATATACTAATATATATATATAGTACTGTTTTATTCAAACATTATAATTCGCCATTCTGTATCTTTAAATCAGAAGGTCTTCTATGGATATTTTTAGAGAAACAATAACTTTTTGGGAAAGTAAAACAGTAGATCATACATGCCATTCTTTTGCTTATTATTCATTGGTATAATGTCCACGTAAAATGTTCCTTATGTTTGCGGGATATATGAGATAGGCTAATTTATGTATATCAAAAAAGCAAACAGAGGCTGGAAAAAATATGGATCTTTAGACGACGAGATAGATTGGAAAAAGATCCTTTCACAACTGCAAATGATGGTCCACATGATCAGCAGCATTGACTTGATCTCCTGAAGGTCAAAGGTCAATGACCTGACCACAAACAGTGCAGAAAGGCTGCCAACAAGGTGCTGAAAATCATAATATAGTACTGATGGCCAAGATGAACCTGGGCAAATGGGGGGAGCAAGAATGGGAAAATTCTTACATATGGGCTACAAGAAACCATATTATTGATGTACATGAAACAGTTTACATAAAGCCCTAAAAGGCAGCACATACACAATAACCAGAATACTAGGGACAGCATTCTATCAATATCTACAATCAACAGACTGTATCATCCACGAAGATGCCTATGCAA